>NW_016812921.1:292879-369172 GCF_001698545.2 Rhinopithecus bieti | reverse complement strand
ACTGCGCCCGGCCACAACTTTTTTTTTTTTGAGACTGAGTCTCACTCTGTCGCCCAGGCTGGAGTGCAGTGGTGCGATTTCGGCTCACTGCGGGCTCCACCAGGTCCGCCTCCCGGTTTCACACCATTCTCCTGCATCTTCCTCCCGAGTAGCTGGAACTACAGGCACCCGCCACCACACCTAGCTAATTTTTTTGTATTTTTAGTAGAGAGGGGGTTTCACCATGTTAGCCAGGATGGTCTTGATCTCCTGACCTTGTGATCCACCCACCTCGGCCTCCCAAAATGCTGGGATTCCAGGTGTGAGCCACCACGCCTGGCCTGAGCTCCTGACGTTGAAGGGAGATGTTGCTGCACTCATGTGGTGCCCGCCTTGGGGACGAGTCCCCGTGCAGGCAGCCCCTGTGGAGCCCACCATGCCACCTTCTCTGTTTACTTCCTCCTGGGGCCTTTCTAGCCTTCACAACTGTGTCAAACCTCTATCTCTCCACCCCTAGCCAGTTCCCCAGTTGGGGCAGAAAAATTTAGTTTGTGTCATTTTTTAGTCTGAAATACTCTTTGAGCAGGTGGGTCTCCTGGAGCCCAGAGAGGCCCCTGGCTGATGTGGGGGAAGCCAGAGAACGGTCGCTTCCACAGGCAGGGGAGACATCCCAGGTGCCAGTCGGGGGCCAGGAGCCTGCAGGGAGGGCCACATGGCTGGTGGGCTCAGGATCTGTGCCAAGGAGCCCCCTGCAGCTTTTCTCTTCCCTTTGGGTTATTGCTGCTGAAAAGGTTTCCAGAGGTGAGAAGGTTGAGACAGGGAAAGGCTTTCTGTGGCTCGACCTGTGTTGCCAGAACGGCTGCTGAGAAAAAAATTGAGGCAACTGATTCTGACGTTGGTAGTGTTTGGGTGCATTTGTTTCCTGTGACCATAATGGCATTGAGGATTCGTAACATTGTTACCAACTTTTGCTGATTTAGTGGCCGTGCAAGGATCTTTATTTAAAGTTTGTGTTTCTAGATTGGTTTACCTTTTATTCGTACCTGCTTTATCCAGGCATTTTATGCACATTTTCTCTCTGTGAGTGTCATTTCCCCCTTTTCCTGAGAGCAGGTTGTGCGTTCCTCCCATGGCAGTACTGCTGTGGTGTGGGGAGAGCCCACAGCTTCTGTTTTTGGGACTTTATTTTATTTATTTATATTTTTGAGATGGAGTCTTGCTCTGTTGCCCAGGCTGGAGTGCAGTGGCATGATCTCAGCTCACTGCAACCTCCACCTTCCAGGTTCAAGGGATCCTCCTGCCTCAGCCTCCCGAGTAGCTGGGATTACAGGCGCCCACCACCACGCCTGGCTAATTTTTGTATTTTTAGTATAGATGGGGTTTCATCATGTTGGCCAGCCTGGTCTCGAACTCCTGCCTCAGGTGATCTGCCTGCCTCGACCTCCCAAAGTGCTGAGATTTCAGGTGTGAGCCACCGTGCCTGGCCTGTTTTTGGGACTTTGACTTTACACTAAGTCATTTAAGCGGGTTCGCTGTTTTTCCATCTTTTTTTTTTTTAATGAGATATAATTAGCAAACATAAAATTCACCATTTTAAAGTACAGACCTCGGTGGCATTTAGTACGTTCACTGTGTGAGCACCACCTCCAGTGGTTCCAGACATTGTCATTGCCCCAGAAGGAAGCCCAGTGCTCGTGGCAGCCACCCCCACTCTCCTCCCTCAGCTCCTCGCAGCCTCCAGGCCACTCCATGTCTACGGATTTGCGGATCCTGAACACTTAAAGTAAATGGAACCTCACGCGGCCTTCCGTGTGTGCTCTGTCACTCAGCCTCACGTCCTCAGGGCTCCTCTGTGTTGCAGCCTGAGCTGGGGCCTTCATTTCTTCTTGTGGCTGAATGGCAGCCCACGTTTTGTTCAGCCGTTCATCCCTCAGTAGGCATTTGGGTTGTTCGCACCTTCTGGCCATTGCGAGTGATGCTGCTGGGAACAGCTGTGAATGGGATTTTGTGAGGACGTGCGTTGTCCGCTCTCGGGCACATCATGGTGGTTTCTTAGTGACTGTTTTCTCGTGAATGATGGACCACATCCTTTGCCTTTCTTCCCCAGGAGTGTGAACGAGAATGTGAACTTGCCATTGCTGACCTGCAGAGCAGCCGTGAAGATGAGGCTGGCCTGCAGCAGAGTCAGGTGACCCGGCGGGGTCCCCACAGGCTTGCAGCATGGTCTCTGTTATCCCCACAGGGCACAGCGGGCATCCAGGTGGGGGGGGCGGGCACTGCCATCTCCTCTCTCTGCCTTGTCTGTTTCCACGTTCTGTGGGGGGGGCCATCAGCAGGGCCGGTGGAGGAGACACAGGTGGATGCCGGGGGTCCGGGGACCTGGTCAGGTGCAGGCCACATGAGTGACACACTGACCTCAGGGCTGTTTGCTCTCCCTATCAGCTGCGGAGCCCCCTCCAGGTGCACACAGTACCGTCATACAGTGAGGGAATTTGGGGTGCCGGTGCTCAGGGCGGTGATGGGCTGTGGGGTCACTGGCAGAGGAGCTGGGTGGCGTCTCGGTGGCATCCGGGCCTCTGTGTCCTGCCCCCACCCCCAGGGGATGTCTGCTGTTGCCCTTTCTGTGTCCTCCTTACTCATTCTCATTCATGCTTCTGTGTCTCCCTGATGCGCCCTGGTTCTGACCATGGGCCTTACAGAGGCCTTCTCTCCCCACAGGCTGTGCATGGCCTTGAACTGGAGGCGCTGCGTCTGAGTCTGAGCAACATGCATACGGCACAGCTGGAGCTGACTCAGGCCAACCTCCAGAAGGAGAAGGAGACGGCGCTGACGGAGCTACGGGAGATGCTCAACAGCCGGCGTGCCCAGGAGCTGGCTCTGCTGCAGAGCAGGCAGCAGCACGAGCTAGAGCTCCTCAGGGAGCAGCACGCACGGGAGAAGGAGGAGGTGGTGCTCAGGTGTGGACAGGAAGCAGGTACTGCATGGCTGGGCGGGTATGGGCGGTGTGTGGGCTCAGCGTGGGCATTCTAGTGCCTCTTCCCTCTTGGGATTGGGCGCGGGGGCACCCTAGCACTGTCTCCCCATCTCTGTTGTCATCATCTTGCCTGGCATAAAAGGGGCCCTTGGGTTTTCATGGTCAGGAGATTATTAGAGCGGGTTTCCAGGTGGTCTGTGATAGGTGCGACCTAGGGCTGGCCTTCACCTCCTGTCTTAGATCGTCCTGTGTGTCTGGAAGTCACGGTGTCCTCAGTTTATTATTAAAGCCAAGCATCATCACAGACGCATCCTCCTAGCCCATGAACGCTGGCACGTGTCCAGTGGGTGCCAGAGCCTGGTCGTTTCCTGGGCAGTTGGGTCACTGAAAAGGTTGGGATGGAGTGGCCTGAGCTGCTTTTTGTTTTTCTTACAGCCGAGCTGAAGGAGAAGTTACAATCAGAAATGGAGAAAAACGCCCAGATCGTAAAGGTACCCAGGACTGATTCTAAAATGCATGCTTCTGTGTATGTTGTTTTTCCTTTCTCGCCAGCTCTCACGAGAACGCTCCTCATCTTGATTCAGACAGAACCAGTCGAGGCTTTATTAGAATATGCTGGTTGAAAGTGTATTGCATTCTTTGTTTATATCGTTTGTCAGAAAACTTGTTGTTTCACATTGACTTGTATAACATAAAGGCACTGATCTGCCCTTCCGTGCTGGCTTCTGAGTGGCCCCCGTGGCCTGCCCCTGAGCTGTGTTCTGGGACACAGCTTCTGCCCTTGTGGATGTGGCACTTCCCTGCGGTGCATAGGGTGTGGGTGCTGGGGTGCCGGGGAGAATACCACACAGGGAGGTGTTTTGGGTGGGGTGGGTTGCACCTGCTGTGGGTGGCCTCACTGGGGACCACAGGTAGCAGTGCCCCGTCATTGCCAGGCCCTCCGCTAGAGGGCTGAACTGTCAGCAGTGCTGAGTGTGGAGGCCCCTCCTGAGCCAGGCATCCGGGCAGCTCTCAGGCCCTTGGCAGAAGATGGATGTCAGTCCAGGCTTGGAGTTGTGTCCCGGTCACCTGCCCCTCTGACCCAGGAGTGAGACCCAGGTGGAGGTCAGCCAAGTTGCCATTGGCCCCTGGATCTTGTAGGGAGATGTATTTCTAACACTTTGAGGGTGACCGTGTGGATTAGGCCTTGTGTTCAGAGGCTGGTCTGTTTCGGGGTGGTTGGTCCCTGTGCAGAGGCTGGTCTGTTTCGGGATAGGTGGTCCTCTTCCTGTGTGCAGAGGCTGGTCTGTTTCGGGGTGATTGGTCCCTGTGCAGAGGCTGGTCTGTTTTGGGGTGGGTGGTCCCTGTGCAGAGGCTAGTCTGTTTCGGGGTGGGTGGTCCTCACTCGCTGTGTTCAGAGGCTGGTCTGTTTCGGGGTGGGTGATCCTCGCTCCCTTTTCTTCGACTGCTTGCCTCCTGGATGCTTCTGCTTTTCTGTCCTGCCAGCATTCAGGTGAGAGACTGGGTGTCAGGCCTGTCAGGACAGTTTAGTTGGGGGCCATGACTGCCAGTTCTTTTTTTTTTTTTTTTTTGAGACAGGGTCTCGTTCTGCCTCCCAGGCTGGAGTGCAGCGGCACAATCCCAGCTCACTGCAGCCTTGACCTCCTGGGCTCATTTGATCTCCCGCCTCAGCCTCCCGAGTACTGGGACTATAGGCGCATGCCACCATACCCCACTAATGTTTGTATTTTTATTGTAGAGATGGGGTCTCACTATGTTGCCCATGCTGGTCTCTAATCCTAACTCCTGGGCTCAGGCAATCTGCCCGCCTCAGCCTCTCAAAGTGCTGGAATTACAGACATGAGCCACTTTGCCTGGCCTGCTCATAGGTTTTGACTGTGTGATTTAAATTTCTTTAGTACAGATAATCAACTATTGACTTTAGTTGTTTTTTCTTTTAAATTAGACCCTGAAGGAAGACTGGGAATCTGAAAAAGATTTATGTTTAGAAAATCTACGCAAAGAATTGTCTGCAAAGCATCAGTCAGAAATGGAGGATTTACAAAACCAGTTTCAGAAAGAATTGGCGGAACAGAGAGCTGAGTTGGAAAAGATTTTTCAAGACAAAAACCAGGCTGAATGTGAGTAATGAGAATGAGAAAGTTTGGAGTGGGACTGAGTTTTCCTGGGTAGTACTGGAAGGAATGTCGTTCATGTCACCATGGGTCATTGTGCACACGTTTCCTGCCTTCTAAATGCTGGATGGCTCCGTGCATGTGTGACGTGCTGGTGGCCGTCAGGGGTCACAGGTCTCTCAGGGTCCTTAAACCTTCCCGATCTTCGTTTCAGAGATTTTTCTTGGCATGTTCAGTTGCTAAATTATTATCAAAGCAGCAGCATTGCGCTTGTTCACTTTTGAAACTCCAGGGTTGTGTGTTCCAGTGTGACCCTTGTGGTGGGTGGCATGGGTAGGCGATGTCCCCTTGCGCTATCAGGCATGTGAGGCTCAAATGAGGGGCCCAGGGGAGGTGGGGGCACCCAGGATGGGGCTCTGGGTGGCAGCGCTCTGCATGCACCATTATTGTCACTGAGGTTGCCGTTGAGGAGAGTGATGTCTTGTAAACCAAGTGGCATTGCTTTACCTTTCTAGCGGCCCTTAGGAACCTGGAGAGTCAACATCAAGCAGCCATTGAGAAGTTACGTGAAGACCTACAGTCTGAGCACTGCCGGTGTTTAGAAGACTTGGAGTTCAAGTTCAAAGAGAGTGAAAAAGAAAAACAGCTGGAGGTGGGTAGCAGCCTGGTTATTTTAATTACTTGGAGGTGGGTAGCAGCTTCATTATTTTAGTTACTTGGTATGTTAGGGACGTTTTAACAGAGTTTGGAATTGAGCTATTTCATATTGTTATTTGCTAAAACTTAAGTACTAAATTTAAAGAGACTGGCTGGGCACAGTGGCTCATGCCTGTAATTCTAGCACTTTGGGAGGCCAAGGCGGGCAGATTATGAGATCAGGGGTTTGAGACAAAAATTAGCCAGGCGTGGTGGCGGGCATCTCTAATCCCAGCTACTTGGGAGACTGAGGCACGAGAATTGCTTGAACCTGGGAGGTGGAGGTTGCAGTGAGCTGAGATCGCACCACTGCACTCCAGCCTGGGCAACAGAGCGAGCCTCCATCTCAAAAATAAATAAATAAATAAAATAAAATAAAATAGAAAATAGACTGTCAGTGGTGAATAAAAGTGTAAGCATATAGTCTGCGAGAGTGATTTAATAATTACGTTCAGTCTTATACTTAGAAATGCGTATTCTTTACAGGTGTCCCTGAGACAGTTACACAAATTTCAAACACTAGGTAGGAGTGTAAGACCACATCCTCTTAACAGTAATCCAGTACACATGAGATTCCTAGGAAAAGTTAGCAAACATTTCTGCTGTGTGTCTTCAAGATGCTTCTCTAATGAAACACTACATGTCAAAATGTCGTGTGGCCAGGTCCTCACTGGAGGCCTGACAAACCTGAGACTCAAACTGAGTATCCCAAGAATCAGTTGAAGAAATTAAAGCATAAATCAGAGATAGGGTTAATTGTGGTGTGTGAAAGATTTACAAACCTGAGAATACGGAAGTAGTTGGGGTCTGTAGTCTTACGGAGGCCTGTCTTGGGCCCCTTGTGTCTCCCAGCGGGCCTCTGGTGCCCACATACCCTCCTCTCCTGCAGAGAGTACAGGCCGGGGCTCACTCCACACCCCCATTCTCTCCCTGGGTCCTTCCAGGCTCTCCCTCCCAGATGGGAAAGAGGGGGCTGGCAGCATCTTCTGGTCCTGATGCCCGTGATGGGGAAAGGTAGGAGGGGCCGTTTCCACGAGGAGGACAGGCCAGCCCCAGGTACAGTGTCGCCCAGGAGGACATCAGGCCGTGCCGCGCTAGGCTGGGCTCTTGCTGAATGTACAGAGAAATTTAGTGTCAATGTAAGAGGGACCTGCTTCGTTAATGTAAAAGTATTGAAAGTGAGAAACTTCCTATTTGGTAGTCTGGGGTACTGTGGGCTAGTAAGACTCCCTCCATTCCATTCAGCAGTCTGTATGTGTGACCCTAAACTGAAGCAGGGAGGTGCACAAGATGAAACCGCACAGCTGCGGCCGGCATGGAACCTGCCGTGCCAACTCCTCGGCCGAGACAAACAGACCTGGAAGTTCCTGAGATTCTGAAAGTGCCTGGCCTTGTGGGGCCAGCGCTGGCTGATCCCACTTGTCACGGACAGAGTTCTCTCGGTCTCTGCTGTGGCTGGCTTTCTCTGAGCTGCAGGTTTGGGATGTGAGCTTTTACCCTGAGGATCGCAGTGGCAGGGATAAAACCACTGCTGGAGTGGGGGCCTTGAGCTCATGAGAGTCTCACCTGGACGCTTTGCTTTTTCCAGTTAGAGAATCTTCAGGCATCGTATGAAGACCTGAAGGCACAGTCACAAGAAGAGATCAGGCGCTTGTGGTCCCAGCTTGATTCTGCCAGGACCAGTAGACAGGAATTGAGTGGTAAGGAATTGTATTGGGAAATTCAGATCCTCAAAAGCTGAAGCTGTGTGTTTTTCATTGTTGTAATCCCAAGCCAGAATTTAACAATTCTAGCAAACACAAAAAAGTGGATTTACCTGTTTGACATCCTGAAGGTTGAGGTGCATGGTTTGAAGGTGGAGGTTTGCTTTGTGGGAGACAGCCCTGCCTTTATGCTAAGCAGATCAGTGCAGCAGTGGCGTGCACCTGTGTGTCCCTCAAGGCCGAGACTGACACTCTTGGGGTGCCTTCAAGTCTAAGGAAGGCACCAGTGGTGCTGAGCGTTTGCCTCGGAAGGACGGTTGAGTGCTGTCCAAAAGTGGGCTCACCTGGTGTCTGGGGTCACAGGGCAGTGCCCCACATCCTGCTGCCAGGCTCCTGTGGCCCCAGCTCTCCAGGCCACTTGGTGAAGGCAGCTCTGGTCTTGGTGTCCCCTTATAGCTGAGCGCCTCTGGAGACCCCGACCCCAGGTCCCCTGTTCCATGTCAGAGAGGTCTCTGTGCCACAGGCGAGGATGGTGCTTGAGGGCAGGGGCTGGCCAAGCCCAATTCAGGCACCGGCGCCCAGGGCCACAGGACAGGAGGGTGAACCACTGCGTGTCTCCTGGCGCTCACGGTCAGACAGAGCCTTCTGGCCCAACTTGTCCTTGTGGGTGGTGGGATTTGGAGCAAAGAGCACTGAGGAGAAAGAACTGGAGACACCGCCACTGTCACCAGGGCACCAGGCCTGGCTGCACCTCCCAGCCCTGCACCCTGTCGGGACCGTGTCGAGAGCATGTCGATTTGCCTTTCCCTGGGGGTCTGTCTGTCAGTGGAGGCTGGAGAAGAGAGAAGCTGAAGGGGCCACAGGCACAGCTGGTCCCTGCAGGCTCCGGCTCTGGCTTGGTCCTCTGCTTGTCTCTGTCCTGCCTCTTGGGACCCATGCAGAGAACCCCGATTTGCCGTCTCCGGGGTACCTGTCGCTGGCTGTCAGCCACTGTAGAGCAGCGGGCTGTATTCTGACCGCAGTAGCCATGGGGACACGTTCTGTTAGGGTCCGTGGTGCTTCTCTGCTGCTCTGTAACAAATTATCACAAACTTGGTAGCCTAAAACAACACAGTTGTTAGCTTACAGAAAGTCCAGGATGGTGCAGCTGGGTTTTCTGTCCAGGGTCCCCCATAGCCCACATCCAGGTGTCAGCCGTCGTGTGCCAACCTGATAGCCTGCTTCTGGGTTTGAGGTGGGTCTGGATCCAGTTTCCTGGGGCTGCAGGACTATTGTCTGTCTCCTTGCTGACTGTGCACACCACATCCCTGCCACTTCGAGGGCTGCTCTTGCTCTTGGCCCCGTGGCTCTTGCCACCGCTTCCAGAGAGCTCTCCACGTTCAGGGGCATATGCGAGTCTAAGCCACGGGGGTCCCTCATCACTCTCAGGTTCTGGGATGGGCCCTTTTCTGAGTTCTGCCCCTGGTTACCACAGGTAACCAGGCTCTTGCCTCTCGCCTGGCTTGTTCTGCGTGTTCCATTTTAAGATGAATGCCTGACTCCGTTGTGTATGCAGAGCTACATGAGCAACTCCTGGCGCGAGCCGCTCACGTGGAAGATTTAGAACAGCTGAAGCAGCGAGAAAAAACCCAGCATGAGTCCGAACTGGAGCAACTGAGGATTTATTTTGAAAAGAAATTAAGGGATGCCGAGAAAACTTACCAGGAAGACCTAACCCTATTGCAGCAGAGGCTGCAGGGGGCGAGTGAAGATGCTCTTCTGGACCCTGTGGAAGTTGGGTATGCAAAGCAGCTTCCAGCCTCAGTTCTGGCCGCACAGGGGCCGGGCTCCGAGTTCAGGGGTCATTTTGTTGGAGATTTTGCGCCGGTGGGCACCAATGACCTTTTATACAAACACATTTTATGGTCCAGACTAAAAAGATGACACAGGCATGGGCACCTGAGCGTGGCCTGCATGTGTGTGTGCGCGAGCCATTGGTGGCCACACTCTTGTCCAGGCCTGTGTGTATGTGTTGGTGGAGGACGCTCTCTCGTCCAGGCCAGCATGTGCGTGTGCACGAGTCAGTGGGCACACTCTTGTCCAGGCCAGTGTGCGTGTGTGTGTTGGTGACAGGGGTGCTCTCCTCCAGGCCTGTGTGTGCTTGTGTCAGTGGTGGCCACGCTCTTGTCCAGGCCTGTGTGTATATGTTGGTGGTGGACGCTCTCTTGTCCAGGCCAGCATGTGCGTGTGTATCAGTGGCAGGGGCACTCTCCTCCAGGCCTGCGTGTCTGTGAGTCAGCGATGGGCGCACTCTTGTCCAGCCCTGCGCATCCCTGTGCTGTGTCCCTGGTGTGCGTGTATGTGTGAGAGTCAGTGGTGGGCACGCTCTCTTGCAGGCCTGCATGTCCCTGTGCTGTGTCCCTGGTGTGTGTGTGTGTGTGTGTGTGTGAGAGTGTGAGTCAGTGACAGGCGCACTCTTGTTCAGGTCCTGCGTGTCCCTGTGCTGTGTCCCTGGTTATGGTGTGTGTGTGTGTGTGAGAGTGTGAAAGTCATGACAGGCGCATCTTGTTCAGGTCTGCGTGTCCCTGCTGCTGGTGTCCTGGTGTGTGTGTGTGTCGTGTCAGTGACAGGGACACTCTCGTCCAGGTCTCTGTGTCCTGGTGTGTGTGTGTGTGTGTGTGTGAGAGAGAGAGAGAGTCAGTAGCGGGCACACTCTCTTCCAGGTCTGCATGTCCCTGTGCTGTGTCCCTAGCTTTGCAACTGCCACGGCTCCCTGCACGTGGGCATTGCCCATCCTTGACTGGTAGCACGAGGAGGCACTTCTGCTGTGAACAGTCGGTCCTAGGGAGGAAATGGAGCGCACATGGAAAAGGGACACGTGTGTAAAGTTTTTATAAAATGTTTTCCCTTCAGGTTGTCCTGTGTGGGTTTAGAAGAGAAACCTGAGAAAGGAAGAAAAGCTCATGTTGGTGAACTCAGCCCTGAGCGACATAAGGTAATTGGCCGCACGCTGAGAAGACGGGGAGTCCTGTGCTCTTGACCTTCCAGCCGGGCGTCTTCCACATTATGGAGCCTGTGTTTCCATCCCTCCCGCCTTGTCCAGGGGAGGAAGGCTGCTTGCGGGTGCTGCCCGACCTCACTGCTGCTCCATAGTGGGCCTCACCGTGCACTGTTGGATCAGGAAAGTGGGTGGCCAGGGGAGCCGGAGTCCCTCGCTCAGGCCCGGGGTGCCCTGGCTGTGGGCAGGGCCTTCTCCCTGCAGTGGACTGCGTTCGTCAGGCTTGACAGTGGCAGCTCGAAGGGTGTGAAGCTGTGTCTGCCTTGAGTACACACAGAGTGTCTGCTGCTTGAGGGCACACGGAGTGTCTGCTGCTTGAGGACACACGGAGTGTCTGCTGCTTGAGGCACACGGAGTGTCTGCTGCTTGAGTGCACACGGAGTGTCTGCTGCTTGAGTGCACACGGAGTGTCTGCTGCTTGAGTGCACACGGAGTGTCTGCTGCTTGAGGACACACGGAGTGTCTGCTGGTTTTTGTGTTTCTTCCTTGAGTTGCTTCCGTGCTGCCATTTCTGTCACCTTTAACTTCCGGGGGGCAGTGCTGTCCAAGCAGAACTTCTGGAATGATAGAATGTTCTGGGTCTGTGCTGCCAGCATGGTGCCCACCAGGACACGTGACTGTGGAGTGCTTGCTGTGCAGCATGAGCAAGCTCAGCGTCGGGCTCCAGAGGACACGCAGGAGGGCAGGGAGGAGATGTAGGGGCAGCACTGCATGGCTTGTTGCATGGTGGAACCAGTGGAGGGGAACCTGGGGCATCTTGGCCCAGCGGCCAGGAGCCCTCACTCTGGAGCAGGGTCCCTGGGCCTGTTGGAGGCCACAGGGTGGCCAGGCAGGGTAGCAGTGGGCTGTGTGCCAGTTTGAGTTCCCAAGACAGAATTCGCTGCACAAGAGTCTCTGGGGGAAACGCCAGAGAAGGGCAAGGGCCCAGCTGGAACAGGCAGCCAGCACCTTCCCATGAGCAGGCCCTGCCCTGGAGAGAGAACCCGGGAAGGGGTGGGCAGCCCCACCAGGCGTCCCTGTATCACCTGAGAGCCAACCCCTGCCTCTGTGCATGGGTGTGATGAGGACACAGCTGTTAGTGGGTGGTGGTCACAGGAGGCTGGCCTTGAGAAGAGAGCCCAGCCCTGAGATGTGAGGCCACCAGCAGAGACGTGAGGGGCACATGCCCTACTGACCTTGCTGCCTAGATCATTGAGGAGATGTCTGCCCAGTCCAGGGCTCTTCCCCCCCAGAGAGCACCCTGTCAGTGCCTCCAGTTCCTGTATGTCTTCCGGAGGCCTGGCTAAGAGACAGGTGTGGGCCGGAGAGCATGTGAGCATGCCCGTGGGCTGGCAGGGTTCACCAGGGCGCTGTGTGTGGTCTCATGAACCTGGTGAGGTTTGAGTTTTCTTTGTGCGTAGTGGGAAACACCTTTGAGGGTTATAGCTGCCAGCGAGGTAGCTCGGCTCACTAATGTGCTTGTCCCACGTGGTTTCTCTGTAGGAGAGCCTGCCATGCTTCCAGGCAGAGTTAGAAGAAAGCCGCGGGCACCTATTGGAAGCGCCGGAGTCTCCCCTCTGCATCCAGCATGAGGGGCACGTCTCAGACAGATGCTGCGCAGAGACTTTAGCATTGGGACAGGGATGGCATCTGGAGCCCTCCAAAGGGCACAGCCAAGGTGGGCCCCTCCCACCCTGCCATGGTGTCGGCAGATCCTGGGTCTGGCGGACATTCTGCGAGAGCTTGGGAGCCTGGGTTCGATCCACTTCCTCCATGAAGCAGCTGAGTGCGCCAACCTCTTCTGCTGGGGTTGGCACCTCAACAGAGTGTGTGCTGACGAGGGTTTGGTGTTAGAGCAGGATCACTGGCTGGGCAGGAGCGCGGGTCCTGGGTCAGCGCCTCAGCAGGGCAGGTCTGACCTGGGTGGCCACCCTGGGGGTCATGGGGATTGCTGGATGGACGTGGTGACCACTCACCTTTGGAGGGAGAATGTGTGTCCACTGGGCCCAGGGGAGGCTTTTCCAGGATCCTGCTCTGCTCCCAGCAGGCCCAGCTCCCCCAATTCACCGAGTCAGGCTAAGGTTGTGGGATGTCCAGGCAGGGCACGGGGCAAGGGCTGTGGGATCAGAAGGGGACGGAGAGGAAGCCTCAGTCATCTTGCAGCCGTGGTCCCGTGGCGCCGGACACTGACCACTGACGGGCTCTGGGAGGGGCAGGCAGCCCTGGCCGCTGGTGTGGACTGTGCTGATGGTGGGGCTGCCGTCCATGGTTGGGGTGAGGGGCTGAGGCCACGGGTCCTGCTGGGAGGTGTGTGGTCTGACTCCACTCTGGGCTGTGGCCAAGGTGAGAGAAGCCTGGGCCTCCTTCAAGCTGGGGGTGGTGCAGCGGTGCCTGCATCTGGTTCTCACTCCCGTCTGTCCTGCACCACAGCAGTCCCCACAGCCGCCCCTTGATATGCATGGTTGTCGGCGCCACTGGTGCCTGGCCACCACGTAGTCCTTTCTGCCTTTTTCCTCTTCTGCAGAGGAAGAAATGGGCTGGTGGGGGTAGACGTGCCCGGGCACAGAGCAGCAGGGGGAGGGGCTGGGACGGGAACCCTGGCGGGCCCCTGAGCTCAAGGCCCTGTCCTTGTGGCTGCCTCATAGACCCTGAGTGACACACATGTGCCCACATCTGGTCACAGGCATGAGGCTCACTCAGGAACTCATGGAGGGTCACTTGTCACACCTGACATGAAGGAGTGGCCTGGGCGGGCCGTGTAGCTGTCGTGTGGGCCCAGGACATCGCTGTGACTCAGGACAGGGCTGTGCTGGGGCAGCATGGAGGTGTCCCAAAAGGGAGGGGAGACTTGAGAGAGCCGTGCCTGCTTTCATCACTGAGTCAGCACAGAGCTTGAAAATCCATGGTGTCTGCCGTCGGAAGCATTTATAGGTTGCCGTTCTGCCTGTGCAGATTGTGGGCTCCATCGAGGGCCAGCTCTGGCCTGACTGTTTTCCCTGCTCCTTATCCACACAGAGCTTCCCTGGGTGCATCTCCAGGGTGTGCAGGACGGGGCCTTGGAGGCCGACACAGAGGTGGCAGCCAGAGTCTTGGGTCTGGAAACTGAGCATAAGGTTAAACTTTCACTTCTTCAGACTGAGCTCAAGGAAGAAATTGAACTCCTAAAAATAGAAAACAGAAATTTGTACGAGAAGTTGCAGCATGAAACCCGTCTGAAGGAGAATTTGGAGAAGGTGAGTCGTGACTCCACAGCCCAGCGCCTCCCGCCTGAGTCCTCGCCCTCTTCCACTTGAAAGGTTTGTGTCCTCGTGTGTGGAGGGGTGTCCTGGGGACAGCCCAGCACCTGCCACATTTGTAAGGGCAACAGTCCTGTCAATTCTTGAAACTATTCCTGGCAATTCCAGTAGTGGGTGGTGGTTGGAGAGAATCTCGCCAGGGTCAGCACAGGGGCAAAACTGAAGTTCTGAGTGAAGATTTCTTTTTTTTGTTTTGTTTTGAAGCAGTGTCTCATTCTGTTGCCCAGGCTGGAGTGCGGTGGCATGGTCTCAGCTCACTGCGATCTCTGCTTCCTAATTTCAAGTGATCCCCTGATAGCTGGGATTACAAACATGTGCCACTATGCCCGGCTAATTTTTGTATTTTTTGTAGAGACAGCGTTTCACCTTGTTGGCCAGGCTAGTCTCAAACGCCTGACCTCAAGTGATCCGCCTGCCTCGGCCCCCCACAGTGCTGGGATTACAGGTGTGAGCCACCATGCCTGGCCCTCTGAATCAAGATTTCTTAGGGAAACTGTCCAGGTGTCCTCAGAGGGCTCCGGGAGGAGGCACGAGCCTGGGTGCCAAGCACATGGGTGGCCTCTGATGCTCACCCCATGTCTTAAATTGCATCCACGTTCCCCAGGCTCTTCCTGTGCTGTTTTGCCCCGTGGAAGAGGCGCCCTCTGACGCGCTTCCTCGCCCTTTGCGAGTGTGAAGTCACTGTTGTGTCATAAACGGTGATAGAGCGACAAGACAGCAGCCTCCACATGGCCCTATGGGCTTGCTTACAGCCAGGGCAGCTCAGGGCCCATCCCATGCTGGAGCAGTGGAGTTACAGTGAACCGAAATTGTTGTGTCTTGTCATGTGTGTTCTGACTCAAGCTCATGCTTGTGACAGTGTTTTCGTTTCTGTTTGTGTCCTGCTTCTCCCACCCCTTTGCTCCTCCCTGTGACTGTCTCCCCGAGAATGATTTTCATTCTCTGTCCAGAGACAGCCTGATAGGAAGCTGTGATGACCTGCAGGTCTGATCCCTTGCGGTTTGGTAAACTCAGGTGTTGGTAGGGACTTCCAACAAAATAGAGGTAAGGGTGGAGCCCTGTGGGGAGCCGGGCAGGTGGTAGGTGGGCCGATGGTCGTGTGCCGATGGCACCTGCAGCCACCAGTGTGTGGCCTTCTCTGGCACTGTTGGCTGAAGACAGACTTGCCCAAGTGACTTGTTTTGTTTTCGTTTTTGTCTTTTTTCAGACGAAGTCTTGCTCTGTCACCCAGGCTGGAGTGCAGTGGTGCAATCTCAGCTCACTGCAACCTCCACCTCCCGGGTTCAAGCGATTCTCTTGCCTCAGCCTCCCGAGTAGCTGGGATTCAGGTGCATGCCACCAGGCCCGGCTAATTTTTTTTATTTTTTTATTTTTATTTTTGAGATGGAGTCTCGCTCTGTTGCCCAGGCTGGAGTGCAGTGGCACAATTTCGGCTCACTGCAAGCTCCACCTCCCGGGTTTACACCATTCTGTATCAGCCTCCCGAGTAGCTGGGACGACAGGCGCCCGCCACCATGCCTGGCTAATTTTTTTTTTTGTATTTTTAGTGGAGACAGGGTTTCACCGTGTTATCCAGGATGGTCTCGATCTCCTGACCTTGTGATCCACCCACCTCTGCTTCCCAAAGTGCTGGGGTTATAGGCAAGAGCCACCGCACCTGGCCACGCTAATGTTTGTAGTTTTAGTGGAGACGGGGTTTCACCATGTTGGCTAGGCTGGTCTCAAACTCGTGATCTCAAGTGATCCGCCCGCCTTGGCTTCCCAAAGTGCTGGGATTACAGATGTGAGCCGCTGCACCTGGCCTACTTTTAATCTATTCAAAGTAAAGTGCGTTTTATGTGGACAGCATATAGGTGGCAATTTTTTTTTTTTTTTTTGAGATGGAGTCTTGCTCTGTCGCCCAGGCTGAAGTACAGTGGCGTGATCTCGGCTCGTGGCAAGCGCCGCCTCCCAGGTTCATGCCGTTTTCCTGCCTCAACCTCCTGAGTAGCTGGGATTACAGGCACCCGCCACCACGCCTGGCTAATTCTTTTCTAATTCTTTGTATTTTTAGTAGAGACGGGGTTTCACTGTGTTAATCAGGCTGGTCTCGATCTCCTGACTTTGTGATCTGCCCGCCTTGGCCTCCCAAAGTGCTGAGATTACAGGCGCTGCTACCACGGCCGGCTAATTTTTTGTATTTTTAGTAGAGACGGGGTTTTCACTGTGTTAACCAGGCTGGTCTTGATCTCCTGACCTTGTGATCCACTCGTCTCGGCCTCCCAAAGTGCTGGGATTACAGGCGTGAGCCACCGTACCTGGCCATAGTTGGCAGTTTTTAAGTCATTCTGATAATCTCTGCCTTTTAATTGCAGTGCTGAGTCTATTAATGTTTATTGCAATTACTGATGTGGTTGATTTAGGTCTTCCGTTTCACTCTTCGTTTTCTATGAGGCGCATCTGGTGGTCACGGTTCTGCTTTTCCTTTTTTCTTGTGTTTTTGGGTTATTTGAATATTTTCTAGAACTGATTTTAATGTATTTGTTGACTATTAAATTATTTTTCTTTGCATTATATTTTTAATAGTTGCTCCAGGGATTAAAATACACATTCTTGGCCTGGCGCGGTGGCTCAGGCCAGTAATCCCAGCACTTTGGGAGGCGGGTGGATCACCCAAGGTTAGGAGTTTGAGACCAGCCTGGTCAACATGGGGAAACCCTGTCTTTACTTAAAAAAAAAAAAAACAAAAAAACAAAAATTAGGTGAGCGTGGTGCTGCATGCCTGTAAAGCAGAGGTTGCAGTGAGCCACGGTCACGCCACTGCATTCCAGCCTGGGCGACAGGGCGAGACTCCATCTCAAAGAAAAGAGAAAAAAAAGAGTACAGATTCTTAACCTTGTCTTTTATGAGTACAATCTCCTGAGAGTCACCACGCTGCTGCGCTGTGTAAACTGTGACCTCTAACTGCACAGGTGCTTTGTCACCTCCCCTTCGTCTTCTGTGCTGCAGTTTTCATAGACTAGACATCACATCCGCCTCCTGCAGTGTCAGGAGATTTGCTTTGGAAAACTGGTATTTGAAAGAAATTAAGAGGGAAAATGGCCTCATACTTGCCATTCTGGTGCTCTTCGTTTCTTCCTGAGGATCTGAGTGTTTGGCGTCATTCCCGTCAGCCCGAAGGATCTCCTTCGCATCTCTTGCTGTGCTGCACACATTTTCTCTTTTTTTGAAAAGTCTTTATTTTGCCTAGATTCTTGAGGAGTATTTTTGTGGCATAAAAAAGTCCGAGGAGCCGGGTTTCTCGTTCAGTATTTAAAGATGTTTAAAACCCGTCCTGTGGATTTTATGGTCTGTTTTGTTTTGGTGATGGTTTCCATTGATTGTGTTTTCTCTTCAGCAGGGGTCACGTTTTCCTGCTTATTTATGTGTCGGTTGGGTTCAGGTCGCACCCTGGACACCGTGAGCGATAGATTTGGAGGCTCTGGGTGCTGTCCTGCTCCTCTGAAGAGGGCTGGTTTCTGTTGCAGCAGGCGGTTCACTTGGCTAACTTCAGACTCCACGCTCCCCTGTGTCTGTGTGGGTGGTGGCGTGGTGTAATTCAGTTCTTGTAGCTTTGGCGGGCTTGCTGCTTTTGGAGTCTGCCCCTCGCATGTACAGATCGGGGTCAGCCTGAGATTTGGGCGGGGTTCATTCCCAGGCATTGCAGCTCTCTTTCCTCCCTCATTCTCCAGTTCCTCTGGCTCACATGGGGGATTTTGGATTTCTGTACGTGGGGCACAGACAGATCCTACTCTTACTGAAAGGCTGGAAAAAGAGAAATGGCCCAGTGCCGTTTCTTCCTTCTGAGTGTCCAGCCCTCTCCAGGGTCTGTCTGCTTGTGGGTCTCTCCACGGCCTTCAGGGTTTTTGTTACGTTCTATTTAGTTCATAGTGGTTGTCTCTGGAGGGCTGGTCTGGCGAGGTGCACAGGCATCACCAGAAGTGGGACCCTAAACTTTAATATCTTAATTTTTAAATAAGGAGTTGAGGTCAGTCTTGCACGTTTTTTGGGGGTTTTTTGTCTGTTTCTTATTGATGAGTTCAGTAGTTTATTGACCTACTTTCTCTCTCTTTGAAAGTCAGGAAGTCAGGCACGGTGGCTCACACCTATAACAATCCCAGCACTTTGGGAGGCTGAGGCAGGCGGATTGCTTGAGCTTGGGAGTTCAAGATCAGCCTGGGCAACATGCAGAACCCTGTCTCTATAAAGAATTGCTTGAGCCCAGGAGTTTGAGGCTGCAGTGAGCTGTGATCCAGCCTGGGCGACAGAGCCAGACCCTGTCTCAAAAAAAAGATGAGGATATTTGCTCTCTGCTTTCTCCTTCCTCCCCCTCTGCACAGGATCCCTTTACAGTGTGCCTTGCAGTTCATCCACCCCCTGCTCAAGGTCTTCCGTTGTCCTGGCGTTGACCCTGTACAGGTCGGGCGCGTCGCACCATCAACTGCTCTTGCCTCCTGGGCGTCTGGTCCTACTTGCCGCAGGTGGCCCAGCGCTATCTGTGGGGTTGGCATTCCCCTAACGGAGGCCTGCGGCCGGTCTGAGTCCTGCCACTGGTCTTGGTCTGAACAGAGAAGACTCCAGCTGCTGCCTGTGCTCGGCTGATGTGTGCTGCCTTTAGTTGTTCGTTGCTGTCAAGGCCATGGGCTCCAGAGAGAGAGAATAGTCAGTTCTCAGTGCCAGAATGTAGAAGGCATTTTATTTAGTTTTAGATTTGTTCACTTTAGGTTTCTTCCATTCTCATTATCATGAGAATCATTTCCATTGCTGTGTGCGGCGTAATGGGTGTGTGTGTGGTGAGAGCTGCCCTGTCTTCAGGGTGGGTTTGGGTTGTCTCTTCTAATAATCTCTTACGTTAGCGTCTTCCCTGCTAAATAAAATTATGTTGTCTATAGGCAAAACACAATCTAGTTGAAGACCACCAGGAGGAACTAAATAATGCTAAGCAAAAGACTGAACTGATGAAACAGGAATTCCAAAAAAAAGAAATGGACTGGAAAGTTACGAAGGAGGAGCTACAGCGGGAAGCTGAGGAGAAGTTAACGTTGATGCTTCTTGAACTGAGAGAAAAGGCTGAATCCGAGAAACAGACCATCGTAAACAAGTTTGAGCTTCGAAAAGCTGAAATGAGGCAGCTTCAGGACCAACAGGCAGCCCAGATCCTGGATCTGGAGAGGTCCTTGACGGAGCAGCAGGGCCGCCTGCAGCAGCTGGAACAGGAGCTCACTTCAGACGATGCCCTGCGTTGCAGCCAGTGTGGGCGGGAGCTGCCCACAGCCCAGGACGGGGAGCTTGCCGCGCTCCACGTGAAGGAAGACTGTGCCCTGCATCTTATGCTGGCCCGGAGCATGTGCGNAACTAAATAATGCTAAGCAAAAGACTGAACTGATGAAACAGGAATTCCAAAAAAAAGAAATGGACTGGAAAGTTACGAAGGAGGAGCTACAGCGGGAAGCTGAGGAGAAGTTAACGTTGATGCTTCTTGAACTGAGAGAAAAGGCTGAATCCGAGAAACAGACCATCGTAAACAAGTTTGAGCTTCGAAAAGCTGAAATGAGGCAGCTTCAGGACCAACAGGCAGCCCAGATCCTGGATCTGGAGAGGTCCTTGACGGAGCAGCAGGGCCGCCTGCAGCAGCTGGAACAGGAGCTCACTTCAGACGATGCCCTGCGTTGCAGCCAGTGTGGGCGGGAGCTGCCCACAGCCCAGGACGGGGAGCTTGCCGCGCTCCACGTGAAGGAAGACTGTGCCCTGCAGCTGATGCTGGCCCGGAGCAGGTGGGTTTGTGGTGATGCCATCTGCAGTCCCTGTGAGGCCAGACACCGTGGAGGGTAGAGGGCGGGCAGGCTCCTGGGAGGAGTCACTATGGGCTCCACTGGGCGAAAAGGTCTGGAGGAGCTGGAGCAAGGTGTGGTGCTCTAGGTTTTCAGTCTGATTGCAGTGGGACAGCTTTGTGCTTGGACGAGCAGGCTGGCAGTTGCCGCCTCAAAGTGCTTGGGGGCAAGCCTGCACTCCCTGGGTGGGTGTCGAGGGTGGACATCAGTCATCGTCTCTGTTGTTCTTCACGTGTTTTAAGATTTGAACAGTAGAAGCTAAACCTCGTTTATAAGGTGTCATAAGGACATGGAGTTTATCCACTAACCGTTTTTATATTTTTTTAACTTAAACAGGTGATTTTTAAAAATAAGCATGTTTTTCTAAAACATACACACTCTTCTCTGAAGTTTTCAAGAGGTTTAGAAAGTGATTGGGTTCTTTGCCTGCTGGTGCTGACCCCTTTTTGTGAGCCTCAGTCCTTGGGCTGTGCCGTTCCTTCTCATCTGTCTGTCCCACCCAGCTCTTCCCCAGCAGCCAGGGCTGCACAGGGCCCCGCTCGGGGATTGGAAAACTCAGGGCCACAGAGGGCCCCGCTCAGGGGTTGGAGAACTTGGGGCCGCAGAGGGCCTCGCTCAGGGGTTGGAGAACTCAGTGCCACAGAGGGCCCCGCTCAGGGGTTGGAGAACTTGGGGCCACACACGGCCCCGCTTAGGAGTTGGAGAAACTCACGTTCAAGTCGCCAGGGCTGCATGAACACGAGCAGGACGTTCTTCTCCCCAGGCTGTGACACTTGTGCTTCGTGGTGGAGCTGAGCCAAGGAGGCCCTCAGGAGAGGCTTCCAGGCACAGAGGTGCCCGTGCCTCTTGCCATCTGTCCTGTGTCGCCAGTGCCATTTGGAGGCCTCGGCATTTTGCAGGAGCCTCCGGCTCCAGGCTCTTTGGCCTGCTGATGGGAGCAGGTCCTTCTGTGAGAACTCTCATTGCCCCTGTCTTTGGCCCTGAGTGCCACCTGCACCTCCTTAATTCACTGCCATGGGATTCTATTCACTGTCATGGGGTTCTCAGGCCTCACCCTCCCAATGGGCCCCTATGGGCAGTGCCCCTTCCCTGCTGAGGAGCAGAGATTGCCTTGGCATTCTTGGTTGGGATCTGGCTCGGACGCCCTGGTGTGAGTAGGAGGTTGGTTGTACCTGCCGTGAGTGGCACTGGTGGGAATATGTGTGCACTGTCTCTTGCCAAGGGTACTGGGTCCTACCTGTGGTCTGTGACCTGGTGACTCCCATGGCTTTGGCCTTTAGCCTTTGGGCTCCTCTGGCTTCTTGGGGCCTCTTCACTCTCCCACTTGTTATTTCTGGTGGTAGACGGAGAAGTACTAAGAGCAGTTAAAATCCCAAAACGGAAGACCTGAACAGTTGAAGTGGCATTTCCTTTAGGAAACTGACTTGGCTTTTGCAAGGATCGATGCTTGCTTCCTGGGTGCGTATTTAGCTGTCCTGTGTTCACTTTGTTGCCACAGGTTTTTAGAGGAACGTAAAGAGATCACCGAGAAATTCAGTGCAGAACAAGATGCCTTCCTGCAGGAGGCCCAGGAGCAGCACACCCGCGAGCTGCAGCTCCTCCAGGAGAGACACCAGCAGCGGCTCCTGTCAGTGACGGCAGAGCTCGAGGCCAGACACCAGGCCGCACTGGGCGAGCTGACAGCCTCCTTAGAGAGCAAGCAGGGGGCTCTGCTGGCCGCGCGTGTGGCCGAACTGCAGACGAAACACGCTGCCGACCTCAGCGCTCTGGAGACCAGACATCTGTCCAGCCTTGATTCTTTGGAATCCTGTTACCTGTCTGAAATTCGGACCATCCGTGAGGAGCACAGGCGGGCCCTAGAGCTCTTACGAGCAGACTTTGAGGAACAACTGCAGAAACAGGACTCTCTTCACCAGACAATTTTGACTCAAGAGTTGGAGAAGCTGAAGCAAAAACACGACGAGGAGCTGCAGTCTGTGCGGGACGGCCTGCAAACCGCAGCGAGCAGGGAGCTCCCCGGAACCGTGGCTCACGAGCTGCAGGGAGCGCACCAGGTAAGGCGCACGGGCCCTGCCCCAGCTCAGGGCAGACCTCTCCCCCCACCCGTGTGTTTCCCCCGCGTGTCACATGTCTGCGTGCGTGCTTTGTGCGCCTGTGCGGGTGTCTGTATGTCTCACAGGCTGCCGGGATCGGTGGGGACTTCTGGTCTTGTGAACTGGGCCTTTTTTTTTTTTTAATTTTTTTTATTTTTGAGACAGAGTCTTGCTCTGTCACCAGGCTGGAGTGCAGTGGTGCGATCTTGGCTCACTGCAACCTTCGCCTCTTGGGTTCGAGCGATTCTCCTGCCTCAGCCTCCCAAGTAGCTGGGATTACAGGCGCTTGCCGCTATGCCTGGTTAATTTTTGTATTTTTAGTAGAGACTGGGTTTCACCATGTTGGCCAAGCTGGTCTCGAACTCCTGACCTCAGGCGATACACTCGCCTTGACCTCCCAGAGTGCTGGGATTACAGGCATGAGCCACCACACCTGGCCTGAGCTGGGCTTTAAAACACCGAGTTGAAGGGTTATTTTGATCACAGGCACCTTGCTAAAGGCTTTGCTCTCATATGTATGTGAGAGGGCCCAGACCTTGGTGTGGGGTTCTGTGGGCTTTGGAGTATTCCTCAAGGCTGACCGGCACTCCTGCAGCAGACTTGGTTTCCAGGTGCTGTGGGTAGATCTGATTGTCGTGTTGCATATTCAGAGCCTTGGGCCCCTCCTTTATTGATGTTTCCTGTAATTAAACCCTTTTGCCACATTTCAAGAGCAGTGATGGGCCAGGCATGATGGCTCACGTCTGTAATCACAGCAGTTTAGGAGGCCGAGGCAGTTGGATTACTTGAGCCCAGGAGTTTGAGACCAGCCTGTGGTCTACAAAAAATAAAAACAATTAGCTGGGCGTGGGGGTACTCACCTGTAGTCTCAGCTGCTTTGGAGGCTGAAGCAGGAGGATTGCTTGAGCCCAGGAAGTCGAGGCTGCAGGGTGAGCTAAGACTGTGCCATTGCACTCCAGCCTGGACTGCAACAGTGAGACCCTATCTCAAAAAAAAAAAAAAAAAAAATCAAAAATAGCTCACACCTGTAATCCCAGCACTTTGGGAGGCCGAGGCAGGTGGGTCACGATGTCAAGAGATTGAGACCATCCTGGCTTACACGGTGAAACCTCGTCTTTACTAAAAATACAAAAAATTAGCCAGATGTGGTGACGGGCGCCTGTAGTCCCAGCTACTCGGGAGGCTGAGGCAGGAGAATGACGTGAACCCTGGAGGCGGAGCTTGCAGTGAGCTGAGATCACGCCACTGCACTCGAGCCTGGGCAACAGAGCAATGCCCTGTCTCAAAAAACAAACAAACCAAAAAAAGCAGTGATGGTTCATTTGCCAGGCACTTCAAGTTTTTATCATGAGGGCCGTGCACGGTGGCTCAATCCTGTAATCCCAGCACTTTGGGAGGCCGAGATGGCCGGATCGCGAGGTCAGGAGATCGAGACCATCCTGGCTAACACGGTGAAACCCCATCTCTACTAAAAAATACAAAAAAAAAAACTAGCCGGGTGAGGTGGCGGGCACCTGTGGTCCCAGCTGCTCGGGAGGCTGAGGCAGGAGAATGGCGTAAACCCGGGAGGCGGAGCTTGCAGTGAGCTGAGATCCGGCCCCTACCCCCCAGCCTGGGCGACAAAGCGAGACTCCGTCTCAAAAAAAAAAAAAAAAAAGTTTTATCATGAAGAAGATTTTCTGGCGAAGTCCCTGTTGCCCTGGGCTGGCGCCCAACTGCAGAATCTGCAGTGCCTGTGACTCAGGAAAGGACACATGTTGTCTTCTCACACACACCTTCCACTTTCTCTGCCCTCAGTGAGGTCTCTGAGGTTTTCTTGCCTTGAAGTAGATGAGTCTGCTCTGCTGAACATGTGGGGCCGCTGGGGCTGGCCTGTCTCCCTGCAGGCAGGGGATGGGTAGGCCTGGCTGCAGGGTGGATGGGGCATGGTCTAGAGCTGATGAGGCAGTTAGAAATGGCTGTTCTGGCAGATCAATACCTTGTCAGACACTTAGGAAGTACATATTCTGAAGTATAAACTAGGGAATTGCCAGCTCGGATAAGATGGACGCGTTCTTTTCCCGATACCAGCATGCCACGGGAGGGCTTCCTCCTTCCTGACTGTGGGGAGCGGTTGTAAGGCTCCGGAGCGCTGGTGTATTGTTTCCTTTCCTTCAGCTCTGTGTGAGAACAGGAGAAAAGTGGAACCTTCTTTAACCGCTGTGGGGTTTCATGTTATGTTTCAGGCTGTCCGTTTTGTGTGGTCTGAGCATGTGATCTCGGGGGAATTCCTGGAAAGCAGAACCTGTTCAGGGCTCCAACTGCTGTCGTGAGCACGGTGCAGTCAGTGTCTGTCCTGGGCCTCTGTCCTGTCCTTGTCTTTACCAGATGTCATGGCGTTCTGGGGGTTTGTTTCTGTTTTGTTTTTTAAGGGGCAGGGTCTCTCGATGTTGCCCAGGCTAGTCTCAAACTCCTGGCCTCAAGAGATCCTCTTGCCTTGGCCTCCCAGGTAGTTGGAATTACAGGCGTGAGCCACTGCTCCCAGCTTGGGAGGTGCCTCTTGAGAGAAGCTGGAGCCAGGTTGTCTTTCTGGACAAAATTTAGAAAGGGGTCTGATGCTGCTGGGAGCTGCCCTCTAGGCGAGTCCTCAGATGCCAGCTTCAGCTTCCTTTCTTTCCCAGTTTTGATCACGGGCAAACAGATGCTGTGGAGAATAGCGCTTGTTCCCAAGCTGTGGATTTAAAATTAGGTTTTCTTGGTTTGTTTGATTTAAAGAAAACGAAGTTCTGAAAGAATATTCAGAAAGGAGGAACTTGCATATCACACATGAAGTGTGTATTTCAAACCATGGCCTGATTTAGTCATGGGAAGCATGTGGAGTGTGTGCACCTTCCGTGCCCTGTGTGGGGATGTGGCACGTCTGGATGTTTCCCGGACAGAAGGAGCTGGTCATGGCCCTGTGCAATCCGAGACGCCTGCTGGAGGAAGAGAGGACCGAAGCCCTGGACAGGGTGGATGCCGAGGTCCTGCTCCTGGAGCATCAGCAGCTAGCGGCCCTGCAGGAACTCAGAGACGCACGCTGCCAAGATGCAGGAGCAGCAAGCAGGGCAGGCGGAGTTGGGGGAGCCGGAGGTTCTGGGGAGCTGGAGGTTCTGGGGAGCCGGCGGAGTGCTGGGGGAGCTGGAGGTGCTGTGGGAGGGGGCTGTGCAGATGAGCAGCTCCATGGGTGTGGTTCCCACAGGGGTGCCTCCTGGGCTTCTCTGCCCTGAGTCTTCATCAGAGTGTTGAGGCACTTATGGGTACACTTGGAGGTGCTGGGTTGTGCGTGCTAGGGGGTCTGTGCTCAAAGGGTACAGCTTCGTGGGGGCAGATGTGTCAGTGCTCTTGGCCAGCAAGCAGCTGCAGGGATGGGCATCTGCGGGAGGTGTCTTTGGTTGGCCTCCCTTCCCACTGGGGCCTCTGGAGGGCAGCGTTATGCCCTGGTTTGCAGGCAGCGAGTGGTCTGTGGAGCAACCACACATCTGTCCTAAAGGCTACTTGGCAGCTGGACGAAAAACAAGGTGGAGGCGATTTAGAGCCTGGGAGGCCGGGGGTCAGGGAGGCCGGGGCTCATCTCAGGTGTGGCACTAGGTGGCTCGAGGGATAGTGAGGGGCGCCTGCCAGCTGATGATGGCAACGGAGGGGCACGGAGAGCCTGGAGGCTGACGGGGGAGGGCATGCTGAGCTGGAGGGGCCATCCCAGCTTGGGCTGCTGTGGGGGATGTGGCTTGTGTGGATACAGAGCACGTTTAATTGCTCTTACAAATCTGCACACAGGCTGGGCTTGGGGCTCACGCCTGTAATCCTAGGGCTTCGGGAGGCCATGGTGGGAGGATCTCTTGAGCTCAGGAGTTCGAGACCAGCCTGGGCAACATAGCAAGAGTCCACTTCTAAAAACAAAAATTGTCTGGGTGTGGTGGCTCACGCCTGTAATCCCAGCACTTTGGGAGGCTGAAGCGGGCGGATCATGAGGTCAGGAGATCGACACCATCCTGGCTAACACTGTGAAACCCTGTTTCTACTAAAAATACAAACAATTAGCCAGGCGTGGTGGCAGGTGCCTGTAGTCCCAGCTATTCTGGAGGCTGAGGCAGGAGAATGGCATGAACCCAGGAGGCAGAGGTTACAGTGAGCGAAGATCACACCACTGCCCTCCAGCCTGGGCGACAGCGCGAGACTCTGTCTCAAAAAAAAAAAAAAGAAAAGTAAAAATTAACTAGGCATGGTGATGCAGGCCTGTAGTCCCAGCTGCTTGGGCGACTGAGGAGAGAAAATTGCTTGAGCCTGGGAGTCTGTGGCTGCAGGAAAAAAAAAGAAAGAAATCTGCACACAGTATGGTTTACTTTCTTTCTTTTTTTTTCTTTTAAAGACAACATCTCAAAAAAAAAAAAAAAAAAAAAAAAAGGCTGGAGTGCAGTGTCACAATCCTGGCTCACTGCAGCCTCTGCCTGCCAGGCTTAAGCAGTCCTCCCACCTCAGCCTCCCAAGTAGCTGGGATACAGGCACGTGCCACCTTGCCTTGCTAACTTTTATTGTTTTGTCGCCCACGCTGGTCTTGAACTCACGGACTCAAGTGATCCTCCCACCTTGGCCTCCCCAAAGTACTGGGATTACAAGCGTGAGCCCCTGCACCTGGCCAGTGTAGTTACTTTTTCATTTTTTAAAAAATCTTTTGTGTCAGTATATGCATAAGCACTGGTACCAAATTGTGTCAGAAGAAGCCAGACCGAGCAGTCGGAATCCCCCTTGGATTCCCAAGGTGGCTGTGGAGGGGCCTGGCTGAGATCCCCTGCCACCTGCTGTGGTCTTGACTCTCTGCATCCATGCAGGACTGCATTTAAGCAGCAAGGTCTCCCCACTTGTGGACCTGTGCACCTGCCCCACCCAGGCACCACCACCCCGCCTGCTGGCCTGCACGATGAGCGCACACAAACACACAACACATGTGCATTCACACAGCACATGCACACAAACAGCACATACAGAGCACATGCACACACAGCACGTGCTTACACACAGACACATTGCAGGCAAGCACATGTGCGCACACAGCACATACATAGCCACCATGCCAACCACAGCCACATGTGCCACATGCAAGAGCACTACTCATACACGAAGCACACACGTGCACACAAGCACAAGCCACACAACACATAGCCACACACAGCACATGTGCACACATGCACATGAAAACAGCACACACCAACATGCACACAGCCACACACGCAGCACACACACAGCATGTGCACACAGTACACTAGTACAAGGCACATGCATACACAGCACATGCGCATGCAGCACTGCACACCCATGCAGCACACACATGCCAGCACATGCACGCGCACATGTGCCGTGGCCACACAGCATGTGCAGACAGCAACATGCACACAGCACATGCGCATACACGTAGCACATGCACACACAGCACACGTACACATAGCACACTCAACACAGCACATGGTGCCAATACGATGACACACCACAGCACATGCACATACACAGCCACATATGCACAACCACAGCACACGCAACACATACAGCACATGCGCACATGGCACCATGCCGTGCACATGGCACATGCACACACGCAGCACACACACACAGCACATGCTGCCCATATAAGGCACACACACAGAGCACATCACAACATAGCACAGTACACACAGGGACAGCACACACACACACACAGCACATGCTCACACACAGCACTACACAGCCACACATACAGCACATGTGCACTCACACAGCCACGGTGGTCTCCCACACAGCACATGTGCACACGCAACACACTCACGGCACAGCTGCCCATACAAGGCACATGCACACAAGCACACGCCACACACGCGCACATGTTGCACACACATCACATACATGCAGCCACATTCACCAAACCCATGTGCCCATAACAAGGCAAATGCACACACAGCATATGTGCGCACACACAATACAAGCCACATGCACACACACAGCACTGCACACACGCAGCACATGCATGTGCCCCACACACAGCACACTACACACACACATAGAACATACACATGGCCATGTGTGCACACAGCACACACACACAACACGTGCACACACAGGGCACATGCTCATACAGCACGTGAACGTGCACAGCACTTTCTCATATACACAGCACATGCACACACACAGCACATGCACACATGTCGTTCTGCATGTTGTCCTACAGGCTGAATGCCTGGGGTCCTCCTGTTTCCATGTTCTGGGTCTGTACGATCTCCTGGCCTCTCTGGCGGGGAGGGTTTGAGTCTCTGTTTGGAGCACTTGAGAAATAACTGGTAATTTACTTGAAACATTGTGTGCAAATTTTAGGTGGTTTGTTTTTGTACATACTGTTTCAAGGGGTTTTTAAAAGAGGACATGCTAAGATCTCATTTCTAGCCATAAAGGAAGGCTTTGGGCCTGACAGGTTTGCTCAGTGAAGAGGGACTGCTCCCGAGAATGGGTGACGCAGCGCCGGATTCTGAGGTTGGAACTGACTTGTTTCTTCACATGGACAGCTCTGGGTGCTGCCCAGTGTAGACACTGGCCCCTCAGTTCTGAGGCGCAGCCCTGAGACCTGCACCCTGCTGGGCATTGTGTAGGTCTGTCTTCTCTGGAAAAGTCAGATTCTATCTCCCTTTTCTAAGGACTCATGCTAGAGGAATTCTGTCCGTTTTATCTGCACATAGCACAAAGAGGTGTTCATTTTCTGAAATGGTGTGTCACCTGCATCTATTTTTTTTTTTTTTTTTGAGGCGGAGTCTCGCTCTGTCGCCCGGACTGGAGTGCAGTGGCCGGATCTCAGCTCACTGCAAGCTCCGCCTCCCAGGTTTACGCCATTCTCCTGCCTCAGCCTCCCGAGTAGCTGGGACTACAGGCGCCCGCCACCTCGCCCGGCTAGTTTTTTGTATTTTAGTAGAGACGGGGTTTCACGGTGTTAGCCAGGATGGTCTCGATCTCCTGACCTCGTGATCCACCCGCCTTGGCCTCCCAAAGTGCTGGGATTACAGGCTTGAGCCACCGCGCCCGGCCTACCTGCATCTTTTAACCTGTACTTTTGTTCTTCTAGGGTGACTGTTTTTGTTGTTGTTGTTGTTTTGGAGAGAGGATCTTGCTCTGTTGCCCAGGCTGAAGGTAGTGATGCAATCACAGCTCACTGCGACCTTGAACGCCTGGCCTCAAGTGGTCCTCCTGCCTCAGCCTCCTGAGTAGCTGGGACTACAGATGTGCACCACCACACCTGGGTAATTTATTTTTTGTATAAATGGGGTCTCACTGTGTTGCCCAGGCTGGTCTCAAATTCCAGGCCTCAAGCAATCCTTTTGTCTCAGCCTCCCAGAGTGCTGGGACCATAGGCGTGAGCTGCACCTGGCCTGGACTAAGAGTGTCTTTGCAGTATTTTTCTAGTTGAGGTACAAGTTTGCACGAGTAAGTTATCTTTTTACTTTGCTGCTAAGAATGTGCATGTCGATACTCTTTTTTTTTTTTTTTTTTTTTGAGACACAGTCTCGCTCTGTCGCCAGGCTGGAGCGCAGTGGTGTGATCTTGGCTCACTGCAACCTCCACCTCCCTGGTTCAAGCGATTTTCCTGCCTCAGCCTCCCAAGTAGCTGGGACTACAGTGTGCACCACCATGCCTCGCTAATTCTTGTATTTTTAGTAGAGATGGGGTTTCATCATGTTACCCAGGATGGTCTTGATCTCTTGACCTCGTGATCCACCCGCTTCACCCTCCCTAAGTGCTAGGATTACAGGCGTGAGCCACTGTGCCCAGTCTTAGGTGTTTTTTTTTTTTTTTGAGATGGAGTCTCGCTCTGTCGCCAGGCTGTATAGTGCAGTGACGTGATCTTGGCTCACGGCAACCTCCACCCCCCCGGGTTTAAGCCATTCTCCTGCCTCAACCTCCTTAGTAGCTGGGATTACAGGTGCATACCAGCACGCCTGGCTAATTTTTGTATTTTTAGTAGAAAGAAGGTTTCACCATGTTGGCAGGCTGGTCTCAAACTCCTGACCTCGTGATCTGCCCGTCTCGGCCTCCCAAAGTGCTAGGATTACAGGCGTGAGCCACTGTGCCCGTCCGCTCAGATACTCTTTTACGTGATTGTTTTGGTGTAGCTGATTTCACAGAAGAAAATAATTGGGCTACGGGGAGGTGGGATGTACTGTTTATTTTATATTATCTTTTTTGGGGCAGATGGCAGCATTTGCAGAAATAGAATAACTCAGCAAGCCCCCGGTCCCGCTGGTTAGTGGAGTACACACTCAGTGTATCAGTCCCCCTCTCCTCCTGATTGTTTAGAAGCAAATCCAAGACACCATGTGTCTGCGAGTGAGGTGTTTTCCCCCAGTACAGCATAACCAGGATTTATCCATCTCACCTAAAACACCCACAGCGATTCCTGCATTTCATCACAAGCCCAGCCCACGTGCCAGTCTCTTCTGGCTGGCTCACATCAGGATCTGTGTTTGTTCCTGTGATGCTGGTCACTGTTCCCTCGTTCCTGTGAGTGTGTTGGTAGATCCACAGGCCTGTGATTGGTGAGAATGCCTCTCGTGTGGTGGCCGCTCTGCTCCTGGTCTTTCCTCAGGCTTTACCCTGTGAAAAGACTTACACAGGCCGGCCGCAGTGGCTCACGCCTGTAATCCCAGCACTTTTGGAGGCCAAGGTGGGTGGATCACCTGAGGTTGGGAGTTCGAGACCAGCTTGACCAACATGGAGAAGCCCTGTCTTTACTAAAAATACAAAATTAGCCGGCCATGGTGGCACATACTTGTAATCCCAGCTACTCGGGAGGCTGAGGCAAGAGAATCACTTGAACCCAGGAGGCGGAGATTGTGACGAGCTGCGATCGTGCCATTGCACTCTAGCCTGGGCAATGAGAGCGAAACTTCGTCTCAAAAAAAAGACTTACACGGAGCCCTGCCGAGCCCTGACGGGAGTGTTTTGGGTCATTGTCCCAGAATAGCTGGGCTGTCCTGTTCTTCCCTGTGGCGATGCTTTTTCTGAGCCTCAAATATCTTTGCAGCTGTTGGAACAGCAGTCACTTGTCAGCAGGGTGACGTGACCTACGCTTGTGGGGTGATTGAATTACTTTCCGGGCTACCGCCCTTGGGAGTTTGGTTGTGAGGAAAGTCCTCTGAAAACGTAAGCTTGATTTCTTTTTGATAGAAATATGTATCCCATAAGATTCCCCCGCCCTGCCCTGCCTTGCCTTGCCTGTGCTGGTAACACGAAGCAGAGCTGAGTGCAGAAGTGAATTGCATGTGGCCGCTGTGGGGTGCTCAAGGCGGTCTCATCATTTCTTGGATTAAAACCCAAATCTTTTCATAGGTTAATTTTTTTTTTAATATTGAGAGAATATTAATGTTGGTTTAGACAGTGTTTGAATGTTCTGAATGCGTCCTCAGTTGAATGTCTTTGCCTTCTGACATCGGTTTTCTCTGTGCATGCCACTTATTTATGATTAAAATGTATGTGATATTTTTCTGTGATTGTGTGGATTTTAGAAAAACCTGAAAATAACTTTTTTTAAAACATCTTTTGATACGGACCTCACAACTTAGAACATGGTCATTTTTTTTTTCTTTTTTTGAGGCGTAGTCTTGCTGTGTTGCCCAGGCTGGAGTGCAGTGGTGCAATCTCGGCTCACTGCAAGCTCCGACCCCAGGTTCACACCATTCTCCTGCCTCAGCCTCCCGAGTAGCTGGGACTACAGGTGCCTGCCACCACTCCCGGCTAACATTTTGTATTTTTAGTAGAGACGCAATTTCACCGTTTTAGCCAGGATGGTCTTGATCTCCTGACTTCGTGATCTGCCCACCTTGGCCTCCCAAAGTGCTGGGATTACAGGCGTGAGCCACTTGCGCCCAACCAGAACATGGTCAATTTAAAGAGTTTCCAGTTTTCTTCCTGCAACCCCCTGGCAGAGCCTGTAGGAGCCTTCTCTGCCGGGGGTTGCAGGAAGAAAACCTCCTTTGAGCCGTCCAGGTCGGGTTGAGGGGGTGGCCGAGGACGCACGCTTCTGCACAACACTGCAGCTGAGCCAAGGCCCTGGGCCTGAGGGATCACACGTGGGGCACTGGCCGTCCCTCTGTTGGGCCTGCATGCCTGTGACCTGCCCAGCCCTGCCCGATGTCTCCTGGGGGCTGCCCCTGCGGGGAGCCGCCTCATTTGGCCTCCACTACCTCCTACGTCCTCTGCAGGTCTGTCGAAGGCCTGAGAGTGTGCGGGCAGGACAGGGCCAAGCGTGGACAGTTTGGGTGGCTCCCCAGGTGCAAGGCGGTTCCTGCGGGTGGTGCTGTGCCCTGAAACAAAGCAAAGGTCAAGACTGGACACACGAAGCTTCCAGCTGCCAGTGGTGGGGGGCGCTGCCCGTCTGCCATGCCCGGGCGGCCTGGTGGGCCACGTGCAGTGTTGGCCCTCCCTGGCCGGAGTTCTCTGTGGAGCCTGCCCTCTACCCTCTCCATCTGCCGTGTGTGACTCCGGGATCCAGGAGGCCGCGGGGCTAGAGCGTAGAACCAGCTGTGCTCCTGAGTAGGGTGTAGCTGGGGTCATCTGTGGCTTAGGGCAGGCTCTGCAGGCTGTGGGAGTGGGTGATGTTCTTGGGCTCCCGTGGTGGCCTCAAACAGAAGTTTGATTTTCTCATCGTTACACAGTAGGCCTCAGTGAGAGATTTTTGTCCAAAGAGAGTAAGATGTTCAGAGGCCACTGATTTCAGCCTTGGACTCTTGCCACATCCTTTGCTGGGCACAGGGAGCACAGAGGTTTGCCCTTGGGCCCCACAGGCTGACACTGTGGGTGCCAGGAGGGAAGTACCTGATTTGCGCCTGACTGGGCCTGAGGAGCCCGTCCACTGTGACTCTGAGCGTGAGCTGTTGTGGGCACCATGGCAGTGCCTTGTCTTGCGGATTAATTTTCCTATTTTCCCAGTCCCTTGGCCTCCGTCCTGCCGGTCTGCATTGGCATTTGGGGTTTTGTTCTTGAATTCACTGGCATTTCGTGGTGGGTATACCCAGAACCAGCATCCCTGTTTGGACCTCTTACTCCTGGCCTGCTGCCTCCTCCCTGGCTTTTGGTCTGGATCAATGCGTCTGTCCCCCAGGAGACGCACTGCTGATGGTTGGGGCATCCGCAAGGTAATTAAAGTTCTTTGGAAACTTTGTAGTGTGCACACAGCTCAGAAGTTAATCTGGAGTCTTTCCTTTCAAACAAATGGAACTAAATCAAATCCAGGAGAGAAAGTTTATTAAAGTGAACTGTACTCACAATTCCAAATGGTCTGGAGACCTTGAGAGTGACTTTAGTGTTGTACGCTGTGAACCTGTTTCTACTTCCCGTGACTAAGATGCAGCTGCACAGCCTACCTGGCACCTTCAGCAAGTTCCAAGCCTGCACGGGGGGCACCCGATCCTTTATCCTTTCCTCCCCATGGCTTATCACATGAAAAAGATAGAGAATAAAGGTCATTTCTGGTGTCAAAGGTTCCATGTGTTTATTGAAACTGTTGCCCTAGTTACTTCAGAAAAGGCACTCACTCAGTGTTGACGTCTTCTTTCTCCTGAAGCCAGTGGAGCCCCAGCCCTCAGCCCGCCTGGCCCTGCTGGGTGGGGAGCGGGAGCCGGCACTCCCCTCCAGCCGTCCAGGAGCAGCAGGTCCCACTGCTGAGGGCACGGGCTCTGTGCTGTCCTTTCCTGCCTGCTAAGTAGGTACAAAAAACTTACTTTATCAATTATCTTTTCACATGCCAAGTTAAAACACAAAATAATTTCATTGTCTTAAAACTGAGCTTTTTCTAGGCAACTTGTGGCATGCATTTTAATATTTAAATCTGCTGTTTAACATACCTTTTCTGCTGAGAATCTGTCATCACTTATCTTAAGTTTATTCTAATGGATTTCATCCCCTCATGAAGAAACCCCCAGTGGCTCCTGCCTATAGTCCTAGCACCTTGGGAGGCTGAGGCAAGAGGATTCCTGAAGCCCAGGAGTTCAAGACCAAAAATAAAAAAATACTAAAAATAAAAAAATGAGCCTGGCATGTTGGCCTGCCCATGTAGTTCCAGCTACTCGGAAGGCTGAGGTGGGAGGACCGCTTGAGCCCAGGAGGCTGAAGCTGTAGGGAGCTGAGATCGCACCACTGCACTCCAGTCTGGGTGACAGCAAAACGTTGTCTCAAAAAGGAATAAATGAAAATTAAGGAAGAAAGAAGAAGCCCCCCACTCGTTAGCAGTTACTCCCCATTCTCCCTCCTGCCCCATCCCTGGTGATCTGCCATCTGCTTGCCGTAGCTGTGGGCGTCTTACGTAAATCGACTCAGCGTGTGCCCTTGGCATCCACCACTTTCACTTCGTGTCTTTCCCGGGTTCACACACATTGTGGCAGGTGTCAGGACTTGCTGGATGTTTGTTTTCTGTACATCTTACGCCCTTTTTGTTCCTGTATTCCTCCATGACTGCCTTTTTCACTTTCATTTCCTTGATGTTTCCTTTACCATACAGTGGTCCCGCCTTACCCACAGGGGAAGGATTCCAAGACCACCCCCGGTGGGTGCCTGAAATCATGAATGGTTCTGAACCCTTATGTGCTGTTTTTTCCTATACATACCTGTCATCAACCTTTACCTTAAAGGAATCACCCTGTAGCATCTCTGGCATGTCTGAATTGCACCATCATCAACTTTTAACTGAAAGGAATCAACCTGTGGCGTCTCTGGCACATCTGAATTGCAGCATCACCTCTCTTGCGCTTTGGGGCCGTTATTAAATGAAATAAGGGTGACTTGAACACAAGCACTGGGATGCTGTGACAGTTGGTCTGATCACCGAGATGCCTGCCGGTGGGCGGGTAGTGCTTGCCATGTGGATAACGCCGGACAGAGGGATGACCCCCGGCCTGGCCTGCCAGATTTCCTCACACTGTTCAGCTTGGGGGCAGGCAGTTTAACACTCATAAGAGTTGTTTACTTCTGTCATTTTTCATATGGTATTTTCAGAATGAGGTTGAACACAGGTAACTGAAACCACAGACAGAGGGGACTGCTATTTGTTGAGTTATTTTCTTAGCACTTGCCCTCAGCATTACAGCAAGCACCTTCTAACAATCTGGTTTGGATTAATACCAACTTAATTTTAAAAGCTTACAAAATTATTTGCTAATGTAGCTTCATTCCCTCATCTGCCCTTTGTGCTCATATTGTCGTACCAAGCACATCTTTCTTTCTGTACCCTTTACACACGTCTTTTAAATCGGGAGGAAGAAGAGTTACAAACAAAAGCCATGTTGTTTTGTCTCCTGTTTTCCCTGTGTCGTTACCTGCACTACTGCTGCTCATTTCTTCCTGGGAATTCAAGTCTGGTGCCTTATGTTTCAGCCCGAAGGACTTCCTTTGGGATTTCTTGAAGGACAGGTCTGCTAGTGATGAATCCTCTTAGCTTTTGTTTTTGTGGGAATGTCTTAATTTCTCCTTCATCCTTGAGAGATCATTTCCTGGATGTGGACTTCAAGATCCACAGGCTTTTCCTTCAGTGCTGGGCGGGCTCTCCGCTGCCTCCCCGTCAGCCGGGGCTCCGTATTGTGAGCCGTGCCCGTCTTCCCGGGCTGTGTGTTGTGAGCTGCGCCCATCTTCCCGGGCTGTGTGTCGTGAGCCTCGCCCGTCTTCCTGGGGCTACATGTCTTGAGCGGCACCCATATACCCACCGCGCACTGGCTGGCCTCAATCTTTGGCCTGAACACTGCTGAGGTTTGGCTGTGATGGGTGAGGTGTGGGTCTCTGTCAGTTGGTCCTACTTGGAGTCCATTGAGCTGTATGTGGGGATTATTATTATTATTATTATTATTATTATTATTATTGTTATTTTCATCAAATTTGGGGAGGTTTTTGGCCATTGTGTCTTCAAGGGTTCCCTCTGCCCTTTTCTCTCCCTCTGTCTGGCCCCACAGGCCTTGGAGACTCTGCTGAGTTTTCTTCATGTTTCTTTCTGTTCCCTGACTGGATCATCTTAATTGACCTATCTTCCAGCATGTGATTTCTGTCTTCTGCCTGCTCGAGTCTGCTGCTGAGCCTTGCTCTAGTGAATTTTTTTTTCAGTGATTGTACTTTTCAGCTCCAGATGTCAAGGGAGCTCTATTTCAGTCTTCCTTTCTGCTGAGGGCCCTGTGTGTGTTGTGCCCTCTGGGGTCTGGCGGGCGGTGGACAGCCTGGCCCTGGCCTTCACCCCTGCTGTGCCGAGCCACATGGTCACTACAGCCAGCCCAGGGCCTCTTGGGCCTTTCCGGTGTGGGCACAGCCCTGTGCGTGTTCACACCTTGTAGAGTCCCAAAAGCTGTCAGAGCCCCCTGTGGACGTCTCATTCTCAAATATTTTCTTTTGTTTTTCCAGCAGCCCCTTAGTAGTCCCAACTGGTTTCTCTACTGTGGGCAGGTGCAGCTATTAAACACTTGCCACTGACTGTTTCCAGCCAATGCCCCGGGGTAGAATTTCTGACACCGAGAGCTCTGACCCAGTCATGGCAGCGAGGTGCCCGGCAGGTAGGCTCGGGCAGTTGTGCATGGAAGTTTTGGGGTATTCCAAATCCATTCTGTCCCCCACCCCACCCCAGCAACTACTAGTTTTCAGGGCTGTTAGATTGGAGAGGAGATACGGGGTCAGGGCAAAGTTAAGCACCCAAAGTTTGTTCTGATGGACACTCAGCCTGTGTTTTCCATAAACACTCCTCTGATTGCAAACCTGACCAGATTTCCACAGCTCTGAAGACATTGGTTTTGATGGTTTTTACCACTTTTGCTTTTATAGAGGAACAGATTTTGGAGGTCCTTATTTTGCCATTCTAGAAGTGCTACCTCTGTAGGTTTAAAAAAATAAGCTTATTTCATTAATTTAATTGGCCACGTGCAGTGGCTCACACCTGTAATCCCAGCACTTTTGGAGGCCAATGTGGGAGATCACTTGAGGTCAGGAGTTCGAGACTAGCCTGGCCAACAGGTTTTAGTAGAAACCCTGTTTCTACTAAAAGAAAAATTACAAAAATTGGTTGGGTGTGGTGGCAGGCGCCTATAATCCCAGCTACTCGGGAGACTGAGGCAAGAGAATCCCGTGATCCTGGGAGGCAGAGGTTGCAGTGAGCTGAGATCGTGCCACTGCACTCCAGCCTGGGTGACAGAGAAGAGTCCTTCAACGTGGGTAGGTAGGTAGGTAGGTAGGTAGATAGATAGATAGATAGATAGAGATACATAATTTAATTCATCTATTGAATCTTATTTAAAAGTTTTTGTTATTCAGAAAGAAAGAAGGTTTAATCTTTTAAAAGGGAAGAAACCTGGGTTTCCAAATATCTTGGATTTTCGTGGCTGTAATCCCTTGATGGTGAACTTCTTAGTGTGACTCTTGAAGATCTTACAGGAGCTATTTGGGAATGGTAGTGAGCAGTTGCTCATGACACGCAGCTGTCACCAGTGCAGACTTGTGTCTCCTTAAGTGTTTTATCTCCAAAACCAGGACTTTGTGTTCCCAGTGAAGTCCTTGAACCCAAGTTTTGTGTGATGGGGGCCGTGTTCTGGCTCATCACGGCTCTTGGTGCGGAGTGGGGGCTCCGTGCATATCTGCTGAGTGTGCTGAATTCTAGCTAACAGCAGAGAATGTATTTTTCTAACTTACTGGTATTTTTTGTTGCTATTGATGCATACAGGTTGAATTTGGAGGTGAAAAGAAAGCTGCGTTGCATGAAAAAGAGGAGACACTTCAGCTCCAGAGTGCGCAGACACAGCCTTTTCACCAAGAGGAGAAAGAGTCTCTGTCTCTGCAGCTTCAAAAGAAGAATCACCAAGTCCAGCAGGTGTGTGGGATGCGCCTTTCCCTTGTGGTAAGATGTGGATGGCATAGAATCGTTTTCATCTTATTTCAGTGTGTGGTGCAGTGGCGGAAGCGCATTCATGGTGGTGCACATTTACAGTGTTGTGCATTCAGTGGCAGAAGCGCATTCATGGTGGTGCACATTTACAGTGTTGTGCATTCAGCGGCAGAAGCACGTTCACGATGTTGTGCGTTCAGTGGCAGAAGCGCATTCACGATGTGCTTATTCAGTGGTGGAAGCGCATTCACAGTGTTGTGTATTCGGTGGCAGAAGCGCATTTCACAGTGTGCATTCAGTGATGGAAACGCGTTCGTGGTGTTGTATTCAGTGGCGGAAGCGCATTCACGGTGTTGTGCTTATTCAGTGGTGGAAGCGCATTCACAGTGTTGTGTATTCGGTGGCAGAAGCGCATTTCACAGTGTGCATTCAGTGATGGAAACGAGTTCATGGTGTTGTATTCAGTGGCGGAAGCGCATTCACGGTGTTGTGCATTCAGTGATGGAAGCACATTCATGGTGTTGTGCTTATTCAGTGGCAGAAGCGCGTTCACGGTGTTGTGCTTATTCGGTGGCGGAAGCACATTCACGGTGTTGTGCATTCAGTGACAGAAGTGCATTCACGATGTGCTTATTCAGTGGTGGAAGCGTGTTCACAGTGTTGTGTATTCAGTGGCGGAAGTGCATTCACAGTGTTGTGCAGCCATCACCACCGTCCATCTCCAGAAGTCTTCATCTTGCAAAACTGAATTCTGTTCCCATTAGACTCTCACTCCCCATTCGCCCTCCCTCGGCACATGGCTTACACTTGTAGTCCCAGCACTTCGGGAGTCTGAGACAGGAGGACCACTCCAGCCCAGGAATTCGATACCAGCCTGGACAATATAGGGACATCCTGTCTCTACAAAAAATGAAAAAATTAGCCATGTGTGGTGGCACGCACCTGTAGCCCCAGCTTCTCAAGAAGCTGAAGTGGGAGGATTGTTTGTGCCTTGGAGATTGAGGCTACAGTGAGCTGTGATTGTGCCACTGCACTCCAGCCTGGGCAGCAGAGTGAGACCCTGTCTCAGAAAGAGAGATCTTTGCCTGCCTGGCAACTGACTTTTGTGAATGACCAAATACAGTGAGTTATTTCAAATTGCTGTTTGAGCGGTGGATCTCTGATGAACTGGCCCCTTCCCTCCCCTTGCCTCAGATTCCACCAGGAGATGTTTGTGTATTCTTTTGTAAATGATGAATAATGGAGGAAAAACCGTATCAATAATTTTCATCTTTAATCAGCACCTCGTTCACCTTTGCTGTATTTTTATTAAATGTGCAGATGGTCCTCGGCCTGTGCTGGGGCCACGCCTCGACTGCTGTCAGTCAAGGCGCTGTGAGTTGAGGAATGTGCCGAAGTGCTTTCGCTCTGTCGCCAAAGTCCTAAGTCAGACTCTTGAATAGTGAAATTATGTTGAAAGTCCCTTTCAGCCATTTACTTTTAACCAAATTGTTTTAACTAAAGCTTTAACCATTTTTCCCAATAGCTGAAAGACCAGGTTTTATCCTTAAGTCACGAGATAGAAGAGTGCCGCTCCGAGCTGGAGGTGCTGCAGCAGAGGCGGGAGCGGGAGAACCGAGAAGGTGCAAACCTCCTCTCCATGCTCAAGGCCGACGTCGACCTGTCCCACAGCGAAAGGTCAGTGTGTGTTCGGCACCGAGGCTGCCTTGTGGCTGCCAGCACCCACTGGGTCATGTGGATGCCATTGGTCCCCACGTCTCCTGGCTGCGTGACTGGTCCACCGTGCACACTGGCTCCTGGTGGATGGGGACCTGGCTTCCTTCTTCCTCTCACTTAGAAAGATTGTAAGCACTGGGAAGAACTCGCCTGCTGTGTCTCATCTCCCAGCCCCCATTCCCTCCTCCCACCCTGCCTGCTGTGTCTCATTTCCTCATCTGGCCAGATTAAAACCAGCCATTATCTCCCACACAGAGCCCGACCCCTCCCCTTTGGTGTCCGCGTCCCTGCAGTGTGTTCTCGTCCCCGGTGTGCGGTGCAGGCCCACATGTCTCGTGGTTCCTGTGCTTTGGACTGTGTGCGAGTGTCATGCCTCATGTGTCTCTCTCTGTTGTGCGTGTTTCTGAGACTGGCCCGAGCAGAGGCCGTTGCCCTGTCCGTTCGTTTCTCCGCTGGGAGCCTGTGCCTGGGGAGCACAGCCCCGAGGGCTCTCCCAGGGCGGGTTGTGGGCCTGCTTACCAATGGGTCGCTTCCCCTGAGCGCACGATTCTGGGCCGCATCCCACCTTGGTGCCTCCTCACCTGCAGTGATGCTGTCCCACAGGCTCGACTGCCTTTTTATCTTGTTTGGGGTCTTGAGAAACTTTGCTCCTCTGACACCATGTAGGTTTTTCCCAGGTCATCTCACAGGGTTTTAAGTTTTGCTTTTGTGTGACTCTGGGGTGAGCCTGCAGCTCTCCCATTGTTCTTGCTTGCACCTGTCTAGGCAGTGGACTTGGCAATGTGTTGGCAAACTCAGCCTCCCTGTGGGTGCACGTCCTCCCTGTCCACTTGTGTGGGTCTTTGGCTGCTCCCATTGGCGTGTCCCTGCCCGAGGCCTCTGGGTTGTGCTGCTGTGTCCTGAAGCTCTGGACTGGTTTCGCTCTGCTCTGGAGACCACCCAGGGTCGGGAGACCCGGTCGGGCTAATGGGACCCTCTGAGCTTACAGCTGTTTCAGGAGCATTAGTGTCTGTCATGCTGAGGGTCTGTCCGTCTGTATAGGTCTCTCTTTGTTCTTTTCATCAAATTTTGTGATTTTTCTGTGAGGACCTTGCCTTCTCTAGCAGTTGGCTGTGGGTACCTCATAGCTTGGTGCTGACTCTTGAGTCACCCGGGTCAGTGAATGAGCGAGGGCTCTAAACCGAGGGGCACAGAGGCCAGTGGGGCGACTTGTGCTCTAAACTCGAGGGGTGCAGAGGTGGGTGGTGGGCGGGGTAGCCCCAGGCTCTAAACATGAGGGGCGCAGAGGTGAGCCCGCAGTCCCTGGACACTGGAGGGGCTGCCTGTCCTGAGGTGGGGTGGCAGCAGACTCCCTGATGCCTGCAGGAATTGGGCATTTTGGGGGATGGAAGTGTGCCAGGGAGCAGGTGGCATTCTCTCTGTCAAGCCCCTCCTCAGGACTCCCCCTCCCTGTTATTTGCCCAGAGTCCCGGGTTCCTTGGGGCCTGCACGACGTTGCCTCCTGTTCTCACCTCACAGTCCCCACGAATGAGTCCTCATGATCTGCTCCACAGGGTTGGGCTCTCTGGGGACAGAGCTGTGAACAGAGTAGAGGGAGGGCTGGCTGTGTAGGCACCGGGTCAATGTGCCTGTCCTCAGCGGTGTCACAGTGGGGAGGGCTGCCCCTAAACCATAGTGCAGGGAGCGAGGTATAGAGGGGCCTGTGGCCTCAGGAGCCCCTGTGTGTAAAAACAGAAGCATCCCGGCTGGGCGTGGTGGCTCATGTCTGTAATCCCAGCACTTTGGGAGGCCAGCGCGGGTGGATCACAAGGTCAGGAGATCGAGACCATCCTGGCTAACACGGTGAAACCGCGTCTCTACTGAAAATACAAAAAATTAGCCGAGCATGGTGGCGGGCGCCTGTGGTCCCAGCTACTCAGGAGGCTGAGATAGGAGAATGGCGTGAACCTGAGAGGTAGAGCTTGCAGTGAGCCGAGATCATGCCACTGCATTCCAGCCTGGGCACCAGAGCAAGACTCCATCTCAAAAAAGAAAAAAAAAACAAACAAAAAAACAGAAGCATCCCAGACTGCATGTGCACGAGGCCTAGAGAGAGGCTGGGAGACACCATGCTCCTCCCGCCACGCTACTCCTGTGAACGTGTGGCTGAGGCGTGACGTGGTGTTGGACAGACATCTTGTAAAATGGCCGGCTGGTGCAGCCTGTGCTCCAGGGGAGAGACAGAGCCTGTTCTGCTCCTGGGTGATTCACGCTGTGCGGCCACATCGCACACCTGCAGGATGGGTTTGCTGTGTTCCTAATATGATGACTTTTACAAATCAGAAATGGCATCAGGAAGACCTCACCTAGGAAGCCCGTGTCCCTGAATGGGCTCCATGTGGTTGTCTTGTCTGTGGCCTCAGCTTCCTGTGCTCACACGGGCATGAGGATCATGTCTTCTGGCCCCGTGGGGACAGGCGGCCGTGGGTTGAGGTGTGCAAACTGGTGGGCAGCCCCTCAGCAGTGTCCTGGGTGGGGGTTCTCACGCTGTGACCGGCTTGCCTGATGATGGGTGTTTCCTGTCTCAGAGGGGCCCTCCAGGACGCCCTGCGCAGGCTGCTGGGTTTGTTTGGAGAGACGCTGAGAGCAGCCATCACCCTGAGGAGCCGGATCGGGGAGCGCGTGGGGCTCTGCCTGGATGACGCGGGCGCAGGCCTGGCCCTGTCGGCAGGTGAGTGTGCTGGGACCAGCCGCCTGGTCCTGTGCTTGAGGCCCTCTGCGGGCCTGGAGCTCTCTGAGAGGAGCCTCTGTACTGGGCAGTGCTCTCGGGAGCGCTGCTGTCCTGGTTTCTTGCTAGTTCCCGCACTTACAGAAGGCCGAGACTGGGATCTGGGCTAAATTTGCCAGCTCCTGTAGACATGGCGCTGTCTTGTCTCAGCTGGGGCGACGTTCTGAGTTCTGTGGCTTCCTTGTCATCGTGGCTGCCGTGGCTGCGGCCAGCTTGCTCGCTGAGCCGCGTGTGCCGGCGTCTGCTCTTCTTGTAGCTCCGGCGCTGGAGGAGACGTGGTCTGATGTCGCCCTCCCAGAGCTGGACAGAACTTTGTCTGAATGTGCAGAGATGTCTTCCGTGGCTGAAATTAGCAGCCACATGCGTGAAAGCTTTCTCATGAGCCCAGAAAGCGTGCGGGAATGTGAGCAGCCCATCCGGAGGGTCTTCCAGAGCCTCAGCCTGGCCGTGGACGGCCTCTTGGAGATGGCCTTGGACTCCAGCAGGCAGGTGAGGCCCAGGCTCCCGGGGTCCTGTGGAGAAGTGTACAACGAGTAGCTGATGATGCCACACGAGCCTGGTGGATGCCAGTGCCAACCACATTCACACGGGTTTCTCCCCAAGGAGGAAGCTTTTCTGAACCAGATCCTTGAGGAAGTGGGCTTGCTACGAATGAGAATCTGTTTATTTAATTTGGATAATAAACAGGCCCATTTCCTTTACTTCATGCACTATTGCAATTCCACGTGGAGTGTTTTCATATTTAGAGATTATCACTAAGAAAGGAAAATTTTTAAATCCTTTTAGAACATTTTAGACAATTAGAAAAGATGTTAAATAGTAATACGTGGAAAGCAATCAAAGATCCTTTTTTCAGCCAGGCACAGCGGCTCACTCCTGTAGTCCCAGCACTTTGGGAGGCTGAGGTAAGAGGTTCACTTGAGCCCAGGAGTTTGAGACAGCCTGGGCAACATAGTGAGACCCCATTTTAAGTTAGCCAGGCATAGTGGCAGCATCTGCAGTCCCAGCTCCTCAGGAGGCTGAGGCTGCAGTGACCCATGATTGCACCACTGCACTCCAGCCTGGGTGACAGAGCAAGACCCTATCTTAAAAAAAAAAAAAATTCTTTTGTGCTAACTTTTGAGTTCAGAGGTTACTGTGGGTCTCTTAGCCTGTAGATGGCCTGGGAGCCCCAGACTGGACACAGTCGCCAGGGGAGTGTCTGGAGGAAGGGAGAGGGGCCCAGGGCTGAGCTGGGAGGCCGGGGAGAGGTGCTCCTTGGAGACCGTGGCCACAGTGTCTTGGAGGGTGGCTGAGATGCGCTCAGGTCCCATCACCCTGGCCTGGCCCTGCCTGGGTGGTGACGGCCCGAAGGGTCTGGGGGTAGAAGTGGCATTCTGTTGTTTTTAATGTAGGCTTACATCCAGATCAGAAATGTTATTTTTGATCTGGAGTTTTGATTTGCAAATGTTTTGCAAATGTGTTTTAACAGCTGGAAGAAGCACGACAAATTCATTCTCGTTTTGAAAAAGAATTTAGTTTTAAAAATGAGGAGACAGCACAGGTTGTCAGGAAGCACCAGGAGCTGCTGGAGTGCTTGAAGGAGGAGAGTGCAGCAAAGGCAGAGCTGGCGCTGGAGCTGCACAAGACTCAGGGTGAGCAGCACGAGGCCTCGGGGCACCTGGAGCACAGGAATGGGGAGCAGGCCCGGCCTCACCGAAGAAAGGAAGCCTTTGGGATAGGGGTTTACAGTGAAATGTAAAAACAAAGCCAACAGCGGGAGGCATCCATGGTTTGGGAGGAACGGGGTGGTTGGGAGCTACTGTGGCCAGCAGGGCTGTTGGGGGCCTACAGCTGGGTCCTGGAAGCTGCTGGCTCTTAGCTCTGCTGCTCTCGGGGGCAGCGGCCCCGTCCCTCCCTCCGAGCAGGCCCTGCCCCTCCCTCTGAACTGTCCTCAGTTGCATCCGGGACTGGCTTTGTCAGGGTATCTGTGTCTCCCACAAAGGCACCCTCGAGGGATTCAAGGTGGAGACGGCAGATCTGAAGGAGGCACTGGCCGGGAAGGAGCATTCTGAGCACCGTCTGGTCCTGGAGCTGGAGAGTTTGAGACGGCAGCTGCAGCAGGCGGCCCAGGAGCAGGCAGTGCTGAGGGAGGAGTGCACCCGTCTGTGGAGCCGGGAGGAGGCCACAGCCACGGACGCCGAGGCCAGAGAAGCTGGTAAGGAGTGCGGGATATGGAGGTCGGTTCAAGCTGTGGGGTGCGGATACAGCTGCCACGGTTTCCCAGCTCCCAGGGACGCTCATTGTCTCTAGAGGGTCAAGTGTAAACCAGCACATAGCTTCTCATGGAATGTTGGGCATGGGAAGCTTGTGCGGGATCAGGTGAGGCATCCCCTGGCTTTGCTACCCTTTCCGAGAAGGCGGGTTGTCTGTTGGTCCTGTTGGTTGGAGGGTCCCCACCTCTGTGAGGTGGAAAAAAGAGGGGTTCTGAGTCCAACAGCAGCAGCTGGAGGCAGAGCCAAGTGCGGCAAACAAGAGCTACTTTAAAATTTCATTTAAAATAACCAAGTGCCTGACATTAATCCTCATTGGGAAAACATAGTTTTAACAGTGTTAGTTTGTATCTTTTCGGATTTTTAGATATTTTGTTCTCAAAGGTATTTAAAATGAAAATGGTCAAAACAAGCTTAAAATCTCGAGCCTGCAGGGAACTGTGTCCTCAGTAGCTGGTTCAGCTCGAGCAAAGGCTTTTCGCAGGGCTAGGGCGTCCGCCCTCAGTCCCTGTGCCTTGCCTCCCCGGTCGCTGCCTCTGACTCCGGCTTTCTCCCCATGCCCTTCCAGCTCACACCGAGCTGGCCCTGCCGCCCACATGCCCACTCTGCCACCTCGCGGACGCCTTGCATTCATGGATCTCAGGCACGTGGGAGGCAGAGGGGCCTTCGCTTCTCCAGAAGTTCCTTCCAGGATGGCTGTGGCCTCGGGGTCATCCCTTCAGAACACAGATTGGAGTTAGAAGCCGGGGCATCGCAGGCACCAGCGCAGCCAATTCAGAAATCTCATTTATTATTGTTGTTATTTACGTCTTTCTCTTTAGCCAACTTTTGATATTGGTGTCCATTCTCATTTGCTGTCTTCTGTCTTGCTGATTTTCGCCCTCGTTCCTGTGATTTCTTGTTCCTATGGTTTCTTTTCTTTTTTTTTTTTTTGATGTGGAGTCTTGCTCTGTCGCCAGGCTGGAGTGCAGTGGCGTGATCTTGGTTCACTGCAACCTCCGCCTCCTGGGTTCAAGTGATTCTCCTGCCTCAGCCTCCCAAGTAGCTGGGATGACAGGTGCGCACCACCACGCCTGACTAATTTTTTATGTTTTTGGTAGAGATGGGGTTTCACCATGTTAGGCAGGCTGGTCTCAAACTCCTGACCTCAAGTGATCTGCCTGTCTCGGCCTCCCATAGTGCTGGGATCACAGACATGAGCCCCGGTGCCCGGCCAGCTCCTATGGTTTCTTGCTGCCTTCGTTGGGTTGGACGCTATCAGACACGTTTGCTGCCTTTCACAGGATGTGGGGTTCAGGTCGTGCCTCCTGGCGGTGCCCCAGCCTTTTCACCTGTGGTGCTCATGTTGACATCTGGGTCCCACAAGCTTGTAGTTTTTGGCCCAGGGAGCGTTTTCCAGGTGGAAGACGTTGGACCCGCGGGATGTTTTAAACTGTGCCTGTGATTGTGCCCACTCTTTGTCTTCTCCTTTTCTTGGTTTATTTCTGTCATTCCCATTTATCCCGTTTCTATTTTTTATATAAATTTCTGATGGTGAAGGATTAGTCTGGGGTTTTTCTCCTTGTGTATCTTTTCTTGTCCTTTTATTTTAAGTCTTTTTTAACATTCTGTTTTAGTTGTGCCTTGTATGGATACCATATTCATGACTCTTTTTAAAAAGCGTGTCTGTGAGTATCTTCTTTTGGTCCATTTAGCCAAGTTTTTTTTTTTTGCCGCACCTCCTGGCATTAGGCCCTTCCTGCTGCTCTTTGTGTTTCCTTTTCTCCTGCCTGCTTGGCCTGCTTGACCTTGCTCCAGGCTGGATTTTCCTTGGCCAGCTGTGAAGTCCTCACTGCGGTGTTGGCTGCTGCTGGGCTCAGGTCAGTGTCATCTCCCCATGGCCTCTAAGCCCTGTTGCCCCCGTGGTCCGTGTGTCCACAGAGGGAGTGCAGGGCAACCTTGAGGGCCACGAGGGCCTGGAGTCTCTTCAGGTCCCCTCCTCTGCCAGTGAAGTGGTGCTGGAGACACGACTCAAGATCCCGTTTCTTTTCCTTTGAGGCCCTCGTTTTCCTGCATCTCCTCAGAATTTGTCAGGGTGTTTTCAGGAACGTCTCTGATGTCATGCATTGCTCTCGGCATCGAGGGCCTGCATCTCTTCCCTGGCAGTGCTGTTGCATCTGGGCGTCCATTGTCACTGTTTCTCACGATGCTTTCTCTGCTTGCCCTCTGCTGTCCGGGGGCAGCCTCATGGTCAGGCCCCTCCCTGTGAACTCTGCTGCCCCGTTTCCAGTGTCTTCGTGCCCAGCCAGCTGGCAGCTGGGCTGTACTCCACCAGGAGAGACCACCTGGTGTTTCACTGCTTCGAGCCCTTGGACTTCAGCCAGTCACCTCATTTGTCAGGCCTCCTGGCAGATAAAGGGGTGTGTGGCCTGCATACTGTTGAACGGCCCAGTGAGGCCTGGGCCCTGTGGCCAGCGCCCCTGTGTCAGGTGCCTGTGTTGTGCCCTGGGCCTGAGCACATGGACTGAGCACCATGGGGCTTCTTCCCAAGGCTGTGGTGGCCCCTCTGCTGCTTTGCCTCTGGTTCACCTCCTGCCACGAGTTCTGGCCCACCAGGGAGTGTTGGGACACCTGGATGTGGACCCTGTCCACAGCCTGGCTGGGCTCCCTGCAGGCCCCAGGATTGAAACTGAGGCTCACCATGGGCCCTGCAGTGGTAGGCACCTGGCATGCTGGGAGTGGATCTCATGGAGCCCTTTCACAGGCTCAGGCTGACTGTTTTGTCACTGGGAAATTCTTGTCGTTTCTCTGGGGTCCTCTTGGTTTGCTTTCATTTTGACATTGTTAACCCTGCCCTAGTTTCTCACTCTGGTTTATTTTCTTTCCTTTCACCCTGGTTCTGCAGTTGTATGACTCTGCGGCGGCTACCGACATACCCACCACAGCCCTGAGCACGCTCCCGGCAGGGCCTAGGCTCTGACAGTGGCGTGAACTCGGCCCTTGTGCGCAGCAGCCCTGCCTCGCCATGTTGCGTGATGCCCCCTTCGCTGTGTGGTGTTTTGTGGCTCTCTTCAGGTGTTGCTGTCTGTCCCTTTTGTTGTCTTTGTCTCCTTGAAAAGTCGGTGGGCCTGCAGCCTCACAGGCAGTGTGGGCATGGTGGACGCTGAGTCTGGAGATTGTTCAAGGCCAGCAGTGTTGCTCGGAGCCCTGCTGCTGACGCTGCCGTCACTGGTTCTAGCTCTCACGTTCTCAGCTGCACGTTTCCGTTTCCACCAGTAAATGCAAACTCTTGTTCGTAGGCACAATTGTCACTGCAGCACACAAGGACTCAGGTTTGTAAAGACAAACAAGTGATTTCTGTGTGATGTGCTGTGTGTTTGCATTGGATTTTGCAAATTATTTACTAAAGAAAAATCCTTCAGAACTTCTGTGGCAAACAGTAAATACAGCAAAACTCTAATCTTCAACATTCATACAAATGGGTGGAGTTGTCCCATTTTAATGCCCCAGCAAAGCAGGAGCATTTCTCTAACGGTGGTTACTGCAGCGCCTAAGCTACAGTTTGTGCTGCTTTTCAGGAACTGATGCCTTGTGATAGTTGTAGCTGTTTTTGAGCTGGGTCCCTGCTCTGGTCTCCAGGAGGGCCTGGGCCCGCCGCATCCCCTGTGCCTGCTCAGCGTGGTGTCACCTGCTCCGCCAGCTGGGATTGTGATTCTCCCGTGCCTCCCTGAGTCTGCGTGCGTGTCAGCAGGCATCCTGCCCCAGTGCGTGGCCGAGCGCCCTTGGCCCTGAAGATGGTGATGTTCTGGGCCAAGCAGAGCCCGCGTCATGTCCAGGGCGAGGGAGTGCAGTCGGGCGAGCAGCTGCCCTCGGGCTGTGCCGCACGTCTCGGGCTGTGAATGGCATTACCACAGCAGCATGTTTACAGCAGAGTCACCATTACTGCTGACAGTGGCGTGAACATTTATTGAGAATGTTGCTTGCATTGGTCATGATAGTTTGTGATAAAAGACTAACAATTTTACAAATCAAAATGCTTTTTTGGAAGCTGGTGAAATGTCAGTTAACATGAATGAATTTAATATTTTAGTTTTTGGATGGCTTAAAGACTTCAGGATTCAGGCTGGGAGTGGTAGCTCACACCTATAATCCCAGAGCCAGACTCCATCTCAAAAGTAAGAATAATAAAATAGAGACTTCGGGATTCAGCAGCAGAGAGCCCCTTTTACCAAGATGCTTTTTCATCTGAGGTTTCCACTTGGGCCAGGGCTTCCCCACCCCAGGTCTTAGGCTGGTTGTGCTGCTAGAAGAGTATTTTTGAGGCTAGGCGATTTATCGCAGACACACATTTGTGGCTTACAGTTCTGGAGGCTGGAAAGCCTAAGCTCAAGGTGCCAGCAGGTTCGGTGTGTGGTGAAGTCTAAGGTCAAGGTGCCAGCAGGTTTGGTGTCTAGTGAGGTACCAGTCTCTGCTTCTAGGGCAGAGTCTTGCAGACTGAATCCTCCGGAGTGGAGGGCGGGATCCTCACAGGGCAGAGGCAGAAGGGCCACTCCCAAAGCTGCTTATTGAGGCATTAAAACTGCTGTGAGGGTGGAGCCCTTGCGGCCCCATCACCTTTCAAGGCTCCTCCAATACCATCACTCTGGCAGTTAAATTTCAACATGAGTTTTGGAGGGGACAGAAATTTAAACTGTGGTACCCAGTTTGTTTGTTTGTTTGTTTATTTATTTGAAGGAGTCTCACTTTGTCACCCAGGCCGGAGTACAGCAGCGCAATCTCACCTCACTGCAACCTCCATCTCCCAGATTCAAGTGATTCTCCTGCCTCAGCCTCCCGAGTACCTGGGATTACAGGCATGCAGCACCATGTCTGGCTAATTTTGTATTTTTAGTAGAGATGGGGTTTCACCATGGTGGCCAGGCTGGTCTCGAATTCCTGACCTCGAGTGATCCATCCATCCACCTCGGCCTCCCAAAGTGCTGGGATTACAGGCGTGAGCCACCCCCCCGACCTAGATTCGCTTTTGATTTACCGATGAGACATTTGCCTTTCCCTTGGACACGTCACAACCCCAGGCACTCAGCACCGTCCATCGTCTGCTGGGACTGGGCTTAGTCGTGTGTTTCTGTCTGGGAGGGTGTAGTGAAGACAGAATTCCTAGAGAATCACCCATGTGTCACTCAGAAGTATTCTTCTCAGGCTTCAAAAATTTAGCCAATTTTGTTTTAAAAGATGGGCTTTTTACCCCGAAGTCATGTGACTTCATTTTCGGTGGGCTTTGACTGAGTCACCATCAGGAGGTGCACGTGTCGTGTTCCCTCAGACACAGGCAGGCCGTACAGCGCCAGCCTCTGAGGTGCGGGGGTTTCCCCATGTCTGTCGTGTTTGCATCCTTAGCTCTCCGGAAGGAAGTGGAGGATCTGACCAGAGAACAGTCGGAGATCAGGAAGCAGGCTGAGAAGGACCGCTCAGCCCTGCTCTCCCAGATGAAGATTTTAGAGTCTGAGTTAGAGGAACAGCTGTCTCAGCATCGCGGGTGTGCCAAGCAGGCGGAGGCCGTCACCGCCCTGGAACAGCAGGTGGCATCTCTGGACAAGCATTTGCGCAACCAGCGGCAATTCATGGATGTAAGAATTCTGAATAATACATTTTATTGCATCACTAAAAGTTGCCATTACAGCATGAACTTCTTTCCAGATGGTTACGTAAGCTTCTGCAATAGGATGTTGAAGAGGGCGCCCCACACCTGCTACGCAGGTGTGCCCAGGTCGCTGACGCTTGGTGGGTGTCTTCTTGCCCACATTTTGTGGCACAGGCCTCTGAGGGCCGCCTCCCATGGTCTTGCCATGCTCCTTCTCACTGGGCATCCCTTGGGGCCCAGGCTGGGCCTCTGCTGCGACTCTCACTGGCTCTTGTCCTCCACCCACCAGTCTTGGACGTTCCTCTGTGTTCCACGCAGAGGGCTGTTTTTCTTAACTTCATTTTGCAAAGTGACTGTGACGAGGGGGATATTTGGAGTCTTGAGCTGCTGGGCGGTTGTACTTGCACGTGCAGTGGAAACCTGGGTGGGCCTTCGCTGCAGGGGGCACGCCAGCCCCGTTGGGGTGGTCCCAACACGCTGCCTCTCCTCCCAGGAGCAGGCCGCTGAGCGGGAGCACGAACGTGAGGAGTTTCAGCAAGAGATTCAGAGGCTGGAGGGGCAGCTCCGCCAGGTGGCCAAGCCACAGCCCTGGGGCCCTCACGACAGCCAGGTGAGTCAGCACAGCGTGCAGTGCTGCTGGTTGCTGTCTTTTACTGTGTTTTTAAGCTTTAACTTTCTTAAAATTTTTGCCTTCCATGTGCGTGAACTCGGCAGCAGGCGCCGCTGGATGGAGAGGTGAGTAGGCGTCACCGAGATGGGCACTCCCTATGCGGGCGCCCAGGCTCCCCCTGCGCTTGCTGGGACTGTCCTACTGCCCACTCGCTTTTCTTGCTCTAGCTGAGGCTGCAGCTATCTGCTTTCTCATGTCTGAGGAAGCTCTGGTAGGTTCGTTTCTTCTTTTAAAAAATTAATGGTGGATTCACACACAGTTGTAAGAGGTAAGACTCGGATCCCTTGTGCCTGGCACGTGGTTCCCCAGAGGTCACACCTGCAGAGCCGGAACGCGGCGTTGCAGACAGTATGGGCAGGGAGCCGGTGACGCTGCAGCGCCTTCCGCCCCCCGGGACCCTCGTGTACCTGGTCACGGCCCTGCTGCTGTCCCTTCTCTGGCAGCCACTCATCTGTCGTCTATCTCTAAGACTTTGCCGTCATCCTGATGTGTAAAGTGTGCCTGTCATCTTTGGGGATTGATGCCGTTCACTGAGCCTCACTCTGGAGACTGATCCAGGTTGCTGAGTGTAGCCATAGTTCATTGTTTCCGTGGCTGGGTGTTCCATTCTTTCTTTTTTCTTTTTTTGAGACGGAGTCTCGCTCTGTCGCCCAGGCTGGAGTGCAGTGGTGTGATCTCAGCTCACTGCACGGTCCCCCTCCGGGTTCACGCCATTCTCCTGCCTCAACCTCCCAAGTAGCTGGGACTACAGGCGCCCACCACCACGCCCGGCTAATTTTTTGTAGTTTTAGTAGAGACGGGGTTTCACGATCGTAGCCAGGATGGTCTCGATCTCTTGACCTCGTGATCCACCCGCCTCGGCCTCCCAAAGTGCTGGGATTACAGGCGTGAGCCACTGCAGCCGGCTGTAGTATTCCATTCTTCTCTGTCAGACTAAATTTCATTTTCCTAACAAATTCTGTATTATAGAGAATGACCTTAACACAGCATCACCCTATACTTTCCTTAGATCTCCCTGTGCTGCCCAGGTCTCGGTTTCTCTGTTCGGTCTGTGGGTCCGGGTCTCCCTGTGGGTCTGGGGGAGGGCATAGGGCATCTGTTTTCTATTGTTTTGGGTACTTTTTTGTTTGGAAGATGGGTTTTTGTAAAACAGTCTGTTGTATTCCCCAAGCATTTTTTGTTGTTTTAGGTTGAGTTGTTACAACAAAAGTTGAGAGAAAAGTTGGATGAATTTAATGAATTGGCTCTACAGAAAGAGTCAGCAGATAGACAAGTGTTGAGACAGGAAGAAGAAATTAAACGTCTGGAGGAGACGAACATCAGCATCAGGAAGAAAGTGGCCGAGCTCCAGGAAGAAGTGGAAAAACAGAAGAACATTGTGAAAGAGCTGGCGCAGGTAAAGCGTCTCCACGTCGTGGTCAGGCATGCGGCGAGGCGTCCCTGGGGCACGGCTTCATTGCTGAACTGGCAGGAACAGGCAGGGCACCCTTTTTCACTCGCAGCCACCACGTCTGCACCAGAAACACGGGCGCTGGGGAGAAGCAGAAGTCCTTGGTGACTGGGTAGGAAGTGTACTTTGACCTTGCTGGAGATTGTTGCTTTTATTTGCTGGAGGATTTTATACCATTTCTTTATGTCTCAAGAACTCTGAATTTGTTCTTAATATTTCATGAAGTAAACATTTAAGATTTTAGGTTTAAAAAAATATACCTTATTAAATACTTTGATGAGAGCCCCTTGTAATTATTTCAGTTGAGTTCAGGAACTTAGGTCAGCTCCCAGTGAAAAGATCTCCAGTGATGGTTTTACATTGCTGGTGTTTCCCGTGTTCCGTGTGTTTGTTTGTGTCTGAGAGTTCAGAGAGGGGCCTGGAGCACTGAGCCAGGTGGGCCATCTCATGGCTGCCTGTCTGCATTTCTGGGTAGTGGCTGTGCCCTCCTTTGTGAGCATTTAGCTAAAAGGAATTCAGCTGACTTTTATGAGGTTAAAAGATTACTTGAAAAGTGAGGCTCAGTAAGAAATTTGATTTTAGAATTAGTAGTTTGGCCTCAGACACAGATGAGAGGAGTGTTTCTCAGGTGTGTCTGATTAATTTTTTTTTTTTTTGAGACGAAGTCTCACTCTGTAGCCCAGGCTGGAGTGCAGTGGCGCAATCTCGGCTCACTGCAACCTCCTCCTCCCGGGTTCAAGCGATTCTCCTGCCTCAGCCTCCCGAGTAGCTGGGATTACAGGCGCACGCCACCATGCCTGGCTAATTTTGTATTTTAATAGAGACGGGGTTTCACCATGTTGGCCAGGCTGGTCTCGAACTACTGACCTCAGGTGATCTGCCCACCTCGGCCTCCCAAAGTGCTGGGATTACAGGTGTGTGCCACCGCTCCCAGCCAAGTGTGTCTGATTTTTATAAGTGCTGATGAGAATTATTAAGTCGGGGCCTTACCTGAAGCCCTGACGTGTTTCCGTTCTGCTGTCGCAGGGAGGACCACTGAACGTCACCTGTACTTGGAGTGGAGCTGTCCCCCTGGCCGGCCGCCGCTCATGTTTCAGTGACACCTGCTCCAGGGCGGCTTCACCCCTTCCTTCTGCCTTCACTCAGCAAACGTTTACTGAGCTTAGTAGATGCCAGGGCTAGAAAATGTCTTTTTATGCCTTCGTGAAATTTGGACTGTGTATGCAGTTATATATGTCATGCTCTTGTGCATGTAATGTATTGTGACCATTTTCGTCATATTAAATATTCTTTGAAAATTTTTTCTAGGCCGGCACTATTCATTGTATGAGCATACCATCAGCCATTGCCCTATTTTTTTTGGCCAGTTTTTGTCAGTGTTGAAAATATTGGTAATAGTTTGGTGAATATTACTGTAGATAAATTTCTCACAGTGGACTCGGGCATAGGCTGTGGCTCTGGGTCGCGTCCTGCACCAGGCAGGCCTCTGCTGGGAGGTGGCTGGGTTCTGGGTACCAGTGCTGCCTGGTGCGTCACTGAGTGCAGGTGCGTGCAGGTGCACCGGCTCTGCTTCAGGCACAGCTGAAGATGGTCTGTGCTTTAACAGGCAGCAGTTTGAGGTACTGAATTCCCAATTATTTGCCTAAAATAGAGTTCCTTTTTTTCTTTTAACAGGATAAAGAGTTGTTAAAGAAACAGCAGATGAGTAGCTTACTTCTGTCGTCCACATTGCAGTCCACACTAGATGCAGGCAGTTGCCCCGAGCCTCCTCCGGGTAGCCCTCCTGAGGGTCCAGAAGTACAGTTAGAGGTGACACAGAACGCACTCCTGCAGCGTGAGAGTGAGGTGAGTACGGAGTGGAGTCATGGGATTATCAGCCCCAGGTTAGTGTCCAGTGAGCTTCTCTGTGGCGGATCCGATGTCCAGATAATGCAGGCGACGGGCTTGTGACCACTGTGTATTCTTTTCTTTTCTTTTTTTTGAGACAGAATTTTGCTCTTGTTGCCCAGACTGGAGTGCAATGGCGCGATCTGGACTCACTGCAACCTCCACCTCCCGGGTGCAAGTGATTCTCCTGCCTCAGCCTCCCGAGTAGCTGGGATTACAGGCGTACCCACCACCACGCCTGGCTCATTTTTGGTATTTTTAGTAGAGATAGGGTTTCACCATGTTGGTCAGGCTGGTCTCCAACTCCTGACCTCAGGTGATCCGCCTGCTTGAGCCTCTCAAAGTGCTGGGATTGAAGGCGTGAGCCCTGTGCCCAGCCCTGACCACTATGTATTTTTTGCAGTTTTACCATTTATATGTGGATATGGGTACAGGGTAGTAATAACTGTCTTAGGCATGTGCTTTTAAATCTCTCAAAGCTATTTTAATAATTTCTTAATTATTAATATCAGTAGAATATTAGATGACTTTTAATACTTCTTTTGTTTTAATGAAAGGTTTTGGACTTGAAAGAACAACTCGAGAAGATGAAAGGCGACTTAGAAAGTAAAAATGAAGAAATACTACATTTGAACTTAAAATTAGTCATGCAGAACAGCCAGACTGCTGTCCGCCTTGGAGAGCTTCAGGAAGAGAACGTGAGCTCGAAGGTAAGCTACCGAAGGTCCACGGGATGCCGAGTTCATGTTGCTTACACCAGTGCCGAGAGGCTGCCAGGACCCTCGTCTGGGACGCGAGTCTCTGGCCTTCACAGACACCCATGGCCCCACGTGGCAGACAGCTGCAGAGAGCGCCCGATTCTGCCTGGGGACATGTGCATGGAAGCAGCTTTCTAGGGATCTTGAGTGGGGAGCCTGCGACCCCTGCCCCAAACTGCTTTCTGATTGCAGCCCTGATAGTCAGGGATCTGAGGAGAGGCCTTTCCCTAGGGCAGCACCCTGGGGCTGTGAGAGGCGCTGGGCTATTGCTGGCTTGCTCTTCTCAAGGAGGTGACTTAAGTAAGTGGCCACTCACTGTGTCTCTTCCCACTGGCATGATGGGGAAAAATTTTAAAACTAATTTTAAAAAAAAAATTTTGTGGGTACATAGTAGGTGTATATTAAAATATCTATTTTAAGGTTTATTATTTTAAACGTAGCTGTGCTTTTGAAGCAAAAAAGAAAACCACAACCAGCCTGTTTATAATAGAGATGATATTCAAAATTACAGAGCGTTCATAACTTCACAGGTGCCCTTGAAAGACCTTGTGTAGAATTGTGCGTGTGGGAGAATCGTGTGTGTGGGAGAATCCTGTGTGTGGGAGAATCCTGTGTGTGGTGCCCGCGTGGTGCCGGCTCCGTGAATGAACTCAGCGTGGGAGAATCCTGTGCGTGGGAGAATCCTGTGTGTGGTGCCCGTGTGGCCCCTGCTCAGTGAATGAACTCAGCGTGGGAGACAGTTGAGGGTGGTGACATTTATGTCTGATTCTCACCGAGGCTACATGTGAATGATTCTAACCTGTGTGGAGTAAAATGGAGTTTTAGGTTGATCCTGGGGATGAGCAGTTCTTTCTGTGTGAACTCTTCCTTCGTTAATAAGATGAGAAACAGATAAGAGCTCATTTTACTTCTTTTTGGTGATGGTTTTGAGACAGATTGCCTCGAAAAGTGCAGTAATTGATTTTTGAAATCGAAATGAATATGTTGTTTTATTTATTTATGTTATTATTACTTTGTTTTAGAGACAGGGTCTCCCTCTGTCGCCCGGGTGGCACAGTCATAGCTCACTGCAGCCTCAAACTCCTGGGCTCCAGCGATTCTCCTGCCTCAGCCTCCCCAGTAGCTGGGACTACAGGCATGCGCCACCACACCTGGCCAAATGTTGGTTTTTTTTTTTTTGGTGGAGATAGAGGCTCACTCTCTTGCCCAGGCTGGTCTTGAACTCCTGGCTTCAAGTGGTCCTCCCACCTCTGCCTCGCAAAGTACTGGGATTACAGGCATGAGCTACCTTGCGTAGCCTAATATGTCATTTTAAGCAGAGAGGACTTTATTTACTTATTGGTTTATTTTTAAACGACCATAAGAAAACTAGACAGAAAAGACTTTAGTAGAAAAACATTTTCAGCCGGGCACAGTGGCTCAGGCCTGTAATCCCAACACTTTGGGAGGCTGAGGCGGGCAGATCACGAGGTCAGGAGATCGAGACCATCCTGGCCAACACGGTGAAACCCCGTCTCTACAAAAAATAAAAAATACAGAAAATTAGCCGGGCGAGGTGGCGGGCGCCTGTAGTCCCAGCTACTCGGAAAGCTGAGGCAAGAGAACAGCGTGAACCCGGGAGGCGGAGCTTGCAGTGAGCCGAGATTGGGCCACTGCACTCCAGCCTGGGTGACAAAGCGAGACTCTGTCTCAAAAAACAAAAACAAATAAACAAACATTTTCAAATTGATTTTCCATTTTTCCAATTTAAAACTGTAGGCTTATTTAATTAGGACATTTCATACCTGTAGGGTCAGTAGAATGTTTCCCTAGTAAGGTTCTGTTGGCTCTGTTTTGATATGGTTGTTGTTATTGCCATTTCCACCGGCATTTCTGCACAACAAAGAAGAGGAGATCCTGTGTGTGAGCGAGCAGCTCCAGGCACGGCAGGTTGACCTCGGCGAGGCTGGGGGAGAAGGGGGTCTTCTCATGCTTCTGGCTTTGCCTGCGTCTCCTGCACAAAGTCCTCATAGTGTCTGGGTGTGATTGACTGGGACCTTGGCTTTCCAGGGTGACAGTCTTCTGTTTCCTCATATAATGTTTATAATACTTTTCAGAATTAATTTTATCAGTCAGGCACAGTGGCTCACGCCTGTATTCTCACCACTTTGGAAGACTGAGGAGGGTGGATCACTTGAGCTCAGGAGTTCGAGACCAGCCTAAACAACATGGCAAAGCCCCATCTCTACTAAAAATACAAAAATTAGCCAGGTAGGGTGATACACACCACTCAGGAGGCTGAGGCAGGAGCATCACTTGAACCCAGGAGGTGGAGGGTGCAGTGAGCTGTGATTATGCCACTGCACTTCAGCCTGGGCAACAAAGCGAGACTCTGTCTCAAACACAAAATTAACTTTATGGCCGGGCGCAGTGACTCTCACACCTGTAATCCCAGGAGTTTGGGAACCTGAGGTGGGAGGATCGTTTGAGCCCAGGAATTAGAGATCATCCTGGACAATGACGTAATGAGTCCCATCTCTACAAATTTTTAAAATAAGTTTAGCCAGGCATGCACCTATAATACCAGCTACTCTGAAGGCTGAGGTGGGAAGATCATTTGAGCCTGGGCGACCGAGAACACAGTGAGCTGTGATCATGCCACTGTAATCCAGCTGTAATGACAGAACAGGACTCTGCCTAAAAAAAATAATTTTGGAGGGGACCATAGAAGTAAAAAGAAGTTTGTCTCCAATTTGTCACTTTTAATTTCCCTTTGACAGAGGCTACTGAGATATTAATTATCTGTCTTAGTGTCTGTTGGTATCTTGTATATTTGGCAAAAATTTAAAAAATATCCTTTCGGGTCACATTGAAGAATGCCTTTTATGGCCAGGCACGGTGGCTCACGCCTGTAATCCCAGCACTTCGGGAGGCCGAGGCGGGCAGATCACTTGAGCTCAGGAGTTCGAGACCAATGTGGCCAACATGGTGAAACCCCATCTATACTAAAAACACAAAGATTATCTGGGCCTGGTGGCCGGTGCCTCTAATAGTTACTTGGGAGGCTGAGGCAGGAGAATCGCTTGAACCCAGGAGGCGGAGGTTGCAGTGAGCCGAGATTGCGCCACTGCACTCCATCCTGGGCAACAGAGCAAGACTCGTCTCAAAAAAAGAATGCCTTTGAAAACCATTGATTACTTTTCAAAAGAAGTTGTATTATTTGTCTATAGTGCTCTCTAGAATTTGACATGTAACTATAATCTTACATAATAAAAAATATATTAAAAATAGTTAAATGTTAAGGATGGTATTTTAGTTCCATTAGGAATTGAAGGCTTTATAAGGACAATCCCCAATATTTTCTTGTGGGATTTTTCTTCCAGATATGTGCAAATTCGTGCATCCATGGTTTTCTGTAATTCTCCTAATTTTTTGTGAAGGTGCGGATGTTACTTCATTTTGCTTTATATAATAAAGAAAAGTAAAATTCCATTTAAAGGTTTGACTCTGTTCGGTTTCCAGTTCTTTCAAGGACACCACGTTTGCCGTTTTCTACCCCATTTGATGTCAGTGAAGATGTTCGTCTTCTAGAAGTGTCTTAGGTTTGTGGGGAAACAGCTCCCGTCTCCCTGGCGTGGTCGTGGTTGTTGTCACTTGTTCTGTACTGCCGTCCTCCGGGGCTCCAGCCACCCTAACACCTCATCCTCAACGTGGGCCCTCCCTTCCTGTGTTGCTTGTTCTAACTCTGGGGTTAGTGATGTTTCTTTAATTTTGCCACTTACTTCTCCCTTATTCTATAGGTTTTAATAAAGAGGTCTCACACGTCTTTTGTTAATTTATCCTTAAATATTTTAGGCTTTCTGCACGATTGTAAATGAGATTTAAAATAATTATCTAGTAGTTTACCATGAATACACATACACCTTTTGTCTATTAGCCTTGCTGTTACCTTACACAGTTTATGTATATTAGTAGTATTTTGCGGATTCCTGAGGGCTTTTTATGTATAAGATAACATCATCTTCAAGTAAAGACGGTTTTATTTCTTTCCAATTTTTGTTATTTCCTTCTCTGATTACAGTGTCTAGCACTCCTGGTACAAAGTTCAAACTGGCTAGAGCAGTCAACTTTGCCCTGCTCCTTATCTTATGGGGAAGTGGTCAGTGTTTTGCCATTAAGTATGTTAGCTTTAGGATTTTCACAGGTGCCTTTTTATCAGATAAAGGAAGTTCCATTACATTTCTAGTTTGCTTTTTCTGGATCTATTGAAATAGTGATGATATTTTTCTCTTTTATTCTATGAATAGGGTTAACTTTATTGAGTGATTTATTTCTTGGAGATGAAACTGACCTTGCAGTTCTAGGATAAACCATACCTGGTAGTGACGTACTGCCCTCTTCATGTGTTACATACATTACTGAATTTGATTTGCCATATTTTGTTAATGGTTTTTGCATCTGTGTTCATGAGGGATGTTGGTCCGTAATTGCCTTTTTTTGCAGTATTTCCTAAGGCTTTGGTATGAAGGTTATGGTAGTCTCATAAAATAGGTTGGGAATTTTTTCACCCCCCGTCTTTTCTGAAAGAGGTTATTTCACATAGCTGGATTTCTTCCTTGAATGTTTTCATAGCATCAACGATGAAGCCATTTGGAGTTTGTGTATCTGGAGAGATTTATGATAATGAATTCATTTTCTTTAATCGACTGAGGTATTTGATTTCTGTTTCGTGTTGTGATAAGTTGTGTTTTTCAAGGAACTTGTGCATGTCATCAAAATTGTCAAATTGCTTTGCATAAAGAAGTTTATACTTTTCTTTTTTTTTTTTTTTGACATGGAGTCTTGCTCTGTCACCCAGGATGGAATGCAGTGGCACGATCTTGGCTCCCTGCAACCTCCGCCTCCTGGGTTCAAGTGATTCTCCTGCCTCAGCCTCCCAAGTAGCTGGGGTTACAAGCATGTGTCACCATGCTGAGCTAATCTTTTGTATTTTTGGTAGAGATGGGGTTTCACTGTGTGAGCCAGGACGGTCTCGATCTCCTGACCTTGTGATCCACCTGCTTTGGCCTCACAAAGCTGGGATTACAGGCGTGAGCCACTGCCCAGTCTATACTTTCTCATTTTGTAACTGTTCACCTTACTAACCATTTCCTTACTTGCCATTGAGTATCTGCAAGTTCTATGCTGATGGCCCTTCTTTTATTCCTGATATTTGTGAGTTTGTGTTTTCTCTTTTATTCTTGAGTCTCTCTAGCTAGTAGTTTATTGGTGTTGTCGATGTTTTCAAAGAATCAGCTTTTGGTTCTGATACTTTTCTGTCTTTATTTCTTTGATTTCTCCTCTTATTTTCATTGTTGGCTTCCTTCTATTTACCTTGGGTTTATTTTCTCTTCTTTTTCTAGCCTTTTCAGATAGAACCTTAGGTCATGGATTATAGATACTTCTTATTTTTTAGTATAACAATTTCTTTTTTTGTTTTTCAACTTTGTGCATAATAAAATTAGTTTTTTTTGGCATACAGTTTTATACATTTTGAAAAAAGGATTTAGTCCTGTAATAATCACCACAATCTCATCACTCAAGAAATTTTCCTAGTGCTGTTTCTTTATGGCAGCCCATCTACGACTTCCAACCTCTGGCCACCCACCCACGGGCCTCTCCTCAGGCCTGTTGTTTTCCTTTCTGGAATTCTGTTTTGAGTCAGGTGTTGTAACGCACTTGAAATTGGTGCATCCTGTGGCCTATGTCTGTTTCTTTAGTTGCTGAGTAGTGTTGTCTGGATGGACCACAGTTTGTTGATCCATTCACCCGTTGGGGGACATTTGGATAATTTCTAGGTTTTGGCAGTGATGAATTGAGCTGCCGTAAACTTTCATGCACAGCTTTTTGGGAGAAAATAAATGTTCGCTTCTTTTGGTTCAATACTTAATCTGAATGCTTGGCCGATTCATGTGTAAGTGTATCTTTTACTTAAAAGAAACTGTCAAACTGTTTTCCATAGTTGCGCTACCGTTTTACATTCCACCAGCAATAGATGAGTGTTCTAGGTAACCACGTTCTCATCAGCACTTGGTAAGGTCAGTCTTTTTACCTAGACATTCTGGTAGATATATAGTAGTATATCCTAGTGTTGGGTGTTTCCTTAATGACTAGTGATCATCAGCATCTTTTTCTATGCTTATTTGCCATCCATATTGTGGGGAAAATGTTTGCTCAAGTCTTTCAGAAAGGCGTTTTTTTTTTTTTTTTTTTTTTGAGATGGAGTCTCACTCTGTGGCCCAGGCTGGAGTGCAATGGGACCATGTCGGCTCATTGCAACTTCCGTCTCCTGGGTTCAAGCAATTCTCCTGCCTCAGCCTCCTGAGTAGCTGGGATTACAGGCACCCACCACCACACCCGGCTAATTTTTTTACATTTTTAGTAGAGACGGGGTTTCACCATATTGGCCAGGCTGGTCTTGAACTTCTGACCTCAAGTAATCCACCTGCCTCGGCCTCCCAAAGTGCTGGGATTACAGACATGAGCCACCGTGCCCCGCCTCAGAAAGTTTTAAAAAGTTGGGTTGTTCATTTTCTTATTGTTTGGGGAATTCTTTATATCTTTTGAACACCGTTTTTATGGATACATGATTTGCAGGTGTTTTCTCCCAATATATGGCTGGTCTTTTCATTCTCTTAAGAGTATGTTTTGCAGAGCAAAACTTTTTACTTTCTTTTTTTTTTGACAGAGACTCTCTGTGTTGCCCAGGCTGGAATGCAGTGGCGCGACCGCGGCTCACTGCAACCTCTGCCTCCCGGGTTCAAGCAGTTCTCCTGCCTCAGCCTCCTGAGTAGCTGGGATTACAGGCACCCGCCACTATGCCCAGCTAAATTCTGTATTTTTAGTAGAGACGGGGTTTCTCCATGTTGGTCAGGCTGGTCTCGAACTCCTGACTCAGATGATCCCCCTGCCTTGGCCTCCCAAAGTATTGGGATTACAGGCGTGAGCCGCCGTGCCCCGCCAAAGTATACTTTTGAAGTTCTGAGAGCTCTTTCCCTAGCCCAGTTTTCCTCAGAAATTTCATAGTTTTACTTTGCATTCAAGTCTCCTTGAATACGCTTGCATACGCTTTTTGCTTTTTTTTGTTGCTATCTTGCTCTGTCACCCAGCTTGGAGTGCAGTGGCACAATCTCGGCTCACTGCAACCTCTGCCTCCGGAGTTTAAGCGATTCTCCCACCTCAGCCTCCTGAGTAGCTAGGACTACAGGTGCCTGTCACCACGCCCGGCTAATTTTTATATTTTTACTAGAGACCAGGTTGTGCCATGTTGGCCAGGCTGATCTCGAACTCCCGTACTCAAGTGATCTGCCTGCCTCAGCCTCCCAAAGTGCTGGGGTTACAGACGTGAGCCACCGCGCCCGGTCTCAGTTCACTGATTTTAGGTTTTAGTGTTTTACATTTAGAGCTACTTTGTAGGCTGGTTCCAGTATTTTAACATAGTATTTGCATTGTGGTTGTGACCGTCTTTAGTGCACACCCTTTGATTCCAGTTTATTTAGTGCATTTAGTGAATGAGCAAAAGCTGCATATAATCAGAATTGTCTTTAAAATTCCTTCGCTTGCCTGTAGAGTACAGAGACACGGGCCGGTGCTGCACCCAGTAAGACACGGGGTGGAGCAGAATGTGCTGCGGGCATTCCTAGCCCGCAGCGGGGAGGCTGCTTTTGCTAAATGCGTGGTGGTGGTCCTCGGTGGCAAATGCGTAGGAAGGTGTCGCTGACAGCGTCCAAACCAAAGCCACAGCTTCATCAGGTTCCTTTTTTTTTTTTCTTTCTGTAGGCCAGATTTGCATTTCAGTCCAGAGTAATTGTGAGGTAGTTCCAGAGAAACCCGGAGTTGTTATGAAACCCTCAATTTTTTAGAAGAACGTATTAGTCTATAACAAATGGTTTTAAAATTGTTAGAACACAAATGGGTTAGAATTTTTCTATTTTTTGTCATTACCAGTAATGTTAACTCAAGAGACTAGAGTTTGGAGCTATATTGACATAGATCTCAATCCTGATTTTCCACTTACTATTTTTGTGGGTTTAGAAAGATGTTTAATATCTCAGTTTCAATTTTCCTGTCTTTAAAGTGCAAACAATCGTATTTCCTTACATGACTGAGGATTATGTTTCATGGCACAGGTAGTCACTTTGATGCCTGGTGTCAACGAGGTGGCAGTGGCAGAGACGCCTGCGTCACCGGCGTCACCGTGAGCAGTGTTGGGATGGAAGGGGAGTGTGCCCGGCTCACCGCTTTGTTGGTGCAGATTCTCTGCCCAGGTTTCTTTCCTCCTGGAGTCAGAACGACACCTAAAATCAAATGCACCTTCAGGAAAATCAAACAAATCAAGTTGTTTAAATATTAACAAAATAACATTTAAAGGGTGGTGAAAGCATTATTCTGTAGACGTCCTTGTGTTGAAATTGGCTGCATTAGCACTTCGTCCCACGCTCAGACGTGGAGCACAAGGTGTGCGCCAGGGCCCAGTAGCAGCCAGGCAGACGTGGAGTGCATCCCGAGACCGGGAGTTTGCTTCTGTGGCTGCTTTGTTTTTCAAGCTATGGAGTCTTCACTCCAAGAATGCGTTCAGGAGGTAACGTGTTGTGAAGGAGGGACATTCTGAAGTGGATACATTTAATTTGCCACTGAAATGTGCTCTCTCTTCAGGTCGTATATACCAGAAGTTCTGAGATTGAAGAGCTGAAAGCCACGATTGAAAATCTGCGAGAGAACCAGAAACGATTACAAAAGGAGAAAGCAGAGGAAATTGAACAACTCCATGAAGTCATTGAGAAGCTGCAGCATGAGCTGTCCCTCATGGGGCCCGTGGTGCACGAAGTCAGCGACAGTCAGGCTGGCAGTCTGCAGAGCGAGCTGCTCTGCTCTCAGGCCGGGGGCCCTCGCGGGCAGGCCCTGCAGGGCGAGCTTGAGGCTGCGCTCGAAGCCAAGGAGGCCCTGAGCCAGCTGCTGGCTGACCGGGAGCACAGGCACAGCCAGGCCCTGGAGGCCCTGCAGCAGCGCCTCCAGGGCGCAGAGGAGGCTGCGGAGCGGCAGCTGGCTGAGCTGGAGCGCAGTGCAGCCCTCAGGGAGGCTGAGGTCGAAGGCATGGCCTCCCGGATCCAGGAGTTCGAAGCTGCCCTGAAAGCAAAGGAAGCAATGATTGCCGAGAGAAATTTAGAAATTGACGCATTGAACCAGCGGAAGGTGGCCCACTCTGCCGAGCTGGAGGCCGTCCTGTTGGCCTTGGCCCACATCCGCCGCGCGCTGGAGCAGCAGCCCCTGGCAGCTGGGGCGGAGCCTCCCGAGCTGCAGCGGCTCCGAGCGCAGTGTGCCCGCCTCAGCCGCCAGTTGCAGGTGCTGCACCAGCGGTTCCTGAGGTGCCAGGTGGAGCTGGACAGGCGGCAGGCCTGCAGAACCACAGCTCACACATGGGTGCCTGGGGCCCACCCACAGCCTCGCGTGGATGGTGGCGCCAAGGCCCAGGTCCCCGGCGACATGGAGGCCTCCCACGATGGTGCTTTGGAACCGGTTGTCCCTGACCCACAGGTAGGCCCCCTCTGCCGGCCATGGCAGGGTATTTTTTTCTTCCTCTCCTACTCCTTTTCTCCTTTAATTTTAATGACTTCTCTCTGTGCTGGGCACTGGGGGCTGCAGTTGTCATGGTGGCTCATGACACAGCAGAGAAAGGGGCCTGAAGCTCAGACCTACCTGGGCCTGTTCCGGGTCAGTACGCAGTGAAGCTGGGCTGAGGATTTCACTGTTTCGTGCCATTTTAAGCTTATTGTTTTAAGCTTTCAAAAACAATTCTTTCATTCACATGGTAGGGACTGTCCAGTGAAACGGAGCTCACTGTGTGAGGCGGGTCCGCTTGAGCTGCCTCTCTGGTTTCTAATCAATGGTTTATCTGTCGATGAGCAGTACCTGTGTGAGATGTGGTAAGATCTGTCGAGAAGCAGTGCCTGTGTGAGATGTGGTAAGATCTGTCGATAGGCAGTGCCTGTGTGAGGTGTGGTAAGATCTGTCGAGAAGCAGTGCCTGTGTGGGGTGTGGTAAGATCTTTCGAGAAGCAGTGCCTGTGTGAGATGTGGTAAGATCTGTCGATGAGCAGTGCCTGTGTGAGGTGTGGTAAGATCTGTCGAGAAGCAGTGCCTGTGTGGGGTGTGGTAAGATCTGTCGAGAAGCAGTGCCTGTGTGGGGTGTGGTAAGATCTGTCAAGAAGCAGTGCCTGTGTGAGATGTGGTAAGATCTGTCGATGAGCGGTACCTGTGTGGGGTGTGGTAAGATCTGTCGAGAAGCAGTACCTGTGTGGGGTGTGGTAAACAAGCTCTTCTTTTGGAGCTGGAGGCCCTGTAGGGAGTTGTCTTTTAAGGCTCCCACTTGGGTTTGAGCAGAACCTTGGGCACTTGCCGGCTGCCACGCCCACACCAGCTGGGTCTTTGTAGAGCGGCTCCCGCTCTCAGATGCCCCAGTCCACCTTGCTCTGTGGCATCATCCTGGGTCGGGGCAGCTTCCTGCTGGGTTCTCAGCCCCGTTCCCATGTGGCCTGCTGTAGACCAAGGTGCTTGGCTGTGGACAGCACTGCCACCTCCCTCTGGCATCCCTGCTGGCTGCCGTACCGGCTCCCAGCTCCAGGCCACCTGTGGGGCAGCCCCAGCAGCAGCCTCCTGTGTGCTCAGCTTTCGTCTGTCTCCTCTGTCAAGGGTGATCTGCAGCCCGTCCTGATGATGTTGGAGGACGCACCTCTCTGCAAGCAAGAAGGCGTAATGTCAGTGCTCACCATCTGCCAGAGGCAGCTGCAGTCAGAGCTGCTCTTGGTGAAAAATGAAATGCGCCTGAGTCTGGAGGACGTAGGCAAGGTGTGGGGACGGGGGAAGGCGCGAGGCCCACCCGGGAGAGGCTGGGTGTAGAACACATGGGTCCTGCCCTGGGCAGAAGCAGGTATTCTGCTGAGGTGAGGAGCACAGTCTATGCCTGCAGTGACATGTTCTCTGAATCCTTTCTGTTCTGTAACGAGCTGTCCATGATTGTCGTGAAATTTCCTACATGCTCCCTTTAAGCCACTTTCTAGAAACAATCAGTTGGGTTTTTTTCTTTTAATTGATGCAAATGGATTAACTGTGCTTCACGGTTAGTCCTGGGTTGTCTTTTCATGGGAGGACCACATTGCCCCCATGGGCCTCACCTCAGCTCAGGACTTTGATGGCCAGTGTCAGTTTTACTTTGAAAGGCTTCAGATTTATTTTTTTTAATCTGTTTATCTCACTCTATATTGTCACTTGAAAAAAAGCTGACAGTTCTTTTCCCTGGGGAAGGAAGTTGCACCTTGACAATCTCAAATCGTAGCGGAGTTGAGATTTAGTGAGAGGAGCGGGTACTGGTGCTTCTCCCACCCAGTGCACCAGGGGCGGGTCCCCAGTGCCCCCTCGGAAACACCTGCGCAGGAGCTGCCCTCTCCTTGGGGTGCATCAGGTGCGGATGGCACTTTTATTTTTTTCTCTTTTTTTTTGAGACAGAGTCTTGCTCTGTCACCCAGGCGGGAGTGCAGTGGCATGATCTCGGCTCACTGCAACTTCCACCTCCTGAGTTCAAGCGATTCTTCAGCCTCGGCCTCCTGAGTAGCTGGGACTATAGGCGCACACCACCTTGCCCAGCTGATTTTTGTATTTTTATTAGAGACGGGGTTTCACCATGTTGGCCAGGCTGATCTCAAACTCCTGACCTCAGGTAATCAGCCCTCCTCAGCCTCCCAAAGTGCTGGGATTACAGGTGTGAGCCACCACGCCCGGCCACAGATGGCACCTTCTGATGCATTGTTTGCACCTGGCCTCCTCTAGTCCAAGGCCCAGCACAGCCCCCCTGGACACACAGCCACCCAGCCCGTCCTCCTTCTCCTCCCAGACACACATCCATCCACCCTCCTCCTCCTGGACACACAGCCGCCCACTCTCCTCCTCCTCCTGGACACACAGCCACCCACCCTCTTCCTCCTCTTCCTCCTCCTCTCCCTCCTCCCTGATGTTGGCTAAATGTGCCCCAACTACTTCTCCAGGCTCTGAAACCCAGAGGCTCTAACACCAGAAGTGCTGGGTGGGTATTTTATGGTCTCAAGTGTGGCACCGAAGCATGCTTGGTGCTGAAGCCTGCTGAGATGTGGGCTCACCCGAGCCCCTCGCAGCCCTCGGGATTGTCCCGGAGACGTTGCTGGGATGTGTCTTGCATGAGTGCAGGTGCTGCCTGTTTCTGGGTCCGCACTGCATGCACCTCATTGGCGTTTAGAGCCTGAAAGATTCTGAATTCCGTAGAAATCAGGGAAGGACGGGCCTAGGCCCGCAGTTCTGAGGAGACCCATGAACCTGGTTCATGTGGTTGTCACATGCTCTCAGGAAATACATTCTGGTGGAGAGCCCTTCATGTCTCCTGCAGCAGTCTTGAGGCTCTCATGACACGAACATTTCTTTGAATTTTTTTTTTTTTTTTTTTGAGACAGAGTCTTGTTCTGTCACCCAGGCTAGAGTGCAGTGGCGAGATCTTGGCTCACTGCAACCTCCACCTCCCGGGTTCAAGCAATTCTCCGCCTCAGCCTCCCGAGTAGCTGGATTTACAGGCGAACTGGATTTACAGGCACCCGCCACCATGCCCGGCTAATTTTTGTGTTTTTAGTAGAGATGGGGTTTCACCATCTTGGCCAGGCTGGTCTTGAACTCCTGACCTCGTGATCCACCCACCTCGGTCTCCCAAAGTGCTGGGATTACAGGCGTGAGCCACTGCACCTGGCTTATTTCTTTGAATTCTTAAGAGAAAGCTCAGCCCTGTCTGAGCTGATTGCCAAATTCTTAGAAGTTACACAGAAAGAAACTCCAGATTCATCACATAAACCACAATTTTGTGTTTTCGGTGCTCAGATATAGAACCTTCCCATCCTTTTTCCCTTGTGTGAAGCTTGTGTCCTCAGTCACCGCAGAAATAGGTTATGACAGTTGCCTTTTAAGCAAAGAGATGTAAGCCTTGGTTCTGTTTCTCATAGAATTAAATAAACTTGAAATGTGCAGGGCTCATTGTGGAATCACCCGAGTGCTCCGAAACTCCCTGAAATCCGCCATCAGCACCAGACAGACAGGTGCGACTCCTGGTAAGCCAGGTGTTCCACTGTGTGCCTGTTTCTGTTTTACCTTCAGGGTAAGGAAAAAGTGCTGGAAGATTGTCAGCTGCAGAAGGTCGATCTGATCGCGCAGGTGAAACAACTTCAGGAAAAATTGAACCGTTTGCTATATTCCATGACCTTCCAGAATGTGGATGCTGCCGATGCCAAATCTCCGTGGCCCTTGGCCTCGGCACACCTGTTGGAGAGCAGCTGGAGTGATGGTTCCTGTGACGGTGAAGAGCCTGACACATCAGCCCCCACAGATGCGTGTGATGCCAGTACAGCCACGGGGGGTGTAACTGATGTTATCCAAAATCGGGATTCCTTGATACCAGGTGAAATGCCAGATTTTCCCATTCAAGAAAAGTCAGAATGTCAGGACAGGTCCCTTTCTTCACCAGCCAGCATGCTTGGCGGCTCCCACCACCAGAGCCACGCTGCGGAGGCTGGGCCCCGGAAGAGCCCGGTCGGGATGCTGGACCTGTCTTCCTGGAGCTCCCCTGAGGTCCTCAGGAAGGACTGGACCCTGGAGCCCCGGCCCAGCCTCCCCGTGACACCCCACTCAGGAGCCCTGAGCCTGTGCAGTGCCGACACATCCCTGCGGGACAGGGCGGACACCTCACTACCACAGACCCAGGGGCCGGGGCTGCTTTGTTCCCCGGGTGTGTCCGCAGCAGCGCTGGCCCTGCAGTGGGCTGAGTCTCCGCCAGCTGATGACCACCGTGTGCAGAGGATGGCTGTGGTAGGTGCCTGCCCTGCTCCTAGACCTGCTGTTCCCGTGGGAATGTGGCCTGCCTGGCGCCACGGCAGCTGCCATTGTTTGTTCACCTCCTGACAGCGCATACCTCGCAGTCCTGTGGGGCCAGCTCTGCAGGACTGGCGTCATGGGAGCGTTTAGATTATTTCAGTTGTTCAGGTATTTTTAAAATGCCTGAGATGCATTTGCCCACATCAGATGTACCCTGGGCATGTTTCTCCACTGACATGGACACCATCAGGCACAGCTGCAGACACCTCTTTGTGTGTGATGGGCATAGGGTTCTTTTTCCAGAATGGTTTTTTAGATTTATTTTTAGAAACGCTGCTTATTTTTTATTTATTTATTTATTTATTTTTGTGAGACAGAGTCTCGCTCTGTTGCCCAGCTGGAGTGCAGTGGCACGATCTCGGCTTACTACAACCTCCACCTCCCCAGGTTCAAGCAATTCTCCTGCCTCAGCCTCCCGAGTAGCTGGGACTACAGGTGCCCGCCATCACGCCCGGCTAATTTTTATAGTCTTCGTAGAGATGGGGTTTTACCGTGTTGGCCAGGCTGGTCTCAAACTCCTGACCTCATGATCCACCCACCTCGGCCTCCCAAAGTGCTTACAGGCTTGAGCCACCATGCCCAGCCGGAAATGCTTCATATTTTTAACAGGTTTCACATATGCTAATTAATTTTAATAATTTATGAGTTAGATCATATCATTTCTAACATAATCATTTTGGGATTTTGTGTATCTTGAGTAACATAAAATTAAAAATCAGATACGGTCGGGCTTACACTTGTAGTCCTAGCATTTCGGGAGGCTGAGGCGGGAGGATTGTTTGAGCCCAGGAATTTGAGACCAGGCTGGGTAACACGGTGAGACCCTGTCTCTACAAAACACACACAGTCAGCTGGACGCAATCGTGCTGCCTATGGTCCCAACTCCTCAGGACGTTGAGGCCGGAGGATCACTTGACTTCGGGAGGTTGAGGATGCAGTGAGCCAAGATGGAACCACTGCACTCCAGCCTGGGCGACAGAGTAAGATCCTCCCTCAAAAAATAATAATTTAGCAGATACATACTCTCTGAAAAATCCATACTATCATTTCATGTAAAACAATTTAAATCTGAAATATTTGCTATTGGCTACATTAAAATATTCCTAAAGAGCTGTGCGTGAATCTGATTAAATTGTTGGACGCATTGTTGGAATAAACAATGCTTTTTTAAAAAAAATAAATTGTTGGAATCTGATTAAATTGTTGGAACACCTGCGTGTGTTCACCAGTTTTGAGTTGTTTCATTTGGGGTCTATGTGGGAAGATAAATTCAGGCCTTCGGAAGTTTTCACCTGGCACAGTCAGCTCTATGATGTAATTACTCATTATTTATGGCCATTTAAAAATCTCTATCTGAACAGGAGAAAGATGTCGAAGATTTTATCACAACGTCTCTTGATTCTCAAGAAACATTAAGTTCACCTCCTCCTGGATTAGAAGGGAAAACTGATGGAAGTGAGAAAAGTGAGTTGATTGTCTTTCTTTTTTCATTTTTTATTTCGGTGGTTTCCTGTCAGAAAATAGTCAAAGAATTCCTGCATCCTTCGCCCAGTTCTTTGTCTGCCCCTCACTGACCTCCACCCCGGCTCTGCACCTTGTCAGGCATGCACCTGGGGCCTCTTGACTCCTGAAAACACACCTGTACCTTTCACACAGCCAAGGTTGCCAGCCCAGGTCACACTCCACCCTGGAATGTTCACCCTGATCCAAGGCTGGCGTCTCAGCTGCAGCTGCAGACCTTGCTCAGATTTCGCCGACTGTCCCCGTAGCGTCCTGTATGGAAAAGACACCCCAGCTCAGAGGCTCTGTTCAGGTGTCTTTGGCGCGCTGGAGCCTGGGGCGGCGCGCCCCGTGTTTCCAGGCTCTGCTGCCTTGCCTGCCCACCCTGCCCTTCTCTCCCCTTGGGGTGGTGGTCCCTCTCTGTGCTGTGGGTTTTGGGGCACCGGCCCTGGAGAGGAGCCAAGGGGCTGCTGACGGTGTGGCGTGTCCTCACGCTGGCGTGTGGGGGGCTGCGTCTCCCCGGGCCTCGTGGCGGGAGGTGCGTGGGCTTGACTTGGGCCACTGTCTGTGGTGGTGCCTGCCGGGTTTCCTCCTCCTCCTCCTGTGGGAGATGTGGAGACTGAGTATTCTCTCCCTCATGCTCACGCCCACTGGCCTCCGCCCCTCCCTTGGCGGCCCGGCCTGGATCGGTTGTGGCGGCAGCCACCTGCCACACCGCAATCCCTTAAATTTCGTGACTTTTCTGCCACTGTTGTCTTTTTACAAGTCAGTCACCTTTTGAGGCGCTCTTTTTAAAATGTGGTGATTTTGAGAACATGGTCACAATCTAATTAGAAATTTTAGTATTTGCAGAGTAGGGCCAGCAGCTTTTTAATTTTGTCTTTATTTGATGAGTAGGGAGCACGCAGGGTGCTGAGAGGACCATTCCCTGAGCAGCCTCTGTCCCAGCTCCCCACTCAGGACTGCGACTCCCTGGGGATGCCCACGTTCAACTCTCAGAAATGTCTTCTCGTATTCGCTTTATTTTCAAAGCCTATTTGCTGTTTAAAGTAGCATCTTCAGCTCTCCTAGCAGCAAAGCCCCTCACCATGGGCCCCTTGCCACACAAGGTCCAGTCCGCACGCCCTGTGCTGTCACAGCCGAGGTTTGCCCTTCAAGGACACGCCCCGCGTTCCAGCAGAGCCGCTGGGAGCACGTGTCCCCTTGAGCCGCTTTTGTTTTTTTTGGCTTGGTTTCTTCTGTGTTCTTCATGGCTGGTCCTCACACGGTGTCCGGTGATGTCATCCGAGCCTTCCAAGCACAGCAGGTGCTTCCCACCAACTCTCAGGGGCTCCCAGGTGACCCCTTGACCCCCTGGATCGGTCCTTATTTTATTTTTCAAGACAGGTCCTTGCTCTGTCACACAGGCTGGAGTGTAGCGGCGTAGTCTCGGCTCACTGCAGCCTCCACCTTCCATGCTCAAGTCACCCTCCCGCCTCAGCCTCCCAAAGTGCTGGGATTATAGGCATGAGCCACTGAGCCCAGCAGGCCCCATATTTTTTAATGAAACATGTCCCCAGAGGCCGCTGTAGAAAAGGTGTCTGGCAGGTGCTTGTTTGTGAGAACTTCCTCTTCTCCCTGGCGGTGGTCGGGTCAGTTGACTCTTGGGTTGGAAGTCATGTTTCTTGAGGTACCGCGTGCCTGTCCACCGCCTCCGTGCCTGCGCCCTCCAGTGACGCACGACCTTGGAGGGGCTTGCGCAGTCAGGGTGGTGGATTTCTTCCTCCTTCGTCCTTCCTTCGATCACATCTCCTGTGGTTTTCTCTCTTCTTTCTGTAATTCCTGTTATTCAACTCTATCGGGCCTCCAGAGCTGATTGTCAAATCTTCTTTCCCTGTTTCTACTCCTTTTATTTTTGTTCTCGTTTCTAAGAGGTTTTCTTTAGAACTTTATTTTTCAACATTTGTGCTGAGTGTTCTGTTTCTGCGCTCGTGTTTTAAATTTCTCAGAACTCTTTCTTATCCTAACTGTTCCTCTCTCCTTTAGCTTCAGCTCCTTGGTTCCTTTCTTTTTTGGGGACGTTCTTGAGTTTATTTTTGGCACAGCCAGGTGAGAAGTCCCTGCACCTGGAAGAAGGTGTTGGGCCCCGAGGTGAAGCATGGTTTTTGCTGAAGGCACAGGGTCCGGTGGGACAACGGGGAAAGTGGCCTTGGACTCGTGGAGCTCTGATCACCCGCTGGTGGCACCTGCTGGCTGTGGTCTCCTCTGGATGGAGTGGGCTGGGCACGATGCTGGGCGCCCATGTCTCAGTGGCACTGGGTAACAGTGTCTGCAGCAGTCACATCCCACAGTTCCTGGTACACGCTGTGGGTGTCGCTACAGGAGCCGTGGCTCAGGGAAATGCCAGCGTCCTTCACCCTCCGGGATTTCTCAAACACCTGCCTGCAGTAGATGATTTCCCCAAAGATTTCTTTGTTTTCATCTTTATTTGAGATACACAGGGCAGAAGTAGGACTTGGCAACATGATTAGGCACAAAGATTTGTAGGCGGCAGGGGGTGGCCTGAGGCATTTTGGGGGGCACAGGCAGCGACCCAGTACCCTCGACCCTTGCACTGCACCTGAGGCCTTCTTGCTGCTCTCTTGGCACTTGCCGCCACTCACAAAAAAGCACTTTGTTCGTTCGTTTTGTGAATGAGGTGCTCGTTATTTCTCTGAGGGGGTCATCATCATCCTCTGAGGTCGTCCTCTGCCTGCGTCGTTGGCCTCTGCTCCTGCCCAGTGTGCTCTGTGCTCACCAGGCTGTGCTGGGGCATCCCCAGGTGCCAAGTGCTACAGCCTCCGCTCCCCAGGGAGCCGTGTCCACACAGGAGCCCGATCTTGCTGGCGTCCTCATCCTCTTGCTGGGAAGGTCCAACGCCCTTTTTCCAGAGTGCCTCCTCCTCGTCTGGGCCTCATGTCACTGACACGATCCTGCCTCGGTTTCCAAAGCGTCCCCCTCCCGGTGGGCTGGCACAGCTGTAGGTCTCCGGGATGGACCAGGCCCTGTGCATTGGGAGGTTTTGAATTTTCCTCCTTGAGACCCCGTGCCCACCTGACACAGGAGCCACGCTGCAGAGGGGAGCTGCACTGCAGGGACCCCCCGGCAGGCATGGTCAGTGTTTCCTGAGCGGTCGTCGGATGCCCTTCCGCTGCCTGCCTTTGCTCCGTGGCTGGCGTGGAGGGTGCAGGCCCCGCACGTCCCACTGCTCTTGAGGGCTTGCCTAAGACCTCTGAGTTTTGTGGAATCTTTGGGGGCCACGTCTGGAGAAGTGAGTGGAGGTCCCTTAAGGCTGGTGCTGGAATCGGGGACCCAGGTGATGTACTCAATCTGCGAAGTTGCGTTTTCTTACTTGACGTGTGTCACTTTCACCGGGGTTATGTTTTTATGAAAGTATTTTTGGGGCCCATCAGTGTTTTCTTCGTGAGCAGAGTCACAGTGTGGTTGTCGCTGGGGGCTGCAGGCCGATCACCCCTGCCCTGCCTCTGCAGTACCTCCCCCGCGGAACTTGGTGGAGAGCTGTGGGTGGGACCCTGACCCTGTGGTGTTTCTAGGTGACGGCTTGGGTTTTGGAGCAAGACTGAGCCCGGGGTCAGGAGGCCCTGAGGCTCCAACTGCTGGTCCTGTGACCCCTGCTGCCGTCTCTGGTAGGTTTCAGCCACTGCCGGAAGCCATGAAGGAGAAGGAGGTGCATCCGCAGCACGTGAAGGTATGGCTGGCGGGGGCGGCCCACAGGTGCCCTCACAGCTCCCCAGGTGCAGCCTCGGGGCACCCCCAAGCCCTATGTCCTGCCTTGCTGGGGAGAGCCTGGGAGGGGCAGCCTTTCTTGGGTGCCTCTGAGCACCGCCTTTTAATGACTCACATGAGGCAGGACTGGTCTCAGCCCCAGCCCCACGGTGGCCCCCGGACGCCGCCCGCCCAGCTCTGCGTTGGCTCCTTAGGTGACCCCCTCCCATCCAGGCAGGGAGCCTCCTGTGAGCCCGTGGGCGGGTGCTGTCGCTCCACAGAGCCAGCCTGGGCCTCCCTCCCGCCTGCGTCCTGTAGAGAAGCCGAGGCTCTGGAAGCCCCGATGCTCTAGGACAGAGGATGGGAGAGAAGCTGCTCAGACTTCTTGGAGTCAACTTTGAAGGCAGAATTTTGTGGAACTTTTCATAGGTTTTCTTTTCTCTCCCAGCTTAGCAGGTCATTTATGGCAAAACCATTGACAAAACTTGGCCAAACAAGTGAGTGAGAGAACGAGGCCCTGCGGGTCCTACTCGAGTGGTGAACATTCCCAAACCAAACCGTTTTCACCTCAGTGAAACCTGTTCTGAAACTGCACAGTGAGTCCTCACTTAGCGTTGCCCCTGGGTTCCTGGAAAGTGACCTGGTAGGAAGGACATTCCTGTGCTGCTGGCCGCAGCTCCTGTGGTCTCAGCAGGCCCTAAGGTTGCCTTTGTTTACATGCGTTTCAGAGTCGCGGTTTCCAAAACCCATCCGTGACGTTAAGTGAGGACTTACTGCATTCAGACTAAAATTTGTTTTACTTTATTTGGCTGGGCACGGTGGCTCATGCCTATAATCTCAGCACTTTGGGAGGCTGAGACAGGAGGATCACTGGAGCCCAGGAGTTCAAGACCAGCCCGGGCAATGTAGTAAGACCCCTCTCTGTCAGAACTGAGTCAGTTAAACCTCTTTTTTCCATTTAAAAAAAAAAACTTATTTTACTTTCTTAAACATGGAAATTGGAGATATTTATTTTTTAATTGGTTTTTTATTTCTTCTTTGCATTTCTTTTTTTTTGTGAGACAGAGTCTCACTCTGTCACCCAGTGGTGCAGTCATGGCTCACTGCGACCTCTGCCTCCTGGGCTCAAACGATCCTCCCACCTCAGCCTCCCAAGTAGCTTGGATTACAGGCATGAGCCACCACGCCCAGCTAATGTTTATGTTTTCTGTAGGCATGGAGTGCTGCCATGTTACCCGGGCTCGTCTTGGGCTCCTGAGCTCAAGTGATCTGCCCACCTCAGCCTCCCAAGGTGCTGGGATTACAGTGTGAGTCACTGCACCTGGCCTCAAATTTTTATACGATAGAAACATCTCATCAAGGAGATGTCTCTATTAGTGTTTCCTGTGAAAACAACGTAGTATTAGAATTCCTGATTTTAAGGAATAAATTTGGTTGTTAATGGTACCATAAATTATGAAACATACTTAGGTTTCATAATTTAAAAAGAAAAGCAAAAAAGCCAGGAAAGGCCTCTTGTAGCCCTGGAGCAGCTGTGAAGTGGCGGGGAGAGGAAGAGGAGGAGCTGCTGTCCAGGGAGCAGCTTTGAAATGTCCCAAGTCCAGTTGAAAATCACAAGGAGATTTTTTCACAGATGTCTTAAACTGTTTCAAACTCCGGGTTTTCCTTTATTGTCTTAATTTCTGGCCTGTGTTTTAGAGTGCGGAGCCCAAGGGTTGTGCCCACACTGGTGTGGCAGTGGGGATCTGAGTGGAGCTGGGTGCTTGCCCTGCTTGGAGGTGGCTCCAGGCGCATGGGGGACCCCCGCTGCTCAGATGCAGCCACAGACGCCAAGAGTGTGGTCGACGCTGTAGCGGCCCTGTGGCCCCTCTGCTGAGGAGGTCCTGAGCACAGGTGGGGCCCTGGCCACTCCTGGCCACCTCTAGCCATGTCTGGAATTGAGCCGTGAGTGGGCACGGTATGTGCCGGAGCTTTGGAAACGAGGACCGCACCCCCGCTGACAGGCAGAGCCGCCTGGTCCTGAGAGTGGAGGTGGCAGAACCTTCTCAACCCTAGTGATAGTGTCTATGGGATCCCCCAGGCTGCCTCACGGGCCACATTCCAAGGTGCCCACCAGGCTCAGCCCCACTTCCTGGCCTCACGGGAACCCAGCTGCGAGGGCCCCGCATCACCTGGTGGGAGGCTGTGCCCAGGGCCTCTGCATCTCTTCTTCGTAAGAGATGTTTTTTAAAATGCATTTTCTCCTCAATATAAAATCTAGAAAAGCCTATTAAAAAGAAGGAAATGGCCTGTTCTCTGCAGCTGGAAGGGAGGGGCCAAGCAGCTTCAGGGCCTGCCAGCCGCCCTACTACCCCAGCCCTGCTCCCACTGCCCCCCCAACCCT
>NW_016812921.1:286538-292587 GCF_001698545.2 Rhinopithecus bieti | reverse complement strand
CCCCACCCCGCCCTGCTCTGCCGCGGACCTTGGTTTGCATCCATCCTATGCCACATATGTTGTGTTTAAAGTAAAATTGTTTTCAGGTGTTAAAGATAATTATCTTTAAAGTAAATATAGTATGCAATTTGGTGTTACTGCTTTAGTGTTAGTGTTTGACTTTTTTGGGGCATGTCATTAAAATTATAGGAAACCGTGTTTTCAGTCAATCACACCCCATCGTAGGCCTCATCATTGCTTCATTTTGCATTTCCCTCTTTTTGGACTTTATTAGATTCTTTTTCTCTTCAGGTTTTTATGCAGACGTGTGCTGTGCTTGAGGGTGTGCTCACGTGGTGGTGACTGTGCGGAGCCTCTGGGCTCTGGGCTGGTCATGACACCAGCTTCTCCATGGGGCCGTTTGCTTGCCCCTTCGCCCCTCTGGCGAGAGTCAAGTGTGTGTCCAGACACCCGCTGCTGCGTACTCAGTGGTATGAAGCAGCTGCCTCCTGCTCACAGACCTGTGGGCTGGGACCTCCGGCAGGGCCTGTTGGGGATGGTTTTCTCTGCTCCCCATGCCTGGCACAGGCAGCTTCACCCCACACTGGTGGTTGGCACTGGCCTCGGCCGGACCACGCATAGAGGCCTCCTGGGTAGCCATTGTGTGGCCTCCTCGTAGCATCCCAGGAGGGCAGGGAGTGCATGATATGTTTGTGACCTTGCTGTGGACATTGACCTGAAGCTCTGCCCTGAGCTTTGTCCAGGCTTAGACGGGGGATGGTGTTCCCGCCAGGGAGCAGGTGGTGTCCCCGTCAGGGAGCAGGTGGAGTGGAGGAAGTGGCAGGGCCATCTTTGGAGTGGCTAATAGAGAAATTCACTCCAAGCCTGGCTTCCGTGTGGTCTCTCTGAAGGTCGGGGGAGGTGGGCTTGAAAACCTTGTAGCTTGAGAAGTGGGTGCTGCCTATGCAAAACCGAGGTGATGCCCTCCCTCTCCACAGCTGCCCACCTTTCACGGAGCCCTGGCTGCAGCTCGGGGCCACAGGGGATGCAGAGCGTGGCTGTGTGGGGTGGCAGGCGACTCCCTCCTCCTGACGCACTTTCCCGCCACAGGCTTTGCTGCAGATGGTGTGTGACGAGAGCCACCAGATCCTGGCACTGTCAGAAGGCCTTGCACCCCTGACTGGCGAGCCACACCCCTCCCGGAAGGGAGACGAGGTACAGGAAGGCTTGCTCTGTGGGGGAAAGACGCAGTTTTATTTTGCACCTCACACACTTCTTTTCCAAAGGATTTAAGGGGCTTGCAGTAACAGCTGCATCCTTAGGGCCACGTGGAGACTAGGATTTTTTCTTTTTTTTTTTTTGAGACGGTGTCTCGCTCTCTCTCTCTCCCAGGCTGGAGTGCAGTGGCACAATCTCGGCTCACTGCAACCTCCACCTCCCCGGGGCAAGCAGGTCTCTGCCTCAGCCTCCCCAGTAGCTGGGATTACAGGCACACACCACCATGCCCAGCTAGTTTCTGTATTTTTAGTAGAGATGAGGTTTCACCATCTTGGTCAGACTGGTCTTGAACTCCTGACCTTGTGATCCACCTGCCTTGGCCTCCCAAAGTGCTGGGATTACAGGCGTGAGCCACCATGCTTGGCCTAGGATTTCTTTAGCATGGCCAAAAAGACAGACTGAGGTCCAAGAACCCTGGGGAGGCCTCTTGGTCTCCCACAGCTGGCGCAGGCTCTGGGGGCAGGTTCCTTGTGGGACGTGGAGGTGTGTGTGGGGCAGAAGGGCTCAGGGCTTTTGGGCCTGCGGACTCGGCCCATTCCAGCACTTGTCCCCCAGGGCCTCTCCTCCTGCCACTCAGTGTGTGTCTTCTCTTCTGTCAGGGTCATTTCTGTCTGATCGGCTGCCAGTCAGCTCAGCTGCCACAACTGAACACCCCAGACCAGGGGCTTAAACAGCAGACATTGATTTTGCCTGTGGCGGCATCAGGGAGCCCACAGGGTTGGGCTCTGGTGTGGGCGCCCTTCCTGCTTTGCAGACGGTGCCTCCATGCTGTGCCCTCACATGGTGGAGACAGCGAGTGATCTCTGGTGTCTCTTCCTCTTGCGAGGCCTCATGCCCCTGCATCACCTCCTGCAGGCCCCATCTCCAAACTTTGGGGCACAAGCATGCAGGTGCATTTGTGAGGAGGCCACATTTCTTCCTTCATCCTTTAGGACGTGCCCACCGTATGCCCTGATTGGAGAGGGGAGCTTCTGCAGGTTGTGCAGGAGGCATTTGAAAAAGAGCAGGAGAGACAGGGGGTTGAGCTGCAGCCCCGACTCAGCGGCTCAGATCTGGGAGGTCACAGCTCCCTGCTTGAAAGACTGGAGAAGGCCATCAGTGAGCAGGTGAGTATCAGCTCTGCCACCAGGCCTTAGTTTACCCCAGGGGTCCAGCCCCTGCAGAGAGGGTGACACAGACTGTTTTGTGTGTGAATTTTGGTTTGCGTGTTTCTCTTGACCGCTGGAATGTGGCTGTGGCTCACCCAGGCGTTCACGCTCAGTCCATGCAGGATGCTGCACTTTTCCGCCTGCAGCTGTAACAGGACGGTGTGCTCGTGATACATCCTCATGGCCTCACTCTGTTCTGAGATAAGCTGCTAAAGAAATGTTCTCCGTTCCAAGTAGCCCCTCCTGGGTTGAGAGGTGCTCTGTTTGCAGGGCTGGGTGGCGTTGGTGCCATGGGGACACTGTAAATCCTGTCCCTGCCATCGTACACATGAGGAGACCTAGTGTGGAGAGTAACTGGCTTGCAGGCCTCACACAGGGTAGCGCAGCCCAGCCCTGATGCCTGCAGGCCCCAGAGCTGAGGCCCAGGAGCTACTGTGCACCCACCCCAGACTCAGTAGGCTTGCCCTGGTGGAGCGGGGTTAGAGGGCAGACTGCAGGGAAGGCCGGGGTATGGGGTGGCCGCCCGGTGCTCAGGCTGCTTTTCCCGTTCTGCCCCCAGGGAGACCTGCAGGAAAGGTCCCTGGAGCAGCGTCGCCTGCCGGACCGGAGCAGCCTGCTGTCCGAGATCCAGGCTCTGCGCGCCCAGCTGCGCATGGCGCACCTGCAGAACCAGGAGAAGCTGCAGCACTTGCGCACGGCCCTGACCAGCGCGGAGGCGCGTGGGAGCCAGCAGGAGCACCAGCTGCGCAGGCAGGGTGGGTGCCCCTGTCGACACTGCCTGTGGGGCCCGGCCTCTGCACCTGCCCACCTGACGCTCACCTGTGTGGCCTTGGGAGCAGAGGGTGGTGACAGGGCATCATCTAGTCAAGCCCCTGAGTGTTGCCATGGTTGTCAGCTGATAGAACTGAGCAGAAAGGACCCTGGAGACAGGCAGCGCCAGGTGGGGCCAGCACAGAGGCCTCACTGCTGGGCCTGGTGTGGGCAAGAGGAGCCTGGGTTGGGCTCTGAGTGCTGGCAGATTCTTGGGAGCTCGCGCTAGAGTTCAGGAATGTCTTTTAAGTTTCTACGTTTAGTTTAGCTTCTTCGGGAGTTTTTGTGTAGACGCTCAGGTCATCTGTGCATAAGTAACGATTGATTCCTCGTTTCTTGCCCACATTCTCTCGTGTGCTGTGTGGGTAGGCGCCTTTCCCTGCTGTTAGTTTTAGGGACAGGAGCTGGTCTCGTACCCTTGCATGTGGGGTCAAGTGCCCTTGGTCAGCTCGGGGAAGCGCCCTCTGTTCCAGTCTTGGATTCTGTCAAGGGGAACAGCCTTGCAGTTCAGCCCATGCCCTTGTCCCAGCACCTGTGCCCTTTGTGCTCTCTGGGGCTGGAGCCGGCACTGTCCGAGTGCTCGTGGGGGGCGGTGCTGTCTGACCGCTCATGAGGGGCATGGGGGAGGTGGGCTGGCGCTGTCTGACCGCTCGTGAGGGGCATGGGGAAGGTGGGCTGGTGCTGTCTGACCGCTCATGAGGGGCATGGGGAGGTGGGCTGGCGCTGTCTGACCGCTCGTGAGGGGCATGGGGAGGTGGGGCTGGTGCGTCTGAGCGCGTGAATGTGTGTGTGTTGGGTGCGTGTTGTGTGTTGTCTGGCTTGTGTTGCGCCTATTTGATGTGGCTATGGGTGCGGTGGGCCGGCGCTGGTGCAAATGTCGTGAGTGGTCATTGGCGTGGTTTGGGGGGGGTGGTCTGGCGCTGTCTGATTCTGCTCTGACTGCTCGTGAGGGGCGTAGGGGCGGGGGGTGGGCTGGCACTGTCCGAGTGCTCGTGAGGGGCACTGGTCTGTTTTCTTTTGTACCTTTTTGGTCTTGGTGCTGGGTAGTACCAGTGCCACAGGGGTGTGGGAAGTGTTTGGGAAGTAGCCCCTCCGCCCTCCATTGTGTAGAATTGGTGGTCTTTCTTCCTTAAACTTTGGGAGAATTTTCCAGCAAAGCCACCTGGCCTGGAGTTGCCTTTGTTGGAGGCAGTTTAGGGTGTGAGTGGGGGTGGGGTGGCCTTTTAGGACGGCTCCAGGGCTACATCACTCCTGGACTCTGTGTGCTTCCGGCCAGGAGGGTGGGCCCCTGGTCCACAGAACCTCCTTTCTTCCCAGATAAACCCCATGTCCCCATAAGTCTGTCTCTAACCAGGCGTCATTTGTGCAGCACGGGGAGCTCAGTGGGGTCCTGTGTTTCTGTTCTTTCGTCTTTCTCAGTTGAACTGCTGGCCTATAAAGTAGAGCAGGAGAAGTGCATCGCTGGCGACTTGCAGAAGACGCTGAGTGAAGAGCAAGAGAAAGCAAACAGTGTGCAGAAGCTCCTGGTGGCGGAGCAGAGTGTGGTGCGAGATTTGAAGTCCGAGCTCTGTGAGAGCAGGCAGGAGAATGAACGGTTGTCCCGGTCCCTCTGCGAGGTGCAGCAAGAGGTCCTCCAGCTGAGGTGCGCCTGATTCACCTTCCCTGGACACTGGCGGGAGTCTCGCCGTTGTGGCCATGGTTTTCTTGACGATGAAGGGAAACAACGTCTGGTGGGGCCGCAGTTGGGCAGCCCCAGGGCCACCGCGCCCTGCTATGCCTGGGTTGATAATCCTGTGGTGGGGGGTGAAGCACATGTGTGGGACCTGGCAGGGCTCTGCCTCCCCTGCTGGAGCTCCCAGCCCCCGGGAGCACACTCTGGCCCGTGTGGTCAGAGTGTTCTGTGACATCTCCACGCAGATCCATGCTGAGCAATAAGGAGAACGAGCTGAAGGCTGCGCTTCAGGAGCTGGAGAGTGAGCAGGGGAAGGGGCGTGCCCTGCAGAGCCAACTAGAGGAGGAGCAGCTCCGGCACCTGCAGAGGGAGGGCCAGAGTGCCAAGGCCCTGGAGGTAACAGCGTCAGGGCAAGGCAGCCGGCATGGGCCGAGTCCACTGGAAGCCTGAAGCCATGTTCCTCTTTCCTCCTCCTTTTCCTGTTCTTCATGGCAGTGTGCCCAGTTGACAGCAGTGTGAGGTAGCAGGATAGGGCTGTGTTTTCAGGTAAAATTGCACGTTGGGGTAGTGGCAGCGACCCCAGGGTGTACTGTGCGATGACCCGTGGTGGCACGATACCCCTGCTCGGAGCCCCCACTGTCCCCGAGCACTTGCTGTGGAGATGGACACAGCCTCCTCGCTGGCCATCCAGACAGAGCGCAGCCTCAGAGGTCTGTGTACTAGGCGGGCTGGTGGTGGGGGCCCTCTGCTTTGTATGGCAGAGGCCCAGCAGGCATCCTGTGGATTCCAAGCAAGTCTGTGCCAGTTCCGTGGGTTATGACTTTCAACAGCATGGAAATGGTGGTTCATAGCAAGCAGGGTGTGCATCTCTGAGCCTCTTTGGTGGAGTGATTTTCTGAAGAGGAGGCAGGACCCTCTTTGGTGGAGTGATTTTCTGGAGAGGGGGCGGGCAGGGGACATCTCTGAATCATTTTCTGGGGAGGGACAGACGGGACATCTCTGAACCAGGACGCGTACATGCAGCTACTCAACACCACTTCCAAAAAAAGTGTGTCATCTCCGCAGTCAGGGTTTTTTGTTACTTGATGAACTAACAAAAAAATCTTATCCCTACGTATGGCTAATAGGGTGCATTTCTTTTTTTTTTTTTTTTTTTTTTTTT
>NW_016812921.1:257461-286220 GCF_001698545.2 Rhinopithecus bieti | reverse complement strand
TTTTTTTGAGACAGAGTCTCGCTCTGTCGCCCAGGCTGGAGTGCAGTGGCCGGATCTCAGCTCACTGCAAGCTCCGCCTCCCGGGTTTACGCCATTCTCCTGCCTCAGCCTCCCGAGTAGCTGGGACTACAGGCGCCCGCCACCTTGCCCGGCTAGTTTTTTGTATTTTTTGGTAGAGACGGGGTTTCACAGTGTTAGCCAGGATGGTCTCGATCTCCTGACCTTGTGATCCGCCCGTCTCGGCCTCCCAAAGTGCTGGGATTACAGGCTTGAGCCACCGCGCCCGGCCAATAGGGTGCATTTCAAAAGGTATAACTGCTGAGCTGAAGTATATAAACAAATGTGGACAGGAAAACCATGTAGACACTTTTCCGCTTGATTCGGTGTCTTCCATCGTGTGTGTTTGCTGTCTAGGAGCTGCGGGCGTCTCTGGAGACACAGCGTGCTCAGAGCAGTCGACTCTGTGTGGCACTGAAACACGAGCAGACAGCCAAGGACAACCTGCAGAAGGAGCTGCGCATCGAGCACTCACGCTGCGAGGCTTTGCTGGCTCAGGAGCGGAGCCAGTTCGGCGAGCTCCAGAAGGACCTTGCGGCTGAGAAGAGCCGCACCCTGGAGCTGTCAGAGGCCTTGCGGCACGAGCGGCTCCTGACCGAGCAGCTGAGCCAGAGGACACAGGAGGCTTGCGTGCACCAGGACGCGCAGGCCCATCACGCTCTGCTGCGGAAGCTGAAGGACGAGAAGTCCCGGGTGGCGGACTTGCAGGCGATGCTTGAAAAGGTGCAGCAGCAAGCCCTGCGTTCTCAGCAGCAGCTTGAAGCTGAGGCTCAGGAGCACTGTGAGGCGCTCAGGAGAGAGAAGGAGGTAAGTGCCACCCTGAAGTCGACGGTGGACGCCCTGCACACCCAAAAACGAGAGCTGAGATGCTCTCTGGAGAGAGAGAGGGAGAAGCCAGCGTGGTTGCAGGCAGAATTAGAGCAGTCACACCCACGCTTGAAAGAGCAGGAAGGACGCAAGGCTGCGAGGAGGAGCGCGAAGGCCGGGCAGAGCCCAGCGGCTGCGGAGCGGTGGAGGAAGTGGCAGAGAGACAAGGAGAAGCTGGTGAGAGCCGCCTGCTGGCGGGGCGTCCGCATCTAGAAACGATAAGCAATTGGAGTTAGGGTGGTTCACGTGGGGGACGTGAGATGGATGTCTGGCCCTCTGGTCTGCCCTGGCCTGTGTGCCCCGACGCTGGCACCACACTGCTGTCACTGTAGCTTTCTGGAAAGTATTGAAATCAGGAAGTGTGATTCCTCCAACTTCGTTCTTCCTTTTCAAGGTAGTTTCAGCTCTGTGGGGCTTCTTGCTATTCCACAGGAATTTGCGGATTGGTGTTCGTATTTCTGTAGAACCTGCCATTGGGATTTTCTTAGGGACTGCATTAAATGTGCTGATCGCTCTGGATAGTATTGTCATCTGGACAGTATGAGGTCTTCTGCTCCAGGATTACAGAATGTGTCTCTCCATTTAATTAGGTTTTTTTTTTTGAGATAGGGTCTGGCTCTGTCACCCAGACTGGAGTGCAGTGGTGTGATCTCAGCTCACTGCAATCGCCGCCTCCTGGGTTCAAGTGATTCTTCTGCCTCAGCCTCCCGTGTCGCTAGGACTGCAGGCACACACCACCACGCCTGGCTAATTTTTGGATTTTTAGTAGAGAGGGTTTTCCATGTTCGCCAGGCTGGTCTCAAACTCCTAACCTTGGGTGATCCGCCCACCCCGGCCTCTCAAGCTGCTGGGATTACAGGCGTGAGCTACCGCACTCAGCTGCTTACTTAGGGCTTCCTTAGTTTATTTCAGTAGTGTTTCATTGCTTTCAAAATATGAGTTTTATACTTTCGTTACATTTATTTACTTATTTTTTGAGACCGAGTCTCATTCTGTCACTCAGGCTGGATTGCAGTGGCACAAACTCAACAATGTTGAATAGAAGTGATGAGAGCAGGCCGGGCGTGGTGACTGATGCCTGTAATCCCAGCACTTTGGGAGGCCAAGGTGGGCGGATTACTTGAGGTCAGGGTGCGAGACCAGCCTGGCCAACATGGCGAAAGCCCCATTTCTACTAAAAATACAAAAAATTAGCTAGGCATGATAGTGTGTACCTGTAATCCCAGCTATTTGGGAGGCTGAGGCAGGAGAATTGCTTGAATCCGAAAGGTGGAGGTTGCAGTGAGCTGGGATTGCGCCACTGCACTCCAGCCTGGGCAACAAGAGAAGACTCCATCTCAAATAAAAAGAAACTCTTTGGAATAGTCGTAGTTTTTTTATCTCCAGAAGTCTTGGAGAGCAGGGAGGTGGTTTGGTGGTACAGATAAGTGTGGCTGAGCATGACAGGGGTGTCTACACAGGACCCCGACTGAGGGTGAGATGTCGTGTGTGTGTTTGCCTTTCTCCTGGGCTAGGGCTCTACCTTTCATGAAATGCTTAAAGGAGTCTTTACTTTTTGAGAACTTTCTGAAACCATGCCTGAAGTTTCCAGCCAAAACTTTTTATTTAATTTTGATTATTTGTTAAAAAGAATAGTAACACGAGTGCTTAGAAAATGTTTTCTAAGTCGCATTAGTAACTTGCCTTTAGGATGCACCTTGACCTGTATTTTGAGTGAGGTGGCCCTTCCAGAGTGTTTGTGGGTTTGTTGTTGTTGTTGTTGTTGTTGTTGTTTTTGAGGCAGAGTCTTGCTCTGAGTGCAATGGCACGATCTCGGCTCACTGCAACCTCCACCTCCCGGGTTCAAGTGATTCTCCTGCCTCAGCCTCCTGAGTAGCTGGGATTACAGGTGCCCGCCGCCACGCCCTGCTAATTTTTGTATTTTTAGTAGAGACGGGGTTTCCCCATGTTGGTCAGGCTGGTCTTGAATTCCTGACCTCGTGATCCGCCCGCCTCGGCCTTCCAAAGTGTTGGGATTACAGGCGTGAGCCACCGGGCCCGGCCTCCAGAGTGATTTTTACTGAGGACAGTGAATTTGATCTGGATTATAGAATCCTTTTCTAGCTGTAGCCGTGGAAGCCTCCCAAGATAGTGGCATGCCAGAGACAATTCCATCTTTTCTAAATACAATCTCATTAGTTCCTCTCTATCTTACTTTCCTTACTAGAAAATAGAAAAGATAATCATTCCCGTTTAAGAGGCCCGAGCGTCGAGTGAGGTGCTGCCAGGAGGGTTGAGTCTGAGCTGAATCCTGGTCACCGCAGTGGCAGGGACGCTGGTGCCACACAGCGCAGGCTCAGCTGTGGGTCCTCTGGGCTGGGGCGGCCTCAGCTCGGTGCTGGGGTTCCCTCCCTGACGCGGCGAGCACCTCTGTGTGCATCTTGGGCCTCTTCCCGCCGGATCTGTCTTTGTTTTGTCACAAGGAAGCCCCAACAGCGCTACTGGGACACAAGGAAGCCCCAACAGCGCTACTGGGAACCCGAGGCCCTTCCAAGGCTGCTTCATCCCTCCTTGCCCCGTCGTGCAATAGGCCTCCTGCGCCTGGCGGGAGTTGTGCTCTGGGCAGGCGCTCAGGCGCTTGCTGACATGCTTCTCCCGGCACCGGACATGGCCCGTGCCCCCATCCTGCAGAAGGGAAGGCTGCTGCTCCTTGAGATCTGGCTTAGGAGCTCAGGCCCACGTGGCCACCCAGGCTCAGCCCCAGCGCTGCACTCAGGCTCATGGTGTGTGCACATTCACATGCACAAATGTGCCTGTCCGTGTCTGTGTTGGTCTGGACGTCTGGACGTGACATGTACATATGTGGATGAGTGGGGCCAGGGGACCGGGAAGCGTCATCCTGTCTATTTCAGCTTCTCAGGCTCCTCTCCTTTGGACCCCGTATGCTTGCCCTTGGCCTGATGGTTCTAAAAACGACAGTGAAAACGCTTACCACTGAATCACTCTGGGGCGTGATTCAGTTGCCTCCGTGCTGGAGGCACACAGAGCAGCACAGCACGAGGGTGTGTAGTGCATTAGGCCGTGGGTCCCAGTGCAGGACCACAGAGGCCGCCTGCGTGAGGGCCTGTTTCTGGCCTGTGAGGGGCCTCCCCTGTAACGCGACTGTGTGTGTTGTGTTTTTTTTTTTTTTTTTTGAGACGGAGTCTCACTTTGTCGCCCAGGCTGGAGTGCAGTGGTGCGATCTTAGCTCACTGCAAGCTCCGCCTCCCGGGTTCACGCCATTCTCCTGCCTCAGCCTCCGAGTAGCTGGGACTACAGGTGCGCACCACCACGCCCGGCTAATTTTTTGTATTTTTAGTAGAGACGGGATTTCACCATGTTAGCCAGGTTGGTCTTGATCTCCTGACCTCGTGATCCACCCGCCTCTGCCTCCCAAAGTGCTGGGATTACAGGCGTGAGCCATCGTGCCCGGCACGGCTGTGTGTTTTGGGCTTTTGCTTGGAAGGTTTTTTTTGGAGCTGGAGTCTCACTCTGTCGCCAGGCTGGAGTGCAGTGGTGCAATCTCGGCTCACTGTAACCTCTACATTCCAGGTTCAAGCGATTCTCCTGCCTCAGCCTCCCGAGTAGCTGGGATTACAGGTGCACGCCACCACGCCTGGCTAATTTTTATATTTTTAGTAGAGATGAAGTTTCCCCATGTTGGCCAGCCTGGTCTTGAACTCCTGACCTCAGGTGATCTACTCGCCACAGCCTCCCAAAGTGCTGGGATTACAGGCATGAGCCACCATGCCCCACTGGCATCTTTTTATTTATTTATTTATTTTTTTGAGATGGAGTCTTGCTCTGTTGCCCAGGCTGGAGTGCAGTGGTGCGATCTTGGCTCACTGCAAGTTCCACCTCCCGGGTTCACGCCATTCTCCTGCCTCAGCCTCCCAAGTAGCTGGGACTACAGGCGCCCACTGCCACGCCCAGCTAATTTTTTGTATTTTTAGTAGAGACGGGGTTTAACTGTGTTAGCCAGGATGGTCTCAATCTCCTGACCTCGTGATCCACCCATCTTGGCCTCCCAAAGTGCTGGGATTGCAAGCGTGAGCCACCGCGCCCGGCCAGCAGTTTTGTTTTTGGACACTGATGTGAACGTCTTCTCTTTTTTCTGCTAACAACAGCGAGAATTAGAACTGCAGCGTCAGCGTGACTTGCATAAGATCAAGCAGCTTCAGCGGACGGTGAGAGACCTGGAGTTGAAGGACGAGGTGCCCGGCAGCCGCCTCCACCTGGGTTCTGCCCGCAGGGCTGCTGGCTCGGATGCGGACCACCTCCGGGAACAGCAACGAGAGCTGGAGGCGATGAGGCAGCGGCTGCTCTGTGCTGCCGGGCTTCTCACCAGCTTCGCCAGCCAGGCCGTGGACAGGTGTGCACCCGCGCCACCTGGCGCTTGCTGGTCCCTTGCAGCCACGCCTCTGTCAGAGACCCCTCCCGAGGGCTTGGGTGCATCTGGTGTGAGGCCCCTGCTTCTTGATACTTAACGCTGTGGTCCTCTTCCTGGGACTTTTCCTGAGGGATTCCAAATTGGCAGGATGGCATGTTCATATTCTTTTTTTTTTTTCTGAGACGGAGTCTCCCTCTATCGCCGGGGCTGGAGTGCAGTGGCCGGATCTCAGCTCACTGCAAGCTCCGCCTCCTGGGTTTACGCCATTCTCCTGCCTCAGCCTCCGGAGTAGCTAGGACTACAGGCGCCCACCACCTCGCCCGGCTGGATTTTTGTATTTTTTTGGTAGAGACTGGGTTTCACCGTGTTAGCCAGGATGGTCTCGATCTCCTGACCTCGTGATCCGCCCGTCTCGGCCTCCCAAAGTGCTGGGATTACAGGTTTGAGCCACCACGCCCGGCCGGCATGTTCATATTCTAAGTTAGAGAAAAAATTCTGTGATTCAAACTATGCCTGATGTGGGGCGTCCATGTTTCTTTGAGAGTTGGCTTGGTTCTTTTTACACTGTGCAGTTGCTCACCACCCACAGGGTCGGGTTTGGAGCCTCCTGTGCCCCCCCCCGGCTGGCACTGCCCAGTGTCACTCAAGGCCACTCACACCCAGGATGACGATCGTGATATTTCATATGGGCAGAAAGAGTAATGCTAATGTTCATCTTTTTCCCTATACACAGATCAGCAAATACAGTTCTCCTTTCTATACTTGGACTTAATGTATAGAGCAGCATGATTTCCCTTAGGACAGCATCTTAAATCATTAATTCCGGAGGAAAGCCGCAGGGCCTGGCAGGCAGCGGCTTCCCGTACTCAGTGGCGAGTCTCCCGGCTGGAGGTTTGTGAGCTCTGCAGAAGCGTCCACCCACAGGCCTGTTCCCCCCCGGGCCTCTGGCTCTGCCTCTGCCTCATAGATGAAGTGATTGACGTACAGGCTCTTCAGGAACCTGTCTTCTCCTTGTTTCTCTTGAGCCAAGAGTTCTTGTTTAGTTTTGGATAATGGTCACTTGGAGTGCATATGAACCTTTAAGTGCCCATTTATTTTTACAGGACAGTTAATGATTGGACATCATCCAATGAGAAAGCAGTGGTGTCGTTACTGCACACGTTGGAGGAGCTGAAGTCTGACTTGAGCAGGCCCACCTCCTCCCAGGTAAGGGGTGAGCGCCCCCAGGTCCCTGCCCCGGCTCCTCCCCCAGAGGGGCCCTCTCGGCAGCTCTGTGGTTTCTTTTTCATGCCCCCAGTTGTTCTTCCTCCCTTGCTGTCTTCTCTAAATTCATGGTTGCTATCTGGGTGAGTGGGTGGCGTCGACCCTGTGGGCCGAGTGGGGACGGATGTCCTCCATGTCCTGGGGCACTTCTGTGGTCTTCGGGGGCTGAGCCCTGCTGCCCATGGAATGCTGCGTGACTGTGTGGACGCCCCTCAGTGCTGCTCACTGTGCGTGACCCGAACACACCGCGGGCTGCGGTCAGGAGGGGCTGTGGTTTTGCTCTGGTGCTGGGCTGGTGTTCACCTCCACCTGGCCCCGCCTGCTGGCTTTGTGTTTGTGTTGATGGCCTTTGCTGGAAACAAAAACCCAAGTCCTCCTTGGAAAGTCTGAGCTCGCCGTGAGCTGCCTCTGAAGAAGGTGGGAATCTGGCTGCTGGTATCAGTTCCTGATGCGGGTTCTGTGGCGTTTATGAAATCATGACTTTTATCGTGGAACCCACGCATGTGAGGTGCAAGGGAGCTGCACCACTTACCCTCCGGCCCCGCCAGCTGAGCGTCGTTGTGGGTGGCGTGCACCCTGCCCCTGCATTGGGCCCTGGTGACCTTCCAGTGTGCCCACCCTCCGTAGGCTGAACGTCCTTTTGATGGGAGAAGTAAGAAACCTGTTTTGAGGGGCTTCACATCCGCCCCCTTGGGATGAACTAACAATGATCCAGCCACCTGTTAATTACAGTGCTGTGAGAACAACCAAACGGGCTATGCTTTGTGACAGGCGTGCATTGTTCATACAAGCCAGTTTTGTGCAAAGTCTGTGATTCTATGACTTTTACAATTTTCTGCCAGCCCCACAAGCTTCTTATTGAACCCCAGACACATTAATTACAATCCCTAAAAATAACTGTTGACAAAAAAACACAAATAATGTGCATGCCCTTTAACAACAAATTCTTACAAATTTATTTATTTTTCTCCAAGAAAAAAATGGCAGCAGAGCTGCAACTCCAGTTTGTGGACATCCTGCTGAAAGACAATGTTTCCCTCACGAAAGCCCTCAGCACGGTGACCCGGGAGAAGCTGGAGCTGAGCAGGGCCGTGTCGAAGCTTGAGAAGATGCTGAAGCACCATCTGCAGAAAGGCTGCAGCCCGAGCGTACGTGTCTGTGCTTAACCCTCACCTGCCTCAGCCTAATCCGCCATGGTCCAGAGCAGCTCTACCCCACCAGAGGCCAGGCTCCCTTTAGGGAACTGGGGATGTGGGCGTCAGCTTCTCCCTAACCGCCAGGCTCCGTTGCCTCTGTCTGAAGCCTTGCTAGATGTTGTGGGATGTTTGAACATCTCAGCCGACTTCCAGCTTCACCACAGACAGCATCCTCACTGACCCTGACCACTACTGGATGTTTGGTGCATGTTCATAAAAGAGTATTTTGACTACGAATATTATAATCTGATTGAATTTAGAGTTTTATTTAAAGTGACTTTTTTTTTTTTTTTTTTTTTGAGACGGAGTCTTGCTCTGTTGCCAGGCTAGAGTGCAGTGGTGTGATCTTGGCTCAGTGCAACCTCCACCTCCCAGGTTCAAGCAATTCTCCTGTGTCAGCCTCCCTAGTAGCTGAGATTACAAGTGCCTGCCAGCACACATGGCTAATTTTTATATTTTTAGTAGAGATGGGGTTTTGCCATGTTGGCAAAGGCTGGTCTCAAAATCCAGACCTCAGGTGATTCTGCCCGCCTCGGCCTCCCAAAGTGCTGGGATTACAGACATGAGCCACCGTGCCCGGCCTAAAGTGACTTGCAATTTTCTTAATGGTATAGTTGGATAGAGTTATCTTCTGGAATGCCTGGTTTTTTTTTTCTTTTGTATTTAGGCTGTTTTGTTTGTGATTTGCTTTTTTATAACTTCTAAAAAAATTATTTTTACATTTACATACAGTAAAATTTGCCCTTTCCTGGTGTAGCGTCATACAAGTTCACACACGCACATATCCCTGTAACCTTCATAAGTAACCACCATTCATAGAACACACAGCAATGGCCCCCTCAAAAGAGCAGCAGGCACCCCCGCCTGCCGCAGGCCCTGGCTCTTTCCCAGAAGGGTGTGTCAGTGGAACCAGAGCATCTGGGGCCTCTTCAGCTGGCTTCTTTCACTTTCTGGGTTTTTTCTGAGACAGGGCCTTGCTCTATCTCCCAGGCTGGAGTGCGGTGGAGCAGTCACAGCTCACTGCAGCCTTGATCTCCCAGGCTCAGGGATCCTCCTGGCCTGAGGTGGTGTTAGCAGCAATCTGTGCACGTCCTCCTGGATACTCTTAAGTCATCTCTAAGATGACCTGCAACACTTGATTCGGTGTGCTTAACTCTCACCTGCCTCAGCCTAACCCGCCATGGTCCAGAGCAGCTCCACCCCACAAGAGGCCAGGCCATGTAAATAGTTGTTGTAAATAGTTGTTATCCTGTATTGTTTAGAGTGTAGGGGCAAGAAAAGAAGTGTATGTGTTTGGTGCAGACACATCTTTTTTTCTGCATATTTTTCACCCACCGTTGGTTGAATCCATGGATGCGGAACCCACAGCTGTCGAGAGCTGACTGTGTTTGTAGTTATCAGTGGTTGGCATTTCTAGGACCAGAGAATATGAGAGTGTTGAAGGCTTAAAGCTTTGAATTTGGGGTGATTTTACAAATAATTAGTTTTCTGTTTCTACTAAAATGTACCTTTTTTGCAGTCATACTTCAGCAAGTGGCATGTCGTAATTACTCCATGTTAATTCTTTGACTGATCACAGCACGGCATAACCTAGGCCCTGCTGAGGGGGTGCTGAAGATGAGGAGGGCCCAGGCGTGGTGTGGTCAGCCTGGCCTCCCTGCACACGGCATTCTCCCTAACCTGCTCCCGGCTGCTTCTGTAAGATGCTCTTGTTGACGAGCAGCTCTGTAGACAGCGTGGGCTGTGCTTCCTTACAGAAGTTGGAAAGGGCTGCTTGGAAGCCAGACGAAACGGCTCCACAGAGTTCCCTGAGGCGCCCAGACCCCAGCCGGCTTCCACCGGCTGCCAGCGAGGAAGCACACCCCAGCAACGTCAAGGTAGGAACAGTGCCACGAGTATAGAACTTTGGTGCTTTTTTAAGTCCTGGGTTTGTAAATTGCAGGCAAAGTATTTTGGGGACCACAAGGTTCTCGTCTGCCGGGTGTAGCAGTCCCATCACTAAAAGAAAGGAAGTTCACAGAATAAACTTCAGCTTGAATTTTGGTTTAGTTGTGCACACGTACTGAGTTTCTATGCTTGTTAAGTGTGGAACGTGGAAGTCTTTGACAAGTCAGCAAATGGCGGCCTCTGCAGCCTGAGGGAGGCCTCGCCCAGGGACTTGCCAGGATATGGCCCACGCTCTGCTAGAGTCTCCTGGTGGCACAGCCCCCACCCTGTGACGTCCACCCCATGCCCAATTTGGACCTTACCCAAGGGGTTAAATTCAAGAAGCCTTCCTAGGGGCTCATTTGATGACGCTGTGGAGAGAACCTTATGGTTCTAGATCTTGTCTGACAAACACAAATTGGTCTTTGAATAGAACAGCAACGTTGTTTCTGGCCACAGATACTGTTGCAAGGCCGATGGCCTCTGTGATGATTTGCTGAGAAAAAACAGTCTGGCTCTTTGGAGAGCGCGATGGTGTCAATGTGCGTTGTCAGCAAGACAGTTGTCGTTTCCTATGGTAAAATCTTACTGTTTTTTTTCTTTTAGATGGAAAAATTGTACCTACATTATTTGAGAGCAGAGAGCTTTAGAAAAGCTCTGATTTATCAAAAGAAGTATCTTTTGCTGTTGATTGGTGGATTCCAGGATTCTGAACAAGAAACACTCTCCATGATTGCCCATTTGGGAGTATTTCCTTCCAAAGCAGAGCGGAAAACCACATCTCGTCCTTTCACACGGTTCCGCACGGCCGTCAGGGTGGTTATTGCCGTATTGAGGTAAATGCCGTGACATCCAATCAGCACGTCCGCGTCTGTCCCCGTGAACGGGCAGCACACTGCATGGTTTTTTGGTGATCTTATTCCTTGAAGCTCTATAATATGTTCTCTTTTTAAAGATGAATGGCATTTGAGGCCTTAGAGAAAAATACCGATGATGAACTTGTCTTCAGGAAGTCATGTGTATGAAGCGTCACCTTCTGAAACTAAAGATTTAAGGGCACTTTTGTATTACAGAGGAACATCTTGACTTTTAATGGGTTTCGTGCCACAAAGTTTTTTCCATTTCATAGTTTTAGAATGTGCTGAATTTCAAAAACTGCTTTTCCCCCTAAACGTTGTGCGGCTGTGCCTGCTCCCTGATGCCACAGTGTTCCCTAAGGCCACACACAGGCCTGTCTGGAGGAGCAGATGCAGCAGAGAGTAGCTAGGAGTCCTGTTCCTTTCAGAGACCAGGCGCCAAGCCAGTTCAGTCATCACAGCTGCGGGCCGGGCTGAAGTGGGGTGCAGGCGAGGCCTCCTGGGGTGCTGTGCTCTCAGCTTCTCTGGTCCTGGGGCACTTTTGTCTCCTCGGCTCTGAGCTCCCCTGACCGTAGGTCTTCACTGTCCATCCTTTCATCCACCCATCTGTCCATCCTGTGTTTGTGGGGAGAACACCCTGCATGAAGAAGCATTTTAGGCACTAGATGGGGGAGGTAAGCGGACCCAAATCCTACCTCCAGGGTCTTCCTGTCGAGGAGGATCATTTGAAGGCAGCAGTGTCCCAGACAGGAGCAGTCTCTGTGTACCTGTGAGAGCACTGCCTAGGGTAGCTGCCACCAAGGGGCCTTCACGGGTCTCATGGAGGAATCGGCAGTGTCTGCTGTGCCTCAAAGGAGGGAAGCTGCAGGCATGATGCTTGTCCCGAAGGCCATCCTAGCAGGACGTCTGGGGCCGTGCACCCTGACCTGCATGCCCTTGTCACCTGCACCCTGCGTGCTTACCATCTGATGGACTCCCGCGAGGGCTGGGGTCTCCGTGTTCTGAGCCTGTCCGTTGGCATCTGTGACAGGGTGAAGACGTGAAGGTCCTGCACAGCAGGCCAGAGTGGTGTGTGTTTCGGAGTCACTGGTGTGGCCTGCTGACTTTGAACTGGAGTCGTCCTGAGCTGGGCCATGACGGGTGTCTGGGGAGCCGGATGGTCCATGGTGGGGCTGCAGTGAGGCTTTGTCAGGTGGTCGGGCATGGGAAGGTCTCCGCCGCCAGCAGCCCTGCGAGCACTTTGGATGTGTGCACCCGGCGTGCAAGGCCCAAGTCAACAGACTGGCCCACCTTGACGTCCTGGTCCCGGTGGGCGGCGAGGCCCCCATTCTGCTTGTTTGATTCCAGTGGGGTTTTCGTTGCTCTTTCCCTTCCTGTTTTGCCAGACTTTTAAGTGTGTCTTGTCTCTTTTTTTTGTAGATTACGTTTTTTGGTTAAGAAATGGCAAGAAGTAGATCGGAAAGGAGCTCTGGCACAAGGCAAAGTCCCTCGCCCAGGTGGGACTCCAGCTGCCGCTGGCCACTGTACTCACAAACCTTTCTTCCTACTGTTTGTAGCTTTTTCATTCACTTTTGGGTCATTTTTCAGTGTTGATGGGGATGTAATAAAGCACAGTAAGAAAATCCGTGAATTCCGTCAGGGCAGTCGTCCAGAGGGAGGATGCGCCCAGCGCTGGGAGGTCAGAGCTCACGTTAGCTATGAGCACAGTTCACAGGGGCGTATGGCGATGGGAAACGCTGAGATGCTCAATATATTGATTCTTTAATAGTGTTTAGCAAAATGGTCTTTTTTATTCTCCAGATCAACTGAAACTCACTTCACATCTCTTTCCTTGTAGAGCATCATGCTTATTTCTGGCTCACTCACATCTTTGTCTCAGGAGTTCTCTGCCGTGCCATTGCCCCCCATAGCAGAGAGCACAGCTGGCTGCACTTAGCACTGAAGGAGCCGGCGCCAAAGCAGGGCATTTCCAGGGGCTCTTGTCCCAGAGTGGCAGGGGGTGGGCGTGCGGCTCCGGGCCTATGGGGCTTAGGCTGCCTGAGCCACTGCCAACCAGCACCATAACTGGGCATTCCTAGAAGTGCCTTACCAAGTTGTTGTTTTTAGAGACAGGGGCTTACTCTATTATCCAGGCTCGAGTGCAGTGGCACAGTCACAGCTCACTGCAGCCTTGAACTCCTGGGCTCAAGCCATCCTCCTGTGTCAGCCTCCCCAGTACCTGGGACTATAGGCGTGAGCACTGTGCCTGGCAGCTATGTCAGTGTCGACTCCACATTTTAATAGTTGCTTCTTGAAATTAAAATACTTTGATTCAGCCATCAGGAAAGTTTGCCCTTCTGAGTCATACCTGGTGGTCTCCAGGGTTCCTGCCCCTCCCTCCTGAGCCAGCTCCTCAGAGCTGATAGAGGCGGGACCCCCACCCAGGTCTTGAGACCCCCCCCGGAGATGGGCTGCCCCCGCGGATGCAGATAATCAAAGCTCAGGTTTCTTCCAGAGCTTTTAAAGAGATACTGTAACTCGAGTACTTTAAAAAATGTCTTTTTTTTTTTTTTTTTTTTTTTGGACAGAGGTCTCGGCTCTGTCGCCCAGGGCTGGCCGGGCAGTGCAGGTGGCGCGATTCTCTGCTCACTGCAGCTCTGCCGCTCCCAGGTTCAAGGCCATTCTTCCTGCCTCAACCTCCCTAGAAGCTGGGACTACAGGCGCCCGCCACCTTGCCCGGCTAATTTTTTGTATTTTCAGTAGAGACGGGGTTTCACCGTGTTCGCCAGGATGGTCTCGATCTCCTGACCTCGTGATCCGCCTGCCTCGGCCTCCCAAAGTGCTGGGATGACAGGCGTGAGCCACCGCGCCCGGCCTAAAAATGTCTTAAAATTGCCATACAGACTCTTAAAAGCTTATACATTTAAAATTTTGATAGAGGGGCCTTTACTAAAATGCACTCATTTCTTTTCCTAATCCCTTTATTGTGAACTAATTATGGGGAAGGGCCCCAAGTGCGACGGCCGCAGTCTCCACCCAGAACCAGAGAGTCCCCCCCCACCCGGGATGTGCCCTCAGGCCACACCAGGGACCCCGCCAGAGGCCACGGACTGGCAGCAGCAGCCTCCCCACACATTGGGGGAAGGTCAGTGTGACGTCTTCAGGCCCTGTCTCCTGCCAGGGCTCTCCCTCCAGCCTACCATAGGGCCTCAGAGAAATGCATTTTTAGTTCTGGCTTCGGCCCAGCCCAGGGCAAGGCAGGAAACTCTCCAGCATGAGTCCATGGGGGCCTGGAAGTCCAGCCCCATTTTGGGGGAGGGCCTAGCTTCTCTGGTGGCTGTGGTGCCCCAGAGCCTGGTCCTGCGATCTTTAGTGAAAGAGTAAATGGTGGCCAAGGGCCCCTTTTGTGAGGGATGTGCCCAGGTGAAGAAGGTGTGTTCCCTGCCCTGAAGATACTTGGAAGCTCTGGGTGGAGAGGGAAAAGGGATACTCCTGGTGCTCCCTGGGCCTGGTGGAAGGCTAGGAGGAAGGACAGCTGAGGTGAGGACTGAGCAGGGCAGGTATCACCCTGACCAACAGTTTGGGAAGATCAGGAAAGGCAGGTGAGACCTGGTGCAGAATCCAGGTTGGGTAATAGATACATTATCGAAGATTTAGCAAACAAAGTAATACACAGTCATCTTTACTCAGCTCTGGAACATTGCACAGAAGCTGTTAAAGCACTCTGTGACACTTTTATAAGGAAGGATTGGCAGGAAACGGCCCTGGAGTCACCCATTCCCATGGGTCTGGTTGGCGGGGCTGGCGCCTTTCCCTCACCCTGGCTCCGTCTGTCAAACTCAACTTTTTTTTTTCTTCTCTTGGTGTGCTAATTGGTTTGAAGAGCCACTCCATCCCCAAATTCAAGATTAGAAAGATCCCTGACTGCTTCTCAAGATCCAGAACATTCCTTGACAGAGTATATTCACCATTTAGAAGTGATCCAGCAAAGACTGGGAGGGGCTCTACCAGGTAATGCAAGTCCTCGCTGAGTATTTATTAAGCTGGTTATCACGGTACCCTGGAAAGGCAGGGTCCGTCAAAAGATGGCTGGTATTCAGCTTAGTAACTAAAGTTTCAGTCTGAACAATCAGTGTCACTAATAGCATTAGCATAGAGGTTGTAAGTGAAGATTCTCGCAGACGTCTAAGCCGATGTACTCAGCGATACGTGCTGGGGTCAGTTTGACTTAATCACCGTCTGGACTTTTTTGTCCTTTCGCTTACATTGATAGCGAACGTAAAGATTATATTTCGACCAGGATATAATTTGTTCGGTGTTTCTTAAATATCATAATTTAAACCACTGTATATTAGAATTCACATTTTTACCAAAATTGACGTGAATTCAGTGATAGTTTCAAAATTATTAAATTCTTTTTCAAAAAATCTGTGAAGCCTTGTAACCAATTTGCCTCATTTTTATTTATATGCAGATTCTCCTTCAAAGAAATCCTGCCACCAGAAGATTAAACAGTGAATAAAATGCCATGGCTCTTACCTGCGACAGTTCTATTTGAGGAAAAGATTTGTTTTTCCCTAGCTCGTGGGACAGCATGGGCACTACTCTTCACGTGCAGTGACAGCAGCCCCCAGCTGCCTTCAGTTTAGTGTCCTCACCTTTATGCATGACTGCAAAGCCAGATGGAGCATTTTCTATGGAGCCTCTGTATGTTTTAGGCCCGTGACCTTCGTGAGGTGACAGGTACTCACTCCCGTGAGCCCTGGCTGTGTGCTGTTGTGTGCCTATGGGCAGATCCATCCTTCCTGCCTCCAAGGATACACAGAAAATGGCTTCCTGTTGTTTTGTTTATTTTCTTAACGTGCACAGATGGAAACTTCATTTAAAATAAAACAAAACAACTCAAAAGGAATAAAATGTAATCACTGTTTTGTTTGTGAATAGCCCTTACGTTTTTTCCATTTTATCCATTTTATCGGTTTGCCCTTCTCACTGACTAAAAAATTGAGCAGAGAGTTTATGTCAAACTCATAGAAGTCAAAAAGTTTCAGTGGAACTCAGAGCATTCTTGAATAGCCACTTGACTGTTGTTTACTCTTAATTGGTTTCTTATTTTTTTAAAGATGCTGCCACTATGTATCCACCTCTCATGGCCATGCCATGCTTTTTTTTTTGAGTTGGGAGTCTCACTCTGTCTCCCAGGCTGGAGTGCAATGGTGCAGTCTTGGCTCACTGCAACCTCCACCTCCCGGGCTCAAGCAACTCTCTTGCCTCAGCCTCCTGAGTAGCTGGGATTACAGGCACCCACCACCATACCCCGCTAATTTTTGTATTTTTAGAAGAGACAGTTTCACCATGTTGGCCAGGCTGGTTTCGAATTCCTGACCTCAAATGATCCATCCCCCTCGGCCTCTCAAGGTAAGTGTTGGGATTACAGGCGTGAGCCACCACGCCCGGCTGGCTGTGCTTTTTTATGTTTCATTCATACTCGCTTAGACTAGTAATATCTAGCCAAGGACCTTTTACCCAAAAATGTACTAGGTGTATAATTTTTTTATTTTTGGAGACAAGGTCTCACTCTGTCACCCAGGCTGGAGTGCAGTGGTGCAATCACAACTCACTGCAGCCTTGACCTACCGAAGAGCCCAAACGATCCTCCTGCTTCACCTCCCAAGTAGTTGGGACTACAGATGTGCACCACCACACCTGGCACTAAATTTTTGTATTTCTTTTAGAGACAAGGTTTCACTTTGTTTCCCGGCCTAGTCTCAAGCTCCTGGCTCAAGCAATCCTACTGCCTCTGCCTCCTGAGTAGCTGGGACTACAGGCACACACTGCCACATTCAGCTAATTTTTTTTTTTTTTTTTTTTTTTTTTTAAGGCGAGATGGGTTCTCACTCTGTTGCCCACACTGGTCTTGAACCCCTAGCTTCAGGTGATCCTCCCGCCTCGGCCCCCCAAGGTGCTGGGAATATAGGCTCAAGACACTGTGCCCTGCCCTAACTTCCAGTTTATTGAAGGAGAAATAAATGAAACTATGAGGAAAAAGATGAACATGGGCTATTCTACAGTTAACTGCCCTTGTCTCATCAAAGAGACAATGGGATGTGAATGTGAGGAACCTGTTGTAGGTTAAAGAAGCCAAGAAGCTGTTGGCCAGGCACGGTGGCTCGAGCACCTGTAATCCCAGCACTTTGGGAGGTCGAGGCAGCCAGATCACAAGGTCAGGAGTTTGAGACCAGCGTAACCAACATGGCGAAACCCCATCTCTACTAAAAATAAAAATCAGCCGGGTGTGACTACTTGGGAGGCTGAGGCAGGAGAATCACTTGAACCCGGGAGGTGGAGGTTGCACTGAGCCAAAAGTCCTCAGTACCAAAAGGTGCCAGTGAAGACACTAGATTGCAGATAGAGATGTTCCTGTTTTGTGTATAAGCCACCCAGTTTCACTCAAAAATTGGGATCAGTAGCACCAGCTAGTACAGTAACGCCATCCCTGGGTGTTGGCTTAGGCAGCAGTCTCAACTGCTAGTTCAAAGTTCAAAATATCACCCTTGTATCTGGTAGCAGCAGTCCTCCCTTGGGACAGCAGAGTTCAGAGTTACAAGATGAGAAGCAAAAATTCCTTCTGGGGTTACCCGGCATAACAGGAAGAGGGGCCATTCGTATCTGCAGCCCTTAGGTTTCCAAGCCAGCATATGCTGGCTATGGGAGAAGTAGCACTAGGTATTGTTCAGTCGAAGCCCATACCACATCCTGTATCACAGCACTCCATACTGATGATATTGTCTCCAATCTGGCATCATCGTTGAGCCTTCGGGAGGCCTTTCCACCATCCACTAAGCGAGCTACTTCTGACTGACAGGAGTTTGGGGTAAGATGAGGGCATCGCACAACCACATGCTTAGAGCCACACTTACTGTCAGAAGAGTTTTTCTGGTTAGAAGCGATGATGAATTAGGAATTTGGGAAGTCTGCAAATGAGTGTTGGGCAGAAAAGCAATTCATATGCAGAATATGAATGAATAGATGCAGGGGGACAGCAGAGCTGGAGAACTGCATGGGAGCCTGAGCTACCTGTTCATGCTGCCTGCTGCCACCTCCCTGACCTGCTGGAGGCTTGTCTCCTTTTCCGACACCATTCTCTAACACCAGCTGCCTGTCCTACAGTTCCATTCTGACACTACCTAGAATTGGAATGGACACAGTTTCCACAAGTTAAGAACAAAGTCCTTCAATTTTTATTTTATTATTTTTGTAGAGATGGGGGTCTCCCTGTTGCCCAGGCTGGTCTCGAATTCCTGGGCTCAAGTGATCCTATCCTGGCCTCCCAAAGTGCTGGGATTACAGGCGTGAGCCACAGTGCCTGGCCTAAAGTCATTCAATTCTGATACTACCTGGAGTCAGCACAGACCCTAAAGGCTAAGGACTCAGTCTCCACTTCAGACATCAGCCACAAGTGGTGTTCCCAGGCTACCGCAATTCTGCCCAGCCAATTTATAAGTGTGGGGTTTTCACCCCCACCCCCGTAGGTTTAATAATTTGCTAGAATGACACAAAGTGCTATTATTGGGATTACCAGTTTATCATACAGGGCACAACAAAGGAACAGCCAAATGGAAGAGGTGAGGACAGGGGCCCAGGACTTCCGCGTCCACTGCAGGCATGCTGCCCTCCCAGCGTTACTGGGGGAACCCACCCCCGATATTTCAACATAGGTTCTATTTTCCCCAAGTGTTGGCTGGTCTGAGAAATAGAACACAGAGAAGAATTTTACAGCTGGGCTGCTGGGGGTGACATCACTTAGTGGTAGGACCGTGATGTCCGCCTGAGCCGCAAAACCAGCAGGTTTTTATTAAGGACTTCAAAAGGGGAGGGGTGTATGAACAGGGAATAGGTCACAAAGATCACATGCTTCAAAGGGCAAAAAGGAGAACAAAGATCACAAGGCCAAGGGCAAAATCAAAAACTGATGAGTCTGTGTTCAGCTGTGCATGTATTGTCTTGACAAACATCTTAAACAACAGAAAATGGGGTTTCAGAGCAGAGAACCAGTCTGACCTCAAATTTACCAGGCAGCGTTTTTTTCCCCCCACCCTAATAAGCCTGAGGGTACTGCAGGAAACCAGCCTTACCTCAACCACCTAAGACACACACTCCCAGAGCGGCCATTTGTAGACCTTCCCCCAGGAATGCAATTCTTTCCCTAGGGTCTTAATATTCCTTGCTAGGAAAATAATTTAGGGATATCTCTCCTACTTGCACGTCCGTTTATAGGCTCTCTGCAAGCAGAAAAATATGGCTCTTTTTGCCTGACCCCACAGGCAGTCAGACCTTATAGTTGTCTTCCCTTCTTCCCTAAAACCGCCGTTATTCTGTTCGTTTTCAAGGTGCACTGATTTCATACTGTTCAAACACACATTTTACAATCAATTTCTATAGTTAATGCAATCATCACAGTGGACCTGAGGTGATGTACATTCTCAGCTTACGACGATAACAGGATTAAGAGATTAAAGTAAGACAGGTGTAAGAAATTGTATTATTAGGGAAGTGATAAATGTCCCTGAATCTTCACAATTGATGTCCCTCTGCTGCAGCTCCAGCCGGTCCCTCAGTTCGGGGTCCCTGACTTCCTGCAACACAGCACAACCCAGAACCTCCCTAAGCCCCACTGTCCAAGAGTTTTTATCAAGGCCTCATTACATAGTCATGATGGATTGGATTACTGATCACATGATTGAACTTAAACTCCAACCCTCTCCCTTCTCCAGAGGTTTGAGGGTGGGGCTGAAAATCCTAATCCTCCAATCATGTGGTTGGGTCCTCTGGTGTCCAGCCCCTATCCTGGAGGGGCCCCACCACAATCACCTCAAAACCCTGAATAGGAAACTTTTACTGAATGCACCTGGGATGCCGCCTGAAACGGTTTGGATCTGTTTCTGCCCAATCTCATGTTGAATTCTAATCCCTAATGTTGTAGGTGGGACCTGGTGACAGGTGACTGGATCATGGGGACAGTTTCTCATGAATGGTTTAACACCTGGGGTGCTGTTCTCAGACAGTGAATGAGTTCTCACGAGATCCGGTTGTTCAAGTGTGTGGCACCTCCATCCTTTCTCTTCTCCTAATCCAGCCATGTGAAGTGCCTCGCTCCCCCTTTGTCTTCTGCCATGATTGGAAGCTTCCTGAGGCCTCCCCAAAGAAGCAGCCACTATGCTCACTGTACAGCAGAACCGTGAGCCAAATATACCTCTTTTCTTTATAAATCATCCAGTCTCAGGCCTTTTTTTTTTTTTTTTTTTTGAGACAAAGTCTTGCTCTGTCACCCAGGCTGAAGTGCAATGGCACAATCTCGGCTCACTGCAACCTCTGCCTCCCGGGTTCAATCAGTTATCCTGTCTCAGCCTCCCGAATAGCTGGGACTACAGGTGCATGCCACCACACCCAGCTAATTTTTGTATCTTTAGTAGAGATGGGGTTTCACCGTATTGGTCAGGCTGGTCTTGAACTCCTGACCTCAGGTGATCCACCAGCTTTGGCCTCCCAAAGTGCTGGGATTACCAGCCTGAGCCACCACACCTGGCCTCAGGCATTTCTTTATGTGAGAACAAATACAGTGCCTCACAACGAGATGCTGATTCTCAGAACCCAACAATACCACCTTAATTGCCTGCAGACCCCCAAGACTCTGATCCCAATACAGCCCACAGAAGTATGAGGCATACTATAGGAGGAGATAGCCTATTCAACAAATCATTAAACTGGACATAAACAACAGCATTCCATTGAAACTGGAAACAGTATACACAAAACTGCCCGAACAGATTCAGAAGGCATGTGCGACCCAAGTGAGTGGCCAAATGCATCGTGCCACCTTTTCTACTTCACACCCCCTCAGTCTACATCTGTGGTGTCATGGGACGCTCCCTATGACCAGTTGACAGAAGAGGAAAAAATACAGGTTTGTTTTACCAATGGATTCATACCGTATCATGGCATGAACCATAAATAGCTGCTACACTAGTGGCTCACACCTGTAATCTCAGCACTTTGGGAGGCTGAGGCAGGCGGATCATGAGGTCAGGAGACTGAGACCATCCTGGCTACCATGGTGAAATCCCATCTCTACTAAAATACAAAAAATTAGCTGGGCATGGTGGCAGGCACCTGTAGTCCTAGCTACTCGGGAGGCTGAGGCAGGGGAATCACTTGAACCCGGGAGGCAGAGGTTGCAGGGGGCTGAGACCGTGCCACTGCACTCCAGCCTGGAAGAGTAAGACTCTGTCTCAAAAAACAAATGAACAAAAAAATAGTTGCTACACTATAACCTAGTTTAGGGTTGGATTTTCGAAGATTTCCAGTTGGCAAAACTTGGGAGGGTACAGCTGGTGATCCATCTTATGTGGAAAGGAAGGTGTCTGAATTTACTGATCCGCAAGCATTCCTGTGCAGTTACTGACTGTCCAGCTAGTCAATAACAGAAAGAGATCGCCAAGAACGGTTTCAAGAAGTCTTCAGTGCCAGGCTCAGTGGCTCATGCCTTTGGGAGGCTGTGCCTTTAGCATGTTGTCCCAGCGCTCTGCCAGGCAGGGGTGCCCATGGACACTACACTTCCTTGGCTATAAAGTGAATCTCATTTGAAATGTTACGTCATTGTGTCAGTGAAACAAACACTCATTAAGCCTTGCTGGCTGACACTTGTGAGTAGGAAAAGACAAGCCTTGTATCTGGAATATGAGACTATTCTTGTGAAACGTGACCACCAGCCCCTCCAGGATGGGAGAGTTCCAATACAGTAAACTCTCCTTATAAAATGGGATTCTGTCTGAAGACCTCTATAAACCTGGATGTTTGTGCTCCTTGATGAAGTGACCCACAATGGGAGTTTAGCATTGGTCTCTTTTGCTGGCAGGTTAGATATTCAGGGGCAGCGAGATATTAACCAAAGCTGGGTAGGTCGGCTTTGGTTAGAGAACCCATGCTGTTAAGACCCATGAACAGCCTCCAACTCCATCACCCTGGCTACCTTGTCCATGTGCCCATCATGCCAGTACTGCAGTGGCCAATAAGAGATGCTGTCCAGTATCGACTGGCTGAGTCAACTGTCTACTTGGTTGCATAACGCTTCTTTCATGCTCTCTGGTGGACATTAACATTGTATACAAAGAACATCATACTTCGTGCCTATTCCAACCACATAAATTGACCACACACCTCCTTATCTCCAACTTCCAATTGTTGTCTTTCCAGGCCCTCTAGCACTGCCCATGACCCCATGTATCTTCTCACCTTGGGCCACTTCTTCCACAGACAAGTGGATGACCAGGAGTTCTGCCTGAAATGCTGCCTACTGAGAGGCTACGCCCTTATCACCATTTTTCAAGGTCACTCCTGAGGAGGCTGTAATGTGGCTGCTATTTTCATTCTGAACTCATACTGAGCCAACCCATTTATACACCATGCTCACAATTTTTACTCCTGACAACTGGTTGTAAGGGCCCCCTCACACAGTCACAGGTGTGAAATGACATTGTGGCTGACACAACAGTTCTGGAAGTCATGTGCATCTGTGCTCTACAGCTCATTTGGTAACCTCTGCACATTCTCATGCTCAATCTTGAACATACTACTTCCATACTATGAGGGACTGTTGCTGGTCCCAACTGATGTTATGACTGTGTAGTTTAACACGTAACAGGCAGTTCTGGCTGCATGGTCATCTGGTGGCTTATGGTCAGGTGTTCCATCTCTATCAGAGCCAAGTAGCACACCAGAAGATAGATCTACATCCCCCTGCCCCCCAGACACACAGACTTCTCTGCTCCAGGTGGCATGACAGAACCTCAGAGTTCTGCATTGTGAATTTCCCACTGGGCATGTCAGAAACTCTACATTGCATCATTCTGCACCATTAATAATGCCAGAACCATACCTGTTAAGAGTATATGGCCCAGGCAATAGCATTACTTCATCACAACCCAGAGCTACTGTACAGACTTTTCCAGTCCTGGGCTGTTTCCAAAACTGGCAATCTCCCAATTCCACTAGTATTTGGACCAGAGCAGTATTCCCAGGTGTGGGTACGCTGCCTCCAGAACCTAAGGCAAGAACTAGCTCAAGAACCAACAGTGTCTTGCTTTCTCAATGGCAGGAGGTGCAAGAAGCAATAATTCATTACCTTTTGGAAAGGATGCCCTAGAGCACCCCTGACCACTGGAGCCCTAAAAATGTTAGAATGCAGCAGGCTCCTAGATTCCTGTAGGGTTTATATGCCACTTTCTGGAGCAGCTGTCTCCAGGATCTTCTGCACTTCTCATCTGGCTCATCAACATGTCACTGATGTAAAGGAACAATGTAATATTCTACAGGATGTCTAGGTGGTCCAGATCTCTTTGGATTATGACAGAAAACAAGAGAAGTAACATAACCTTCAGGCAAAACTGTATTTTAATTCCATGTAAATGCAAAATGTTTTTGATCCCTGACAGGTACAGAAAAGAACAAATCCACCTAGTCAACACCTACCTACCATATCTGGCAGAGAGGCTAATTGGGATACTTTTTTTTGGTTTTTAGATAGAGTCTCACACTGTCACCTGGGCTGGAGTGCAATGGCATGATCTCGGCTCATTGCAACCTCCACCTCCCAGGTTCACAGGATTCTCCTGCCTCAGCTTCCCCAGTAGCTGGGATTACAGGCGCACACCACCACACCCAGCTAATTTTTCGTATTTTTGGTAGAGACAGGGTTTCACTATGTTGGCCTGACTGAAGTCCTGACCTCATGATCTGCCCACCTTGGCCTTCCAAAGTGCTGGGATTTCAGGCCTGAGCCACTGCGCCAGTCAGGGATACTTCTTAGATGAGTTTGTAGCAGTGTACCCAAAACAACTACTGGTTGACAGCAAACAGCGTAGGCTGTCATTCTCCAGGATCCTTGTGATTTCTGCAGGGGTCACGCCGGTAAATTAAACAAAAATGCTGGTAACCACCACTTGCATCACCTGAATCCTTAAAAGTGGCACTTATCTCTGCCATTCCCGCTCTGGGACAATTGTTTTATAATCGTGGTAGGGGATGGGACAGTTTCCAGTTTGTTTGGCTTTTTCCATTTTGTTATCTAACTCTATAGGTCAGGGACCTGGAGTGAGCATTAACTGCCAAGTATGTCAATGTCAATTATTCACTGGAAGGCTAAGAAAATGATCACTACGTCAGTCCACTAGGTCTATGGGTCCGCTGTAAGCTGGACCTTTAGCAGGACTCCATCAATTACCTGGCCACCACATGCAGCCACTCTAACAGAAGGGGATGATGTTCTAGGTGTCTCGACATCAATTTAGACCCTGTGTCCACAAGTCTTCCAAATGTTTGGCTAATCACTTTTCTCCAGGATGTAGTTATCAAAAGAAATTGCTATCAGATCCTTTGGAAAAGTACCTGGGGATTCACTTCTGTGTATACTTGTATAGTTATAAGTCCTTCTTCTTGGTTATTTGGCCACCTCTCAAGTAATGTTTCCATTTCTGAAAACTGGCTCAGTTCCAGAAACTGAGCATGGAATCCTGATTTTTTAAAACTGAAACAAGCATCTTGATTTTTTTATTTTCTTCAATTGAGACAGAGTTTTGCTGCATTGCCCGGGCTGGAATGCAGTGGCGCAACCACAGCTCACTGTAACCTTGAACTCCTGGGCTCAAGTGATCCTCCCACCTCAGCTTCCCAAAATGCTGAGATTACAGGCACAGGCCACCGTGCCTGGAGTGATTTTTTTTTTTTTTTTTTTTTTTTTTTTTTTGGCAGCTGAGTAGTACCCTTCTTAGCTGCCCATCTATTTTGCCTCCAGGGATGCCATGTTTATTAATCAGTTCTATAACCATGCAAGTGAGGCCCCCTTGGCTGCCGCTCAGACCCTGCTGGCTACTATAATTGCAATCCTCTGACTTCTATCAGCTAAGCGTTGCCTTTGGCTTCTTGCGTTTTTTTTTTTTTTTTTTTTTGGTCCCCATTATGTCCCAGAATGGCCTCTTTTGTCTTAGGATCCCATCATCCCCAATACTATCACCCAGCCAAGTTCTGGAACAGCCTTTCTATTGTCATTCTCGCCTACAGAGATGAGCCATCACCGAATATTTTAGTGACATCAGTGCCCCTTTCATCATCATATGTCTAATGATCTTTATAAATGATGTGTTATTTACACCTTCATGTGGAAAACGATCATCTGGAATGTCTTCTAGACGCACGGAGTATATAAATTTCAGCATGCCACACTCCTTAACCTTTTACTGCCTTCCACCACTGTCTGCCATAGCAATTTTGCCGTTTCAGTTTTGCTTACCATGGCCCATGGTTTTTTCCAAGTGTGGTGTTTTAAAAATATATTGGCAAATTTTTTGATATTCTTCCCTTTAGAAGTTGAAGCCTAATTCCTCTCCCTTTGAATATGGGTGATTTAGTGACTCATTTCTTCCAAATAGGAAGTAGCCGCAGTGATGGTATGTAACTTCTGAGCGTGGTTCACAAAAAGGATACAGCTTTCTTTTGTCCTTTGTCTTTAAATTGCCCTTGGAATCCAGCCATCATATTGTGAGGAAGCCTCGGCCACAGGGACTGGCCACGTAGGGGTGCGCTGGCTGACATCCCAATCTGGGCTGCAGCCAATCTCCAGTATCAGCTGTCAGACATTCGAGCAGATGAACCTTCACTCACTCCAACCTCTAGCCTCTGAGCTGCTCCAGCCGAGGCCTCAGACACTGTGAATAGAGACAACCAATCCCCACTACGTCTGACCCACAGTAACCTAGAGATAAGAAATGATTCTTGTTTTAAGCCACTAAGTGTGGAGTAATTTGTTAGGTAGCAATAGCTATACCACCATTCTAGGAGCCATCCTTGCAGGAAGTCTGCAGCCAGTCTTTGCCAAGGTGTTAAATCACGTATTTCAATAAACACATCTAGGCAAGTTTACATTCCAGCTCCCTTCATCAAGCACCCTCATAATCCAGCCCCACACTTTCCCAGCTCCTGTCAGTACATGTTGGCTGGGTGGTACAGCTTGTTATGGGCTGAAGTGTGTCCCCCTCAAAAGATGCTGAAGCCCCCTAACCCCTGGTAAATCTGAATGTGACATTATTTGGAAATGGGTCTTTGCAGACAAGCTAAGATGAGCTCATTGGGGGGGCCCTAATCAGTATGACTGGTGTCCTTCTAAAAAGAGATCCATGTCTAATGACCTTTGTCAATGATGTGTTATTTATGCCTTCATTTGGAGACATACACACACAAGATCACCATGTGAATATAAAGGCAGGACTGGGGCAATGCCTCTATAAGCCAAGGAACACCAAAGACTGCCAGCAAACCACCAGAAGCTAGGAGAGAAGTATGAGACAGATTCTTCCTCCCAGCCCCAGAAGGAACCAACCCTGTGAACACTTTGATCTCAGACTCTAGCCTCCATAACTCGGAGACTGCCTAGTTTGTCTGCTGGTTTGTTACTGAAGCCCCAGCAAACTAATAACACAGTTCTTTTGAGGGGGAGGGAGCTATAGTCTCTTTTCTATCTCATTGTTTCCAGCTGAATAATGCAAAAGAAACAACCATAAGTCTATATCTACTGTGCAGTAAGTAGGAGGAGGAGTGCCAGGTTAGTAGGAGAGGTGAGCCACCCCAGCGGGCTTCAGGTTCAAGGCAGACCAGGTGTGATGGCTTACTGGAGCCTAGGACTTTGAGACAAGCCTGGGCAACATAGCAAGACCTTGCCTCTACAAATAATAAAAAACGTATCCGGGCGTGGTGACACGCGCCTGTAGTCCCAGTTACTTAGTAGGCTAAGGTGGGAGGATCGTTTGAGCCCAGGAAGTTGAGGCTACAGTGAGCCATGATCTAGCAACTGCACTCCAGTCGGGGCAACAGAGTGAGACACTGTCTACAAAAAAAAGGTTTAAGGCAGTTTGGGGAGTCAAAATCTTTGAAGGCATCTACACGGGTATCTCCAACCCATGTATGACGGGCTTTTCTTTATTTTTTTTAAAGACAGGGCCTCACTCCTGTTGCCCAGACTGGAGTGCAGTGGTGCAATCACAGCTCACTACAGCCCTGACTTCCAGGGCTCAGGTGATCCACCCACCTTCGCCTCCCAAGTAGATGGGACCACAGCTGTGGCCACCATGCCCAGCTAATTTTTCGTGTTTTCAGTAGAGACGGGGTTTTGTCACGTTGCCCAAGCTGGTCTTGAACTCCTGGACTCAAGCAATCTTCCCGCTTTGGCCTCCCAAAATGCTGGGATTACAGGTGTGAGCCACTGTGCCCGGCCTCATCTTTTCTGAGCAGGGCTCCAAACTTAGTGGAAGAGTATTGCCTTGTTTGGGTGTTCTCCTGTTTTTGGAGCTCAGTCAAACAGGGATGTTAATTCCTGGGCCTGGTTCTTGTCTTTGTCCTGCTGCAGTAAATGATGCTTCTCTGTATGCAACCGGACAGACTCACTGACTTACAACTGTATGTTGCTTGCCTTCAGCTGACCACTACTCTTAAGAGACTCGGTGGCACTAAGCAAGAGCTATTCAATCCCTTTTTCCATCTTTTTATCTACCACGTTCAGCATATATGAAATGTCTGATACTTCACCCACTCGTGGATATTCCATTTCACTACTTCACCCTCCTACTTCACTGCTGGTGAGTGATGCAGCCTCGAATCCCATCTTCTCACCAGCTTTAATGTTGCAGAATGGTTTCTCCAGAAGCAGATGCTGCGACGGGGTGTGCGGTACGAGGATGTTGACATGGTATCAACACCTGTGAGAGGAAGGGGAAGGAAGCAGGACTGGACGGAGGAGGAAGGGTATGCAGGTCCCGCAAAGCTTTGGCCAGCCTCGTGCGGAGCTCTGGAACAAGAACTGCTGACGTTCGCAGACTCGGACACTCCTGCCTCACTCAGTAACAGGCGGGCGGCATCGGGGCACCGCCACGGCCACGCGCGCACCGTCAGACACACCCCCACACATTCGGGGAGCAGGGCCTTCAGGACGCGGCGGGGCCCTCTCAGTCTAGCTCCGCCAGGCCCCTCGTCCGTCCTCCCGCCCTCCAAGGTCACCTCGCGGTCCGACATGGCTGTTGGGGCTCCTTCGGGGCCAGCGACGTGTACTTCTAGGGCTATTTTTTAAAACAAAGCGTGAACACAGGTTAAGGCACGAAGAAGGTGCCTCGCCGCCACCACGGACCGCGCGGCGTTTGCGGTCAACACAGCCAGAAAGCGAACACAGCGGTCAACGCGGAAGCGCCACGCCGCGCGCACCGGGAGGAACCCCGGGAGGGGCGGGTCGGGGGGAGGGCCGCGCGCGGGGCCGCCAGCGGCGCCTGGGGTGTCAGCGCCAACGCCCACGGGCTGGTCATCCCCACGCAGGCGCCTCTGGCCGCAACTCGACGGCCTGGCCCCGTCAGGCCAGCTACCCTCAAGCCGGCCCAGCGCAGAGCCTGTCGGGAGCGGCGCTCTCCCGCCTCTCCCAATGGGAGCCCGGAGCGGCATCGACGCGTCTTCGGGCCAATGGAAGCGAGGCTCTGGTGTTGCTGGGCGGGGCCGGGAGGGCAGCCCAAGCCCGAGACCCACTGCGCACGCGCGCTCGCTACCCGCCCTTCCCGCCGCGCACGCGCTCCCGCGTAGGGCCGGCCGGGCGCTCAGGGGCGCTCAGGGACGCGCGGGGCGGCGGCGGCGCGGAGGAGCCATCCGCGCTCGTGCCCGGGCGGGTGCGTTGCCGCTCTGGCCGCGCCCCTGCCCCGCCGCCTCCCGCTCCTTGCTTGGCGGATCTAGGTTGTTGGCCTGAGGGGAGCGACGTAGCCGCGGTTTGCGCTGCAGCCGCCAGGCCCGGTCCCGTTCCAGCATCTGCCCGGACGCTAGCCGGCCTGGCCATGGCTGACCGCGGGTGCCCGCTGGAGGCGGCGCCGCTGCCTGCAGAGGTGCGGGAGAGCCTGGCTGAGCTGGAGCTGGAGCTGTCTGAAGGTGAGCCGGATCCCGCCCTCAACCCCCGCGACCCGCCCTCACCTGGGACCCCCGTGCAGCCCCTCGCTCCGGGACCCCGCCCTTCACCCCTGGACCCCACGCGGCCTCTAGCCCCTGGAACCCCTGCCCCTCAACGGAACCCCGGTTCCTGGATCCCGGGACCCCACCCCTCGCCCCGGAGACACCGTTCCTCAACCCCGGGA
>NW_016812921.1:252436-255298 GCF_001698545.2 Rhinopithecus bieti | reverse complement strand
GATTCTATATATTTCAAACATATTTTTGCATACTGCTCCTAATTTCTGCTCCAGTGTATTCATTATTCCCTCAATTTTTTGTTGTTTTGTAGTCATGTTTGAGTGCTTGCTAGGCATTGACAATTGAATCCTTTCCTCAAAGAACTTTATAATTTGTGCGACATAACACAGGTACTTAAATGAAAGAAATGTTTCCTATCTGTTGGATCCATTTATGCTCTTGTCATCTTAGAGATATGTAGGGGATATATAGTTAAGTAAAGGATTAAGATTATGTAACGTGGAGAGGAACCTGGAAAAGTAGCTTAAGCTGAGAAAGGGGGTAAACAAAAAAAGTATAAAGCCCAGAAATAGTGGCTCAGTCCTGTTATGTCTGCATATTGGGAGGCCAAGGCAGGAGGATCACTTGAGCCCGGGAGTTTGAGACCAGCCTAGGCAACATTGGGAGACCCTGTCTCTTCCAAAACGAAAATAAAAATAAATTTGCTGGACGTGGTGATATGTGCCTGTAGTCCCAGCTACTTGAGGGGCTGAGGTGGGAGGATCACTTGATGAGGTTGTGAGCCTTTTTAGTGTCACTGCATTCCAGTCTGGAAGACAGAGTGAGACCTTGTCTCAAAAAGAAAAGTGTTAAGGGGAAAAGACAGCAAGGGCAGAGTAGTAGAGTGGCAGCCAAGGAGGTGGAAGCTCTGGCTTCTTGGCTTCTTTCCCTGCTCCTGGACTGGCCTGACATTTTTCTTTTGGCCACAATAGGTCAGTGATTACTTAGGCACAGTCACACGTGGACCTGCTTCCAGGGCGCTTCCACAGGTTAATGCTGGCTTCTATAGTTTATATTGTGGTTGTTGTTGACGTGGGGTCTCCCTGTTGGATTTGGAGATGCTTACTGATAAGGACTTTGTTTTAGGCAGATTTTTGACATTTTCACACAGTGGTGGGCATCTGGTAAAATGTCTGTGAATCTCCAATGGATTATAATGTCTCTAAACTTGGGTTTAGTCAGCTGTAAAAGGGGGTGAATATCAGCTTTATTGACATTCCAGGTTTATTGTCAAGATTCAATCAGATAGTGTATGTGAAAATGCTTTGAAACTGGTGTCTTATTTATATAATTAAAGGGAGATACTAGTAATGAGTTATAGTCCTGAAACAACCAATGTTAGTGTTTCATTGTTATTATTTTTGTATATTGTCAAAATAGTATAGCTTTTTATAGCATTCACATTTATCTGAGAAATTGCCTAAAACTTAGAGTTGTCACTGTGCTTGGTAGGTTGGAAGGAAGAAGAAGCTTAACAGTTACAGAGATGCTGTCTTCAACAGAACTGGTAATGAGTGATACCTGAATAATCTAGAAAATCCTGCATGCCTTCCCCTCAGCCTGTTGAAAGTATCCCCTGCCTTTCTTCATACCTCACACCTGGCCTTATTCTCCAACATCCTCACTCATTCTCATCATCAACCATTGTGACTGGCATTGGTCCTGAGGGAAAGTTCTGGTAGAATGCTATGATTTCGTTCTCTAGGGCAAGTTTGCTGAATTTCTGTTATAGATGCCCAAGAGGGAAATAAGGCATAGCTGTGTTCGTGCTCCTTAACTGTTCTGGCTGTTTGCCCTCTTGACTTACGAGTCTTGCTTCAGATGAAGATGAAGATGAAGAGTAGAAGTACATGGAACCCTACTCTTCTTAGACCCCCTGCCCTCAACCATGAACACACAGAGAAGAATTCTTACATGTGGTTGCTGAAAACCTGTCAGGATGTTCATTGATGAAAGTGAGATCATTAGAGGCATAACCTTGGTATTTAAAGAAGAATTAATTCCAAACCCTCTGTGCTTTGCCTGTTACTGTAACAAATTACCTTGGACACACCTCACAGCTGATTTTGGCACACCAGTGCTGTACAGTGTCTTGGAGCTGTTGCTGTTGAACTGCTTTTAAAACATGGACAGTGGCATTTTGCTTTTAAAACATGGACAGTTTTAGTGGACTGCAGTGGGTTAGAGAGGAAATTTCTACACAACAGGCTACCTTTATCCCATTCCGATTACTTTATTCAGGTTAATAGGTCTATTCCATAGCTTTAACTTTAGTCTTTTTCTTGATTTCTTATATTCTAACAATGCAGGACTTCTAGTCTAGATGGAATAAAATGAAAAGGGGGAAAAAACTCTGTGGGTATACAGGAAGAGACTTCTCTCACAGAGCTTTTTTCCTCTTCAACTGTCTTTAATTTCTAAAATCTGGGATATAATTGTGTGTGTGTGTGTGTGTGTGTGTGTGTGTGTGTGTGTGTGTTTTCAGATGGAATCTCACTCTGTTGCCCAGGCTGGAGTGCAGTGGCATGATCTTGGTTCACTGCATCTTCCACCTCCCGGGTTCAAGCGATTCTGCTGTCTCAGCCTCCCAAGTAGCTGGGATTACAGACATGAGCCACCGCACCCAGCCCATAATTCTTAATTTTCAGAATGACAGCCTGTCATTGCCTTTGTGTTAATAAACATTTGTTGTGCTTCTTAAATATTTTGTGGTATATAAAAGTTCTCATGTTCAGCCAGACACGGTGGCTCAAGCCTGTAATCCCAGCACTTTGGGCAGTTGAGGTGGGTGGATCACCTGAGGTTAGGAGTTCCAGACCAGTTTGACCAACATGGCGAAACCCCTCTCTACTAAATACAAAAAATTAGCCGGGCGTGGTGGCACACGCCTGTAATCCCAGCTACTTGGAAGGCTGAGGCAGGAGAATCGCTTGAACCCGGGAGGCAGAGGTTTCAGTGAGCCGGGTTTGCGCCATTGCACTCCAGCCTGGGCAACAAAAGCGAAACTTCATCTCAAAAAAAAAAAAAAAAAAAAAAAAAAA
>NW_016812921.1:114514-250493 GCF_001698545.2 Rhinopithecus bieti | reverse complement strand
TTTTCTGTATTTTTAGGACAGACGGGGTTTCACCGTGTTAGCCAGGATGGTCTCGATCTTCTGACGTCGTGATTTGCCCGCCTCGGCTTCCCAAAGTGCTGGGATTACAGGCTTGAGCCACCGCGTACGGCCATTTATTTTTTATTTTTTATTTTTTATTTTTTTTTAAGATAGTGTCTTGCTCTGTTGCCTAGGTGCGAGTGCAGTGGTGTGAGGATAGCTCACTGCTGCCTTGAACTCCTGGGTTCAAACGATCTTCTTGCCTCAGCCTCTTGAATAAGTGGAACGTAGTAGCTGAAAGACATGGATGTCATCGTCTATTTCTTTATATTTTTTATAACGTTTTAAAGCTATTGCTTAGTTTAATAAATATTTCAGTTTGTGTATGTAAGGACAATCAGGCATTTCAATTTATAAAACATGTTTGAAAATCTTTAAAAATTATACATACTGACTAGTTGACTTGTATGTTACACTAGCAAAATTTGTTATTCATGATTTGGGAATACCCTCTTTAGAGTTTTTTTTTTTTTATAGTAAATTATCCCAGTAAAAGTGTCTTTTTACAAAAGTTTGATTTCTAAGTTTCTTTAAAAATATCAGCACCAGCTGGGCACAGTGGCTCACACCTGTAATCCCAGCACTTTTGAGAGGTCGAGGAGGACGGCTGAGGAGGGTGGATCGTTTGAACTCAGGAGTTTGGGATCAGCCTGAGTAACATGGTGAAACCCCATCTCTACTAAAAATACGAAAATTAGGGCGGGGTGCAGTGGCTCACGCCTGTAATCCTAGCAGTTTGGGAGGTTGAGGTGGACAGGTCCCTGGAGTCCAGGAGTTTGAGACCAGCCTGGGCAACATGACGAAACTCCGCCTCTACTTTAAAAAAAAAAAAAAAAAATAGCCTGGCACGGTGGTAATCCCAGCTACTCGGGAGACTGAGGCAGGAGAATCTCTTGAACCCAGGAGGTGGAGGTTGCAGTGAAATGAGATTGTGCCACTGCACTCCAGCCTGGGTGACACACTAAGGCTCTGTCCCAAAAAAAAAAAAAAAAAAAGCTGGGTGTGGTGGTGCACACCTGTAATCCCACCTACTCTGGTGGCTGAGGCAAGGAGAACTACTTGAACCTGGGACTGGTGGAAGCTGCAGTGACCTGAAATTGCACCACTGCAGTCCATGACACCCTGACTAAAAAAAAAAGAAAATCAGCACCAGAACAAATCCTACACAAGCCCACTTGTATCAGGAATTTAAAATATTCAGGCTCATAGAAGCAGAGAGTAGAATGGTGGTTGCCAGGGACTGGGGTGGTGGGAGAATCTGGAAGGTGCTGATCAAAGGGTATGTAGTTTCAGTTATACAAGATGAGTAACTCCTAGAGAGCTGCTGTACAGCTAAGTGCATATAGTTAACAATATTGTATAATTAAAAATTTGTTAAGAGAGTAGATCTCATGTTAAATGTTCTTATCACAAACAAGAAGAAAGGAAGAAACTTTTAGAGATGATGATTATGTTTATGGTGATGGTTTCACAGGGATATACTTATATTTAAACTCATCAAAATTTATACATTAAATATGCACAAGTTCTTATAGGTTAATCATATGTCGGTTTAAAAAAGAAATATCAGTGATTTCAATTTTAATATCCTAAAACTTTAAACATGCTTCATTGCCAGCTATTCTGTACCTGTTTAGTTCCTGTCTTTCTTTCACCGCTTAAGTTTAAACTTCACTTTCTGTTTGAGGCTCTGCCTTCTACTAAAGCCCCCTTCTCCCCTACCTTCACAGAATAAAGTACCTGTGCTCTGTATCCTTTTAAAACTCGTTGTATCACTCTTGTAGGATCATAATTATTTGTTCATGATTATTTGTTTGCTTGTCTTTTCTATACTGTTTTACAGGGAACATTTCAAAAGGAAGGTTTGATCTGCTCATCTTTCTGTCTCCAGCACCTTGCACATTTTAGGCATTTCAATGGATGCTTATTGAATTGATAAAAGTGAAAAACCTCACATGGTGTTTATTCCGTTTCAAATAAAGAATCCTCTGTAAATGGTTTAATACTTACGTTTTTTACAGCAGTTTTTCTAATTCAGTGAACCCATCAGCAGGATAGATATGTGCCTCAGGGAACCGTTGAATCAGAATGTGGTCTTTGTTGCTTTAAATGACCAGAAAGAAAAAAACTTAGAGGAGACTGAGATAAGTGCACTGTGGCTCCTGTCCTCCTGTAGGATCCAGGCTAAGCTGGAGAGGCCTCACTGGTGTGGAGCTCGATGACTTACATCTAATCTATCGTTTGTTTGGGGCCCATGAGGGCATAATCCACTGATGGCCTCATCGCTGTGCTGTGGGTCCACACTGCCCTCAAGCTGAGGCTATGCTTCCTATAGCAGGAATACCAAGGCTGTTTCTCAGGAGTCCTGATGAGAACTGTCTCAAGGACTCCTCATTGACCTGGCCGGAACTTTCTTAGTGCTGCCTTTAGTCTAAGACTTTTTCTGGCCGACCTGCCTTCCTTTCCTCCTCACCTGGCAAACATCTACTGGTTCCCTCCCCATTTGCCCTCAAGGGCGTTTTCCCACATCAATCTCTTTCACATCTAATCCTGTGATAGCATCTGCTTTTCAGAGGACAGGAACTGCTACAGGGGGTCACTGATTAGACCCACGCTACAAGGGCTGATTTATATCTGGCGTGTAGGTTTAGATGTTTGTCTCCCTTATTAATAGTTTGCTCTTCGAGGCTGTACCTGGCACACAGTTGTTGGTCAATATGTATTGAATTATTCACTCTTCTAGGGATGCTGTTGCCTGTGTCCGACTCTGGTTTAGTTACCCATTGTGAAGCATCATGAGAGCAGGGGCCAAACCTGCCTTGTTCCTCCGAGTTTCGGGCACCAGAGTAGGCTTATGCATTGTCAATGTCCAACTCCTCTAGCTTGCTGAGTCTCCCTCTATATGACTTAGCACCATCTACTTTTCTTTAGGAGCACTTACTGTAAGGAGTACAGTAAATAATTGCAATAAGTAATTATCCCAAGTATTAATACTTCTGATATTTCTGTGTCCTGTGTTGGTCTTCCCCACTTGGGGCAGTCCAGAGGACCTTGAAGAGAGTGGCATTGCTGTTCTGCTCAGTGCTGGCCGGGCCTGTAAACTGCCTTGATCTCTCATACCATGCACTTGTTGACAGAGAGTAAGAAACATGCTGTTTTTAGGTACCTTTTTTCCCAGGGGCAGGCCCTCAGCCAAGATGTGTAGGGTGTTTGTGTGTCAGGGTTGCGCAGTCCGAGACAGCCTCTGTTGGTCATTTAGTTCCCTTCTCTTTGACCTTTAGTCTCACAAAGTGGAGTGAATATACGTCCAGGGCTTAGAAGTTGGAAAAGAGATTCAGAGATGGGGGCACTGGTCTGGTGGAGTGCAGACTCTGCCTGATGATGTGCCCTCACGGAAACGAGCATGAGGGAGTGGAGTCACCCCCGTGCCTTGTGTTCCCTTTCATTTAGTGTGTCCTCAGTGAGCATCAGCCACGTGTGACTGCTTCTCTCATTATCAGGGCAGGTCAGGGGCCAGAATATGTGTTCCATCTTTTGGAAAAAAAGATCGAATTCAAGAGCTACAGTTTTGTTTTTCAAATCACATATTTAATCTTTTAATGTATTATTTTGGCTGATGTGATATACATTTATTGAGTATAAAAATGAATTCAGGCCGGGTGAGGTGGCTCACGCCCGTAATCCCAGCACTTTGGGAGGCCAAAGCAGCCGGATCACCTGAGGTCAGGAGTTCGAGACCAGCCTGGCCAACATGGAGAAACCCCATCTCTACTAAAAATACAAAAAATGGGCTGAGCGCAGTAGCTCATGCCTATAACCCCAGTATTTAGGGAGGGCCGAGGTAGGCGGATCACCTGAGGTTGGGAGTTCGAGACCAGCCTGACCAACATGGAGAAACCCTGTCTTTACTAAAAATACAAAATTAGCCAGCTATGGTTGCACATGCCTGTAATCCCAGCTACTCGGAAGGCTGAGGCAGGAGAATCGCTTGAACCCAGGAGGTGGAGGTTGTGGTGAACTGAGACTGTGCCATTGCACTCCAGCCTGGGCAACAAGAGCGAAGCTCCGTCTCAAAAAAAAAAAAAGGGGGGGGGGTCAGGCATGGTAGCTCACGCCTGTAATCCCAGCACTTTGGGAGGCCGAGGTGGGCGGATCACGAGGTCAGGAGTTCGAGACCAGCCTGACCAACATGGTGAAACCCCGTCTCTAGTAAAAACACAAAAATTAGGCAGACATGGTGGCACGTGCCTGTAATCCCAGCTACTCAGGAGGCTGAGACAGGAGAATCATTTGAATCCGGGAGGTGGAGTGAGTGGAGATCATACCATTGCACTCTAGCCTGGACAACAGAGTGAGATTCTGTCTCAAAAAAAAAAAAAAAAAAATTAGCCAGGCATGGTGGTAGGTGCCTGTAATCCCAGCTACTCGGGAGGCTGAGGCAGGAGAATCGCTTGAACCCAGGAGGCGGAGGTTGCAGTGAGTCAAGATGGTACCACTGCACTCTATCCTAGGAAATAAGAGCGAAATTCTGTTTCAAAAAAAAAGAATTCATATTATTTGGTCACTGTTCTATGGTATGACTGAAGACAGGAAGGAAGTGAATTAGGGTTAAGTTAATGGGAAAACTTTATTCTGCCAGTAAATGTTTTGTTTATTTAGTCTTGCTCTGTTGCCCAGGCTGGAGTGCAGTAGCACTATCATAGCTCATTATAGCCTCAAACTCCTGGGCTAAGCTATCTTCCACTTTAGCCTCCCAAGTAGTTAGGACTACAGGTGCACTCTACTGTGCCTACTTTTAAAGTTTTTTTTATATTCGGAGTCTCACCACATTGCCCAGGCTAGTCTTGAAACTTCTGGTTTCAAGCGATCTTTCCACCTTGGCCTCCCAAAGTCCTGGGTTTACAGGCATGAGCCACTGTGCCTGGACCTGTTTTTGTTTTTACAGATATTTTAAGAACAGTCTTCGTTTCACAGCAAAATTCAGAGAAAGGTACGGAGCTATCCCATATTCCCCCTACCGTTATATATGTATAGCCTCCCCCATCATCAGCATCCCTGGAAATATTTTAAACTCATTTTTGCTGTGCAGTGAGCTTGCTTCTGGGTAGGACTAACATAATCCTTGTGGTTCAATCTTGACACCTTTAAATTAGCTGACATTTTCAGTATTGCACTTGCTGTTAAAAAGACTAGGAAATTATTCACTGCTTAGCAAAGAAAACTGTATAGTCAGTGAAGACGCAACACTTAAAAATAGCTGTTATTTCTATTGTGAATTGATAGATAATTACTTAGAGTAATGTACCCACGGGTCTCCCTTCCCTTTTCACACAGGAAATGCATGGCCTCTGTTCTTAGGATTTCCTGGGTTCTTGAAGACAACAGCTAAAATTATAGCTGGGAGACAGTGATCATGTGGGGGTTTCCTTTCAGACTTTGTATTAATCAACTGTAGAGAAAGAATAGAAATCCTGTGTCTTTCTACGCTGAACTGTTCATAATTTAAGAGTACCATTTTGGAAATAGCAGAAAAAGAACTTTTACACTCTTTCAGATTTTAGAACTTTCTCTGCAGTATCTTTAGTAAAGAACCTTTAAATTAAGTCTCTGAAGCAAAAGGACACGGTTGTTGGTATGCTGAATCCCTAGCCCCAGTGGATTATATTTGAAGATAGGACCTTAAGGAGATATTTAAGATCCAATGAAGTCAAGGGGGAGGGCCCTCATCCAGTAAGACTGGTGTCCTTACAAGACAAGGAAGGGGCACCAGGGATGTTTGTGCATAGAAAGGCATGTGAATACATAGTGAGGAGGCAGCTGTCTGCAAGCCAAGGAGAGAGGCTTCACCAGAAATGAACCCTGTGGCCCCTTGATCTTGAGCTTGCAGTCTCCAGAACTGTGAGAAAATAAATGTCTGTTGTTTGAGCCGCCCACTCTGGTATTCTGTTACGGCAGCCTGAACAGACGGACACTCAGTGTGTCATCCTGTTGTTTAGCAACATTCAGCAGAGTGCCAGGAGGCTTACAGTCTCGTGGGGGCTGAAAGGCATGTAAATCGTGGCAATGTCGTGAAGTGTGTACAGGACCCAGTCCGCCCAAGGGGAGGTATCATCAGCCCTGGGTGAGCGGGGCCAACAGAGGAAGTCAAGTTTCCTGGAACTCTGTTTTGAAAGCATGTGTGAGAGGGTGGAGAAGGAGGAGCGGGGATGGACATGGAGACAAAGGAAGGGGAGCTGAAGTCGAGTGGGCCAGGGAATCCCAGGCAGTCCCCAGGTAGAGGAGGAAAGGCAGGGCGAACTTACAGCAGGGCTCACACATCCCGGTAAGGAATTGGGACTGGATTCTCTGGAGTCTAGACAAACTCAAATTCCTCCCTGTAGCTGGTTGGGGGTTGTGGATGTGTGAAGTGACCAAGAGAAAGGCAGGAGGGGTGCTGGTACCTGTTGCCTCTAGAATGGCACTGTTTCGAACTTTCTGCAATGATGGGAAAGTTCTGTGGTGTCCAGCATGGTGGCCACCAGCCATATGTGGCTGCTGAACACTTGAAATGTGACTAATGGGATGAGGGATTAATTGAACTGATTGTTCAATTTAATTTACTTTTAATTAACTAAAATTTAACCATGCATGGCTAGTGGCTACTGTATTGAACAATAGCAAAGTGTATGCTCTGCATAAAGGCTTCCTATTAACAAGAAATGCCATGAAAATATATTATATTCCTACCACTGCTCTCGATAAAGGGGAGAAAATGAGCAAGATGAAAATATGTGTGCACATTGAAGAACTCAGTAAATCTTGAAAACAGACGGCCATTTTCCTACTTTTAAGTAAAGGCTATGGGGCAGGAGTGTGAGACTACGCTGCGCAACATAGGGAAACCCTGTCTCTACAAAGAAAAGAGAATTAGCAAGGCCTGTTGGTGCACGCCTGTAATCCCAGCCATTTGAGAGGCTGAGGTGGGAGGGTTGCTTGAGACTGAGGCTGCAGTGAGCCGTGATTATGCCACTGCACTCTAGCCTGGGTGCCACAGTGAGGCCCTGTCTCAGGGGAAAAAAAGGCTATGGGGTGGTTTTCTTGGGTGCTTTATTTATTTATTTTATGTTTATATTTTATTTTTTATTTTATTTTATTTTATTTCAATTTTATTTCAATTTTATTTTAGAGACAGAGTCTTGCTCTGTCACCCAGGCTGGAGTGCAGTGGTGCAATCTCAGCTCACTGCAACCTTCACCTCCCAGGTTCAAGAAATTCTCCTGCCTCAGCCTCCCAAGTAGTTGGGATTACAGGCGTGCACGACCACGACCGGCTAATTTTTGTATTTTTAGTAAAGATGGGGTTTCACCACGTTGGCCAAGCTGGTCTCGAACTCCTGACCTCAGGTGATCCACCCACTTTGACCTCCCAAAGTGCTGGAATTATAGGCATGAGCCACCACGCCTGGCCAGGTGCTTTACTTTAAACAGGTCTTCTTTAATAAATAATGGAGCCAGCAATCCTCCCACACACACACCCCCACCTTTTTAAAAATAGATATTAACAAATCATTTCTGCGTCATCTCTTTTGTCTCTTTCTGTCTCCCTCTTTGATTTAGAAAGATTATTCTGCAGTGTGTGAAAAGTAGCTTGGAGGAGTCTGAAATTAGAGGACGGAAAAGTTAGCTTGAAGAACTCATTGCAGTAATCCAGGGCAAGAGATTTTGCTGGTCTGGATAGAGCTGAGCCAGTAGGATGGAGAGGGCAATCAGAAGTAGAACCAGCAGGCTTCTGTGTGAAGTACACAGGAAAGGAGGGCCTAGGGTGACGCCGGAGTTTCTGGAACACCTGTCTGGGGGATCGTGGTGCTGCTTATGAAGACGTGGAACACAAAAGGAGTGTGAGGCTGCTCTGGGAGATCTGAGAGGTGGGACCCAGAGTGCATTTGGATATATGAGTCTAGTACTTTGTAGAGAGCTCTGGCCTTGGCTAGTAATTTGGAAGTCATTGGCACATAAATATTAGAGTGAATATGATTACCCCATAAGGAGAAATGAATAATGCCGAGAGAGCCTAGGAAAAACTCTGAGGAACCCAAATCCATACGGGAAAGGCAGAAAAGGGAGAGACTACAGGGAAGACTGAAGAAGGAGACAAAACGTGTGTGCGGTCATCTGTACAGCTGAGGCAGGGAAATGTGTGTGGAGGATTTTCTGGGTCAGTATTCATGACCAATCATCAGGTAAAGAGGACTGTACTTCCCCAAATCTCACTGAAATGGTTGAAGAGGTTTTTTTGTTTTTTGGTTTGTTTTTTCCTAAAGACATGAGATCTCACTATGTTGCCTAGGCTGGTCTTGAACTCTTGGGCTTAGGCTCAAGTGATCATTTTGCCTCAGCCTCCCAAGTAGCTGGAACTATAGCTGCACACCCCCACATCCAGCTAGGTTTTCAAAATTGAGAAGGAATTCATAGTCTAGATTCTGGGAAATCAGAACAGTAGATCAGAACAGTGAGGATTATCTGATAGGGAGGATAGGATTGGAGCAGATCTGAAGCAGATGGACAGTACATCCTTTGAACAAAGTTGTCGAGGAGGATAGGAGGTGGTAATGAAGAAGGGATCTGCTTTTCATTGGTTTTCCAGAGTCTGCTAACGTATTCCCGTAGAAGGTACCACTGTTGTTTGGGGAAGTGGGCACTCAGAGAGCAGCCCTACGTGTGCCTCAACCAGAGACACTTCTCCACTTACCCTCCTCCTAAGAGTTTAGTTGAACAGAAGATGTGCAGCTGAAAGGTTGGAAAAACATTGAAGTGGATAATATCTAAGTTCTCCTTTCAGTTGCAAGGCTAGTCGTCTAAGTTTTCTAATCATGAATGTTTAATAAGAATTATATCACCATGTGGCTGTAGCTCACCAAGTGATGTTTAAAAGCATTCTTCCATTAAATACCTGCTATTTAAAAATGTTTATTATCTATTTACACACAAACTTGTTAGCCAAGAGCTATATTTTTATGGAAGAGTCTTGTTGCCTTTCACTGACATTGTTGTCTACCTGTATGTCCTGAATGCATGTTCAGGGTCTTACTTCAGTTAAAAGGGATAATTTAAATAAGCTCATGAGTCCTGTAGAAAATATGGCAGACGTTCATATTGAGCAAGTACTCTCTGGTCCTTGGAAAGTGCAGTATAGCCAGCCACAGGCTTCAGTTTGAAAGTCTTTTAAGAGTTAGAAACTTCTGAATGTGGATGACTGCTTCTTGTTTGATTTTTTTCTAATTGTGAAATATTTCAGACATACCAAAAACCTGTGTGAGTCGTGATATACGTACCCATGTACCTGCCACCCAACTTTTAAAAAATGAAGATTTTGACACATTAGCTTCATTTTTTTTTTTAAATAAAGAACCATTATAGAGAGAGTTGACTCCCATTCACTCTCTAATTCCATTTGCCGTCTTCCCAACTTCTCTCCTGAATTTGGTATTTTATTATTTAATTGCATTTCCATATATCCTGAAACAATCGATAGTGTTTTTGCATATTTTAAAACTATGTAAATCATCTTTATAAATCCTTCTGAAACTTGCTTTTTACCTTAATATTATGTTTTTAAAAATATGATGATTATGTTAATACATGTAGCTCTAGCTCAGTCTAACTGCCATGTGGTATTATCTTATATGATTATACCATGTTGTAGTAATTTTTTTCTCCCAAGTATATTTTTGAAACAAATAGAGGATGAGCAATCTACAGAGTTGGCATCAGCATCACTCTACAGTCCGCTTGGAGAAGAGTGCCCGAGAAAGGTGCTGGGCACTAGCCCAGAAGCACAGATAGAGACCAGCATGGGGAAGAGCTCAGGAGAAGGAAGGAAATGGAGACAGCCATCAGACAGGGTAGTAAGTGTAGGAGTCAAAGTGTGCTCAGTATTGGAGGAAGCAGATCCAGGGTGTTCAAGGCAGATTTGGGATGAATCTCACCAACATCTTCTAGTCATAGCATCACTCTTTATTTTTTTGGAGACAGAGTCTCACTCTATTGCCCAGGCTGGAATGGTGGAGTGGTACAATCGGCTCACTGCAACCTCTGCATCCTGGGTTCAAGTGATTCTCCTGCCTTAGCCTCCCCAGTAGCTGGGATTACAGGTGTATGCCACCACGCCTGGTTAATTTTTGTATTTTTTATTAGAGATGGGGTTTTACCACGTTGGCCACCATGGTCCCAAACTCCTGACCTCAAATGATCTGCCTGCCTTGGCCTCCGGAAGTGCTGGGATTACAGGCGTGAGCCACTGCACCCAGCTCATGGCATCACTCTTAATCTGGAAGTTGGTGTGTCCTTGCTAGGCCATGGATATGTAAAAATGATCATTTAATTTCTCTGTGCATCTGTCTTCACGTTTTACAGTGGTCAGCTATGGGTCACTGCTCATTTTCTTGCCTCCTCCTTCTCTTCCCCTGTGTGGGCACCTCCAGTAGGACCTGTCTGATTGTTTGGGTAAATCTAGCAACATTGATTTAAGCTTACTCCTCCCATGGTAAGTCAAGGAAGCACGTGCCCTTTTTCCTAATAGAATAGCAAAACTAAAGATTTATATGTATATATTTTTAGCCAGGCGTGGTGGCTCACTCCTGTAATCCCAGCACTTTGGGAGGCTGAGGCAGGCGAATCACCTGAGGTCAGGAGTTTGAGACCAGCCTGGCCAACGTGGTGAAACCTTGTCTCTGCTAAAAATACAAAAATTAGCTGGGCGTGATGGCAGGTGCCTGTAATCCCAGCTACTTGGGAGGCTGAGAAAGAATTGCTTGAACCCGGGAGGGGCAGGTTACAGTGAGTCGAGATTGAGCCACTGCACTCCAGCCTGAGTGACAAGGTGAGACTCTGCCTAAAAGAAAAAAGATTTATGTGTGTGTGTGTGTGTGTGTGTGTGTGTGTGTGTTTCTTTCTTTTTTTTTTTTGAGTCAGAGTTTTGTCATGTCTCCCAGGCTGGAGTACAGTGCCACGATCTCAGCTCACTGCAACCTCCGCTTCCCTGGTTCAAGTGATTCTCCTGCCTCAGCCTCCTGAGTAGCTGGAAATTACAGACACGCACCACCACGCCCAGCTAATTTTTTTTTTTTTTAGTAGAGACGGGGTTTTGCTGTGTTGGCCAGGCTGGTCATGAACTCCTGACCTCAGGTGATCCACCTGCCTTGGCCTTCCAAAATGTTGGGATTACAGGCGTGAGCCACCACACCTGGCCATCTTTCACGTTTAGATGCATAATTCACCTGGAATTTAATTTTATGCATGGTGTGAGGGAAGAGTGATTTCATTTCTATTGCAGTTGGGTAATTAGTTGACTCAGAACATTTGGAAGAGGCTGTCTTTCCCCTGCTGCTTTGGGCTGATTTCGGCTGTGTTGTTGCACTATTCCACTTGTTTATCTTAGCACCTACTCCATTCTGTCTTCATATTTGGTAAAGTCTGCCCTTTTTCCTTTTATTTTGTTTTTCAAGTTTGATTTAGCTAATCTTGGCCCTTTATATTTCCCTGTATACTTTGGAATCAGCTTGTCAATTTCCATGCAAAAAACTTTCAAGAATTACTCAGGCTGATTCTTGTGATCCACTTGGAGAGAAATTACACTTGACGGTATTGAGTCTTCAGATTCATGAACGTGGTATATCCTTTCATTTCTTTAGGTCTTCTTTAATTTATCTCAGTAATGTTTAATGTTTTTGGTTTCTGGGTAGTGGTCTTGCACACCTTTCATTAAATTTATTCCTGGATTTGAGATACAGTATTTTTCAGTTCTAGAATTTATGTGTGTTTTTTTTAATTCACAATCCTGCTTTTTAATTCCCTAAACGTATTGATTATGGTTATTTTAAAGTTCCATTTTGTGTAGCTTTCTATTATTGTTTTTCATGGATTTTAGTCATAGCTTCTTGCTGCCATATGTGCCTAATTATCTCTAATCAAATGCCAGACATTGTCTATATAGTGATAATGTGTGACCACAAAGGACTTACTTTTGCATCTGATAGGTAGATAGGTTGGGAGTATGTGCAATCCAAGATCACTTTAATCTACATATAGAGAAAGTGGTTTGAAACTGGCTCCAGTCCTTACGGGTTCTGCGCTATTTTTAGCTCATACGCAAGATATAGTCCTTCTAAGTCCCAGCAAACAACCTGGGATGCTTTCCAGGGCACCTCCTCCTCGATGAGCTCTCTGAGTCTGTCAGAGTTCCGCCCAGTTCAGCGGGCACCTCCTCCTCAATGAGCTCCTGGGCCCTCCTCAATGAGCTCCTGGGCCCTCCTCAATGAGCTCCTGGCTCTCTGAGTCTGTTAGAGTTCCACTCAATTTAGCTACTTGGTGATTACTTTTTGACTTGACCCTCAGTTCTTCACTTCTGTAATGTCTTTAGATTTACAGAAAAATTTTAGTGCGATCTTTTTAGTTCCCATTGGAAGAGTTGGTCTGAGTGCTATAATTTTGTCAGTGCCATAAATGGAGTTCCTGTGTGTGTGTATGTATTCAGTTTAATGAACATATTTTTCATGTTTTATTAAAAACTTCGAGATAAAAGAGTATTTACTAAACATTTTAAAAGTCTGCTTTTAATTACAAATGATTGAGACAATGGACATTCAAACACTACTGCGGAAGCATCTCTACATGATTCAGTGTTGACCATAATAATTTGTTTGTCATTATTGTTTTTTTAAGGTCTCATTCTGCTATTCAGGCTGGAGTGCAGTGGTGCTATGATAGCTCACTGCAGCCTCGAACTCCTGGGCTCAAGCAGTCTTCCCACCTCAGCCTGCGTAGTAGCTAGGACTATAGGCATGTGCCACCACAGCCACCTAATTGTTTCTTTTTCTTTTTTTTGTAGAGACAGGGTCTCTTTATGTTGCCCAAGGTGGCTTCTATCTCTTGGGCTCAAGCAGTCCTCCCACCTTGGCCTCCCCAAGTGCTGGGATTACAGATGTGAGCCACCATGCTTGGCTGCATAAATAATTTAAATTGCAGTCAGATAGGCTCTGCTTTTGTGTATTAGATCTGCATATTTAAGACCCCTGTGTTTGGAAACTTTTAGACTTGAAAAGGGAAATCTCTACATGCTTATATTAAGTATAAGAATGATTGTTATCAGTGAATGGTGCCACCATGCAAAATATTACTCTTCACAGATTTTCTTCACCTGTTGTTCTGTGTCACAAGCTTGGAGACTGCCTATATTTTTTTGTGGCATCTGTCTTCAGTTTCTATTGTGGTCAGGTGTTGTATTAGTCTGTTCTCACGCTGCCGACGAAGACGTAAAACGGGACTCGGGAGTTTATAAAGGAAAGAGGTTTAACAGACACACAGTTCCACATGCTGGGGAGGCTTCACAATCGTGGTGGAAGATGAAGAAAGCAAAGGGACATCCTACATGGTGGCCGGCAAGAGGGTATGTGCAGGGGAACTGCCCTTTTATAAAACCATCAGAGCTTGTGAGACTTACTCACTATCCAGAGAACAGCATGGGGAAAAATGTGCCCCCATGATTCAGTTACCTCCCACTGGGTCCCTCCCACCTTGAACGTGGGGATTGTTTCAGTTCAAGGTGAGATTTGAGTGGGGAGGACACAGAGCCAGACCATATCAGGTATGGATCATCCCTCATTTTATTGTTTCCTCCTCCTCTGTGTGGGCACCTCCAGTAGGACCTGTCTAGTCCAGTGGCAGCTGGGGGCTTTCCCAGCTGCCATGGCGCAGAAACCTTGCTTTGGGATCCTGGGTAAGCTTGTGTGGCCCAAGTTGGGACCTAGTGGACTCTGGACCCCTTCTTTGGCAGCAAAGCAAAGGCCAACACCTTTCCAAAGGAATAAACACTGGCAGCTGTGTCCAGCTCACTTGGGTCCAAGGTCTCTCGTGTGTATCTGATTTCTGGCTGGTGCCCATCTTGGAGGTGGTCAAAGTGACCTGACCAAAGGCAGACTGTACTGTACTGGATTGGAACCTGCGGGGCATTTGGGGCTCCCAGCCATTGTGTCATGCCCTTTTGGGGTGCTTCTTCCTTAGCCACGCTTGGTCCATTGTGGAGTCACCCAGCTGCTAGCTGCCTGAAGTACTTCTTTGTCAGACTCTCCTTTCAGACTCTGGGAAGCTGATTTGCTTGAGCCCAGAAGTTCGAGGCTGCAGTGAGCTATGCTACCGTGCTCCGGCCTGGGTGGCAGAGCAAGACCCTGACTCTAAAACATAATGAAAAACCAAAAAAGAGAAAGAGCAGCACCATCATCCCCAAACACTCCTCATTTATCCCTCTGCAGTCTTCTGGTCTCTTAGCTTATCTGTTCCCTATCCTTATGGGTGTATCTTTTCAGAAATGTCCTATAAATGGAATCAGACAGCATGTAACGTTTCGAGATTGGCTTCTTTATCTCCGCGTAATGTGTTTTGAAATTCATTCACATTTTTGCAGGTATCAGTCGTCTGTTCCTCTTTATTGCCGAGGAGTTTTCCATAGTATGGTTATGTCACGGTCTCTTTATCCATTCACTTGACATCTGGGTTGTTTCTGGTTTTTTGGTGATTAAGAATAAAGTGGCTATAAACAATTGTGTACAGGTTTTTATGTGAACACAAGTTTTTACTTCTCTAGGGTAGATAATCAAGTGGAATTGCTGGGTCATCTGGTGAGTGTTGGCTTTACTGTATGAAGAACTTCCACGCTGTTTTCCAGAGTGGCTGTACCATTTTGCATTCCCACCAGCAATATATGGGTTTTTATTGCTTCACAGTCCTTGTCAGCACTTGACATTGTCAGTATTTTTAAAGCTTTAGCTGTTTGAATAGGCATATAGTGGTATCTCATTATGGTTTTGTGTTTCCTAACAGAAGGAAAATGATAACAGCAGAAATCAGTGAAACTGAAAACAGAAAAAACAATAGGAAAAAATCAGTGGGGCCGGGCGCAGTGGCTCACACCTGTAATCCCAGCACTTTGGGAGGCCGAGGGGGTTGGATCACTTGAGGTCAGGAGTTCTAGACCAGCCTGGCTCACATGGTGAAACCTCATCTCTACTAAAAATACAAAAATGAGCCAGGCGTGGTGGCACATGCCTGTAATCCCAGCTACTCGGGAGGCTGAGGCAGGAGAATCGCTTGAACCTGAGAGGTGGAAGTTGCAGTGAGCCAGTTGCGCCACTGCACTCCATCCTGTGTGACAGAGCAAGACTCCGTCTCAAAAAAACAAAAACAAAAAATAGTAGAACCAAAACCTGGTTCAGTTTGATAAACCTCTAACAAGACTGACAGTGAAAAAATACCAGTTACCAAAGACACAAATTACCAAAGTCAGGAATGAAAGAGGCCTATCTCTATGGGGTGCACAGACATTAAAGCATGATCAGGGAGTACTGTGAACAACTGTATCCATATCTGGTCGTATGCCCAATAGATGTTTCAGGCAACGATGGACCGCATATATGACAGTGGCTGCGTGAGATCACGATAAAGCTAAAAATTCTTACCACCTAGTGACCTTGTAGCTATTGTAACACAACTCATTACTCACATGTTTGTGGTGATGCTGGTGTAAACAAACCTGTGCTGCCAATCTATTAAAAATCTAGTCCATATAATTATGTACTATACATAATACTTGGTAATGATAACACATGAATGTTACTGGTTTTTATGTTTACTGTACATTTTATTGTTATTTTAGAGTATATTCCTATTATATTTTAAAAAGGTTAACTGCCAAACAGCCTCAGGCAGACCCTTCAGGAGTTATTTGAGAAGAAGGCTTTGTAATCATAGGAAGTGTCAGCTTCCATGCATGTTATTACCCTTGAAGACCTTCCAGTAGGTTAAGATGTGGAGGTGGAAAGCAGTGTTACTGATGACCTTAACCCTCTGCAGGCCTAGGCTAATGTGTGTGTCTTAGTTTTTAACAAAAAAGTTTTAAAAGTAAGAAAAAAAAACCCCAAAACAACAACAACAAAAAAACCCACAAAACTTAAAGAATACAGAAAAGCTTGTAAGCTGGGCATGATGACTCATTCCTGTAATCCCAACACTTTGGGAAGCCAAGATGGGAAGATTGCTTGAGACTGGGAGTTGGAGACCAGCCTAGACAGCGTGACAAGACCCAGTCTCCACAAAAAATTTAAAAATTGGCTGGGTGTGGTAGAACAGCACCTGCAGTCCTGGCTACTCAGGAGGCTGATGTGGGAGGATCACTTGAGCCCAAGAGTTCCAGGCTGTGGTGAGCTATGATTCTGCCACTATTCCAGCCTGTCTGTTCAGAGACACAGCAAGACCCTGTCTCTTAAAAAAAAAAAAAAAAAAAAAAAAAAAGGATATAAAGAAAGAAAATATTTTTGTACAGCTATGCAATGTGTTGGTGTCTCAAGCTGTGTTATTATAAAGGTTAAAACGTTTTTTAAAACCTGCAGTAAGCTAAGGTTAATTTATTAGTGAAGAAAGAAAATGTTTTTCTCTAAATGTAGTGTAGCCTAAGTGTACAGAGTATTAAATCTACAGTCGTGTACAGTAATGTCTTCACAGTCACTCACCCCTCAGTGATTCACACAGAGCCACTCCCATTCCTGTAAGCCCAATTCATGGTAAATGCTCTATACAGGTGTATTATTTTTCATCTTTTATACCGTATTTTTACTGTACCTTTTATGTGTTTATAAATATATATTTTGTTGTTGTTTTTGTTTTGTTTTTTGAGACAGAGTCTTACTCTGTGGCCCAGGCTGGAGTGCAGTTGCACGATCTCAGCTCACTGCAACCTCCACCTCCCGGGTTCAAGAGATTCTCCTGCCTCAGCTTCCCAAGTAGCTGGGACTACAGGTGCACACTGCCACACCTGGCTAATTTTTTGTATTTTAGTAGAGATGGGGTTTCACCGTGTTGCCCAGGCTGGTCTTGAACTCCTGAGATCGGGCAATCTGCCCTCCTCGGCCTCCCAAAGTGCTGGGATTGCAGGTGCTTGTCACCGTGCCTGGCCTAAATATTTTAAACACATAAATACCATTGTGTCACAATTGCCTACAGCATGTAGCACAATAACATACTGTACAGGTTTGTAGCCTAGGAGCAACAGGCTCTACCATATGGCGTCGATGCAGTCAGTTATACCATCTCGGTTTGTGTGTGTAGACTCAAATGATGTTTGTACAACAGTGAAATTGATTGACAATGCATTTCTCAGAATGTACTCCCATTGTTAAGTGACACTGACTACTTTCTCTCTCTCTCTCTCTCTCTCTTTCTCCTTCCTTCCTCTCTCTCTCGTTTCTTTTCTTTCTTCAGAATCTCTCTCTGTTGTCCAGGTTGGAGGGCAGTGGCGTGATCTTGGCTCACTGCAACCTCTGCCTCCCAGGTTCAAGTGATTCTCCAGCCTCAGCCTCCTAAGTAGCTGGGACTACAGGCGCGTGCCACCATGCCCAGCTAATTTTTCTATTTTTAGTATAGACGGCGTTTCACCATGTTGGCCAGGCTGGTCTTGAACTCCTGACCTCAAGCGATCCGCCCACCTCAGCCTCCCAAAGTGCTGGGATTACAGGCGTGAGCCACCACGCCTGGCCTGCATGACTGTTTTCAACATCTTAGATGAAAGGTACCAATTTCTTGAAAGCCACAACCCCCCAGAACTCATCAGTAATGAAGCCAAAACCTGAATAGTCCTGTAACTACTAAATAAATTAATTTCATAGTTTAAAACCTAGAAAATAAACCTGTAAAGCCATATGGTTTCACTGGCAAATGTTATGAGACATCTAAAAAAGAAAACAATTCTGCATAATCTCTTCCATATATTTTAAAATGTATTACTTTGAAATAATTTTAGACTCGAAGTTGCAAAAATAATACATGGAATTCATCTAGTTACCCCCAGTAACATCTTATGTAGCCATTACACGTCGTCAAAACCATCTTCCATACATTCTTAATTACAAAGGATTATGTGTCTAAAAATTTTAAAGAATAAAAGTATATGAAGTAAAAAAATGAATCTGTCTCTCACCCTACCCAAAGACAAATCACTCCACAGGGGAAAATGCTATTAATAATTAGTTGTGCATCCCTCCTGGACATTTTCTGTGTATATACAAATATACACAACTACTAAGTAAATATACATGCTTAATTTTATTTGATCAGAATGGAATCATTCTGTATATATATTGGTTTTCAACCTGCTCTTCTTACCCAGTAGGATACCATGAATCCATGTAAGTGATGTCTAACCCCAGGCCCCACAAATAACAGGATTTTATTTTATTTTTTAAGATTGATAGAATCCTGTAGTACAGATGTTTGGCAGCATATTTATTTCGTTTTGGTGACAGACAATTAGATTGTTTTGCCTTATTTGCCATCACATATAGTGTGCACTACTCATCCTTGTTCCTGTGAACTGAAGGGGTAGTTGAGTGCTTTTGAGAATGGGTTTTTATAAGTTGTGTTGCCACGTGAAGGACTTGGTGATATTAGTTCGGATTTGGCGTCTGTGGTCCTGAGGGAGATTCTTCTGCAGCAGTGGAGTTTAGCCAGAGCCACATTTCATACATCTGTGATGCAGGTTAATTGCTTCTCCTATGCACATGCACATTTGAAAATTACTGCCTTCTAAACCTTAAAAAGTTGTGTACAAGTTGAAACTTAATAAGTGAAATTGTACAGTTATATCCTGAACCTGATGAGGATTGTCACTGCAGCACTGAGCATGTTGGTGTGGGTGGTGGCTGGCTCTGGACCTGGGGGTGTCCAGTGATGGGGTGAGGGGGTGAACAAGGATGATGTACTTCCAAGGGGCACCCGGGTCAGTGCAGTAGATCAGGTGTGCTCATTGCATTGAGGAAGGGTTGGTTTTAAAAATGGAAGGCTTAGGGAAGAAAACAGTCATTTATAATATAATGCCATTCAGGTCAATTAAAAATACACAGACACAAAGCAGCATGAGTTCTGCAGAATATATTCTAAAAGACGCTATAAAAAAGTTTCCAAAAGGCACTGTAAAAAAGTATAAGAAAATATGTCTAACAGACACTAAATGCAAAAAAAAAATTGTCTGAAGGATTGGAACACAGTGGGGGCACAGGGAATAAATAAATGGAAGGACAGACAGATAAGCATAAGAGGCTTGGGAGGAGCCAAGTGAGCTCTTAAAGCAGAGGCTCTGTGCAGAGGGCAGGGCTTGGGCGCAGTGCAGGGTGGAGTAGGTGGGGAGGTTGTGGTAGACTCTGGACCAGAGCAGCTGTTTGGCCCACAGGCCGTGGCTCAGGCTTTTCTTCTGTACGATGGCATATTAATGCCTACCCAGAGGCTTCCACTGAGGCTTAACTTAGATGTCACATATTCAACGGTGTCAATCTGTTCACACAACAGATCCTACAATAAAAAATTCATCTAAAGGAAATACTCGGTTGTGTACTCAATAAGCGACATCAGCCTGGAATTCATCTAACGGAAATTACTCGGTTGTGTAGTCAGTAAGCGACATCAGCCTGAAATTCATCTAATGGAGCAATACTCAGTTGTGTAGCTCGATAAGCAACTCAGCGCCTGTGTCGTCCTGAGTTCGCTGTCGTCTGATTCGCGGCAGCCTTACTGCTTTGCTTGTTTGTTTTGAGAGAAGGAAGGTCTTACAAAACACTAAAAACACCACCATGTTCGCCCAGAGGACAGGCTAATCATGAGAATTGTAATACATATTTCTGGTCTAAATAAAGTCTTCAAAGCATTACAGATCCACTGTTAGAACTTCCAGGTATGCGTAGGAACCCAAATAGTGTGCTTAGGTTAAGAAGTGTTTCCATGATGGTGCGTTTCCTACGTCATTCCTAGGTGGTTTAATTTGTTTTCGGGCTATTTTTCATTATGATAATTTATTGGGACAGCCATCCTTTTTCCTCCTTTCCCAAGGACACCCCTTGGCCTGGGAGGACTTGTGTCCCGTGGGTCCCTTATTACAATACTTGTGAAACTTGAACCTGCACAGGAATGACTGGAGGGTCTCGATAAAGTGCAGTTTTGGATTCTGTCAGTTGGGTGTGGCCTCAGAGTCTGCGATTTTGGCAAGCTCCCAGGGGATGGTGATCATAATTTTTAAAATTTGAAGTATTATTTCTACACAGTAAAATTCACCCTTACTCTTCTGTAATGGTACAGATTTTTGACAAGTGCATATACTCATGTAACCACCACTACACTCCTGACGTGGAGCAGTTTCACCACCCTCCAAATTCCCTGGTCCTTTCCTCACTGCCAGACCCTGGCAACCACTATCTGTCTCTGATACTATGGTTGTATCTTTTCCAGAATGTCATAAACATTGAGGATTCCGTATACAGCCTTTTGAGTCTGGCTTCTTTCACTCAGCAGCATGCGTGTGAGATCGATCCAAATTGCCGTGTGTATCAGTAGTTTGTTCCTTTCTTACTGCTGAGTGGTATTCCATTTTATGGGTCCATCATAGTTTATTTGTCCTACCACTTCGTGGAAGGACATTAGTGTTTCCAGTTTTTCAATCATGAATTAATTTTTAATTCTAAAATTTTGCAATTGTAGAAGAAATGTAATTCTTTTTTCCATTGTTGTTTTAGGTGACATCACTCAAAAAGGGTATGAAAAGAAAAGGGCAAAGCTGCTTGCACGTTATATACCGCTTATTCAAGGTAAGGTCAATACACTCAGATGTTACATAGCAATTATATTGTTTCATAATACTTGATTTTTAACTTGTTTTTAGAGTTTAACATTTGTTAGCAATGTTAAACCAAGTTTAAACTCTGGTATATGTTGATTATTGATGGAGACAGGGTCTCACTGTGTTGCCCAGGCTGGTCTTGAAAAATATGCCTCTAATATTAAATAATACAATCCAAAGGCATAGATTATAATTTAAAGCTCTGGCTTGATACAGATCTCAGATCTCATTCCCAAAGAGGATTTATTTTATTTTTATGATTATGAACAGCCTGGCACATTTCCTTACTGGGGCTAGAGCATCCATTGTAAAGATGTCAGTTTTTGCCACATTAGATTGATTTGTAGATTCAGTGCATTCATCATTTCAGTAGGGGTGTGTGTGTGTGTGTGTGTGTGTGTGTAACTTAACAAGTTAGTTCTGAGATGTATATCCAAGTCTAAAAGGTCAAGAGACCCAAAATATGCTCAAAAAAGAATGAGGCGAGAGGATTGGCCCAATAAGGATATGAAGAGTTACTATAAAGCCATTGTCACTAAGACAGAGTGGACAGCTCAGATAGATGCATACGTGCATGGACTTTGCACATGGAAATAGCGGTGTGGCAGGCATGGTGCTGGCATAGTTCTTTGTCCATATATAAAGTGCATGACATTGGAGACAAAAATCGGTTCCAGATGTATTCGGCCTAATTTGAAAGATCTTTAAAGCCTTTAGAAAATCTTATAGGAAAATTGTCACCATCTCAAGATAGGATTTTTTGATGTGACTAAAGGTGCCAAAAAGCAGGAACCATAAAGGAAAGGATTGATTAATTGGACCACATTAAAATTAAGAACTTCTTTTTTTCAAACGTCATCATAAAGAGATTGCAAAGACAAACTGCAGAGTGTGAGAAGATAGTTGTAACACAAATAAGTAGTATCCAGAGGCCAGGTGCGGTAGGTCACGCCTGTATTCCCAGCGCTTTGGGAGGCTGAGGCGGGGGGATCATGAGGTCAGGAGTTCAAGACCAACCTGGCCAACATAGCGAAGCCCCGACTGTACTAAAAAATACAAAAATTAGCCGGGCATGGTGGCGCGTACCTGTAGTTCCAGCTACTCAGGAAGCTGAAGCAGGAGAATCGCTTGAACCTGGGAGGTGGAGGTTGCAGTGAGCCGAGATCATGCCACTGCACTCCAGCCTGGGAGACAGAGAGAGACTTCGTCTTAAAAAAAAAAAAAAAGAACTTGTGTCCAGAATGTACCAAGCAGTGCTGTCGAGTACAACTTCTTGCAGTAACAGACCTGTTCTCTAACTGCATTGTCCAGTATATGAAACACCAGCCATGTATGATGATTGCACATAAGAGACAAGGTCTCACTCTGTTGCTCAGGCTGGGGCACAGTGGTGTGATCATAGCTCACTGCAGTCTCAAACTCCCGGGTTTAAGCAGTCCTCTCACTTCAGCCTCCTGAGTACATGGGATTACAGGTGTGCACCACCACGCCCAGCTTATTGATTGAGATGGGATCTTGCTATGTTGCCCAGGCTGGTCTTGAACTTCTGGCTTCAAGCGAGTTTTCTGCCTCAGCCTTCCAAATTGCTGGGATTACAGGTGTGAGCCACCACACCTTCCCTTAATTTAATTAATTTAAACTTAATAGCCAGAAAGTCTCCCAACATGATAAGAAAAGTCTAGTAGAAAATGGATGAAGATTCAAATAGGTTATTTCATAAGAGAAAATCCAAATAATCAATGAGCAAATGGAAAGATGTTTAACCTCACTAGTAATCAGAGAAAGGCACACTGTAACCACAGCCAGCTATCCTGTTGGAGAGGATTCGATCGGTAGGATGCAGGCAGCTAGTATTACATAGTAAAGTTGAAGAGGTGCAGCAGTTCTTCAGGTACATATTTGCCCTAGAGAAACTCCTGTTTGTTTGTACCTTATTCTCTTGTACAAAAATGTTCATTATATCTGTAAACTGCCAAGAACTCAAATACCCATGAACAGAATTCATACAGCGGAAAGCTAAAGACCCACATGCATCAGCAAGAAGGAATCTTGTAAACATCGTAGGGATGAAGGAAGGAATTACAAAGGCATATAGCCAGTACAAGCTTAAAAAAAGACGCCAAACCGAGCTGTTAATACTTAGGGACCTTGTGTAGTGAGTCCAGACAGAGAAGGAAATGGTTTTCACAGAAACCAGCACACCATTTCCTCATGGAAGTTAGATTGGAGAGGGTCACAGGGACCCCTTAAGGCACTGAGTGTTTTGTTTCGTAGCCTATGTGGTGGTTACATTGATTGTTTCTTAATAATATTCTTAAACTGTATACATGCTACATGCTTTATATTGCCTGTATTGGTATGATATATCTTATAACAGATCAACAACAAGAAGATTGACGAGGCTCTTTGTATGCTGATATTTATTCATCCAAAATAAAAACAAACTCAGAGTAAAGCTGGGATTGAAGGAAACTATTAAAATATCTTATTTCGTCCAAAATCACCAGCAATCATCAAACTAAACAATCAGATACTGTAGCCATTTCCATTCCAAATGAGTAAATAGAAATGCTGGCCAGCCCATTCTTATTACACATTATGTGGGTGGTCACAGCTGATGCAGTGAGACGGAAAACAAAGCAGAATAAATATTAGAGAACAAAAGATAATCATCTTTAAATATAGGTGATATTATTTTATACCTCAAAAACTCATGTGACTGCTCATGTAACTATTAGAATTAGTAAGTGATTTTGGTTTGATAGATATGAAGATAGAAGGCAAATATGCGACTTTTCTGTAGCAATATTTCTGTTTTCAAATATGAAACAATCTTACTCATAATGAAAACAAACTGTCAAATGCTTATTAATGCATTTAGTAAGAAAGAACCTGTGTTAGGATCATAAAATCTATTTGAAAGAAATAACCAAGACCCTAATATGTGAAGAAACATATCAGTTTCCTAACTGGAAAAACTTAATACACCCTATAAAACTGGCAGATCCTGAGTTAATGTGTGAACATAATGTAGTCCAGTCTGAATACCAGGCCTGAGGTTTTCCTAAACCTAGGATTGGAAATGACCCATTAGAAGGGGCAAAATTCTGAAAGTAGCCCATCAATTTTTGAAAAAAAACGCTGGTGATAAAGGACTGGCATTTGAGATACTAAACCTGATTGTGTATGCTTTATAGTCACAACAGGAGGATGTCAGTGTGCAGAGTACACAACTCAGTCAGTGAAAAAGAAGAAGTCCGGAAGTGATTTGAGAGGATGTGAAGGAGGAAGGGTTAATAGCTGGTACTATCCTTCTGCAGGCAAGAACCCTCTTCCTCCTCCCCACCATTAGTGAACATAAACTTCAGAATAATTAAAGTTCTAAATATTTTTTTAATTATAAAAACATACAATTCAGGAGACTAATTGAACACCCCTTTGAGTAGGAATTGTCTTCATAGGCAAGATAGGAGACCTGGAAGCTAGAAAGGAAAAGATGGACAGGTGTGACAGGCTCCCTAGAAATGAGAACATTTCAGAATGACTGAGCTGCTACTCGCCAGGCCACAGCTCTGTATGTGTACACAGTTCAGGGTGTCCTGGATTTTGGAACAAATCCAAAGGAGAAGAAATGTGGATAGGCAATACATATTAAATTATGTTCAACCTCAGTGGTAGATATGGAAATGCAAATTAAAGGGCACCATTTTTCTCTTATCACATTGGCAAAATTCTAGAACTTTTTATAACATCTAGTGCTGACAGAGAGTGGGGAAATGGCACTTTCATACATTGCTTGTCAGAGCGTGAATTGCTGTAACCTTTTTGGAAAGTTACCTCTTCATATCTGTTAAGTTAAAAATATATCTACTCCTTCATCCAGTAATTTCACATTGGGTCTTGTATCTTTGTTAAATAAATGAATCTGTCTCAAAGAGTAAAAGGACGCATATTTTGGAATACAAGTGTAAGGAAGTCCATTTGTGTAGACGCCACTTTACAGCATGCTTGTCTATCATCCATAAGGTGTAAGACTTGGTATTGTCCATTGTGAACTTTAAAGTTGTTTTATCCAGTCACAAAAAGCCAAAAGTCAGTAGGGCTCTGCTCAATATGGGTTTTGTACACACACACACACACACACACACACACGTGTATGTATGTATGTTCACCTTTTGAAGGGCTAATACCAATTTCTGTAGAGAGTGTTTCCATTCTCCACAGCACTGACCACCCCAAAATGTACATAGTACTTGAACAACATCAGCAGCATCTGTTCTGCTCACAAATGTGCAGTGCAGGCCCAGCTCAAATGTTACCTTGTCCCTGTCCACAGAGCCAGAGCTGGGTGCTCAAGTCCTGGGCCAACATCCTGTGAGGGCTCCTCAGTCACAGCTGTGGCTGTTGGGGTGGGGAGACTCCTGCTGCCGAGCACCGGGCTCCCCAGCCCTGCCTGTGTCTCCCTCTGTCCTCATGTGGCCCCTCCACTGTGGGGCTTAACACTCTAGACTTGGTGTGTGGTGTTGCAGAGAGCTAAGAAGAGTTGTGTCGCCTTTCACCACCAGCCTTGGAGGTCACCCAGCATCACTTCTGCCACACTACGCTTGTTGGGGCAGTCACTGACCTGCCCAGGTTTGAGGCAGCGTGGACTCTGCCTCTTCAGGGAGTGGTTAGGGCTGGAGGAGCCAGTGGGACTGGAATTCCTGCTGGCCAATTTTATGAGACATTTTGAAACAAAGGCTAAAGCTAAACACATATTTTTGTTGAAGCACAGCTGCAGGTTTTGCTTTGTGCTGTTTGCAAATGTCAGCAAGTTGGGTTCAAATGATACCAGGGATTTTGTTTAGTGACTTGAACAATTGTTCACCATTCCTTCACTCACTGTAATGTGTCTTGTGGCCAGGGGACCACTGCCCGGAGAGTGGAGGGCCTGGCGAAGGAGTGTGGAGAACAGTGTGCTCTTCATTTGTCCTGATTTGGAGGCAGAGCAAGTGGGCGGTGCAGCGAGGGCAGTTGGCCTGGCCTGAGCAGGTCCCAGCCTCTGAGCACTTTGTGCCCTGATGCTATCATTCTAATGCCCCTCTCGCTCTTGTTTTCTCTGCCTTTTCACTTTTTTCCTGTTTGTATCAGAGGGCTACTGGTGGACCCCAGTGATCTCTGGTGAGCTGTTTCTCACTCAGGGTTTACTGACACTATAGAACAATGCTGGGGACAAACAGCACAGGCCATTTCAGACTTAGAAACACAATTCCGAAGTGGGCTTTGGGAGGGCTTTCTACCACGGCTCCCACCCCGATGTGAGCTGCCGTGTGCTGTGCTGCCAAGGGTACAGGGCCAGCTGTTTGATCATCACCCTTCATGCAGATGGTGCATGAGAGGCAGGGTGGGGTGATGTCGGGAAAGGAGAACATGAAAGTGGATGTTGCCCTTAACCCACAGCATTCATGCGTCTGTCACTGACTTCCAGATTAAAGGCTCTTTGATAGAGTGTATGCAACAGATGAGAAATGTAAGCTGTTTTCAATGGATTTTTTTCATAATTGGAAAAGCAAATTGTTCACACAAGGTATTCCCATAAAATTGTGTTTCAGGAATAGACCCATCTCTACAAGCAGAGAATAGAATTCCTGGGCCCTCACAAACCACGGCGGCTGCACCCAAGCAGCAGAAGTCTCGGCCCACCACCTCGAGGGATGAGCGCTTCCGGTCAGGTAGGGTCACAGCCCAGGCAGTGGGGAAAGGGGCAGGCCTGGAGCCCTGGGACTCTCGCCATGAAGTCTTTCAGTTATTTGTTCTTTGCCACAATATCTGCCAAAGAAATTATTTTCACATAAGCAGTAACGTACATCATCATATTTTTTTCAAGAAAAACATTTAACCTTCACGTAACCACGGTCTGTTTTAATGTATGGTGTAGCTTTAGTGGCACTTTCTCAGGGGATGGCTGCAGAACTCTCTAGAGAAGTCTTCTCTCTCTTACTAGAATAATTTCTTTTAAACTTTTGTATGCTTTTTAGTTTGAAATTGATACTAATAATTTTTGTGCTTTACGAATCTGCTTTACCGCTAGGTGTAGGTGTTTTAGTGTTTTTTTAATTTTGGAGATTTCCTTCCAATTAAATTTATGCCACTCTGTTTGGCAGTGCTTTTATGAATATTTAAATTTGTCTCTGATATTTTACTGGAATTAACAGAATAGCCATTGAAAAAAATTCACGTTTTTCTATTATAGTTTATGTATTAATAACTTGAGCATGTTATCTATTTAATATTTTCACCACTGTGTGATTGTATATTTTCTTCATATTTAAGCTCTTTTGATAGCCCTTTTTCAGAAAAAATTTTAATAGGGATAATTGTCGTTTTAAGAATACTGAAAACGAAGATTAATATTTTAAATGTTTTTTCAACAGGGAGTATAAAGAAATAGTCTAAGAAATATTTGACCAGATAATGTCTTACCAATTTGATATACATTTATAAAAAAACTTCATCATGTGGCAAACAACTTCTTCTTTGATTATGTAAATAATACATGCTTAGTGTTAAATATATAAAAAAAGTACCAAATTTAAGGACAAAGGTAAAAATCACCTGATACCTCTGAATCCTGAGATGGGTGCCCTCAGCATTTCACGGAGCACTGTTGTCCTCATGCCTGGATGCAGATGCATGCACACATGTGTGCCTTCCATGAGACTGGTCCTAGGAAACGTCTCCTCCCTTCTGCCCCTCCGAATTTTCTACATGTCCCGGCTTTTCTCCCCAACCCTGTTCCTGCTCATGGAAGTGATGTTAATAAACTGGTTTCTGCCCTAATGAAGTTTATACTAGGTATATTCTTTGTCTTTTGAATACAGGTCTTTTATCATAAATAGGATTTGCCAATATTTTCTCTCAGGCTGTGATTTATCTTTGTGTTTCTTTAAAGTATCTTTTGAAGAGCAGAAGTTTTTAATCTTGATGAAGTCCAAGTTATTTTTTTAAAATGGATAGTGCTTTTGTTCTTGTGTTTAAGAAATCTTTCCCTAACCCAAGATTACAAAGATTCTCTCTTGTGTTTTCTTGTACAAGTTTTATAGTTTTAGGTTTTTTAGTGCCATTTTAGTGCCCTTAAGTTTGTGATTTTTTTTTTAGTTAATTTTAGTGTAAGTACAAGCTATGGATCATAGTTTATTTTTTTGCATGGAGATACTCAACTGTTCCTGGACCATTCCTTAAGTCTGTGCTTTCTCCAGCGAATTCCCTTTGCACTTTTTTCTAAAAGCAGTTACACGTAAATGCATGCATCTATTTCTGGACTGTCTGTTCTGTTCTAGTGATCTCTTCATCTGTCTTTATGGCAAAACAGTGTTCTCTTGATGATCGTACCTTAATAATAAATGTTAAAATCAGTAGTGTTAGTCCTTCAACTTTGTTTCTTATCTGTGTTCTGTTGTAGCTAATGCGTCTTTTTTTCTTCTTGCACTTTTAAGATTTTTCTCTTCATCACTATTCTGTGGACTCGATTATATCCTCTCTGAAATTCCTATATTGAAGCCCTAGCCCCAGTGGGATGCTGTTTGGAGTTTGGTCCTTTGGGAGGTAATTAGGATTAGATGAGACCATGAGAGTGGGGCCCTCACAGTGGGATTGGTTCCCGTATAAGAAGAGGCGTTGGCCAGGCGCAGTAGTTCACACCTGTAATCCCAGCACTTCCGGAGGCTGAAGCAGGCAGAGACCAGCCTGGCCAACATAGCAAAACCCCATCTCCACTAAAAATACACAAATTAGCCAATTGTGATGGCACATGCTGGTAGTCCCAGGTGCTCTGGAGACTGAGGCATGAGAATCGCTTGAACTGGGAGGTGGAGGTTGCAGTGAGCCCGTATTGCCCCACTGCATTCCAGCCTGAATGAGACTGTCTCAAAAACAAAACAAAAAAAAAATAAAAGAAGAGGCACTAGAGCTTGCTGGCCCCCGCCCTGCCCCATCACCCTATGAGTAGAATGGTTAGAAGGCAGATGTCTGTAAGCCTGGAAGAGAGCCCTCACCAGACACCAACCATGAGGCACCTTGATCTCAGACATCCAGTCTCCAGTAAGAAAATAAATTTGTGTTGTTTAAGCCACTTAGTTTATGCTGTTTTGTTATGGCAGCTGAACAGACTAAGACGCTGGTTTGAAAGATTTGATTATTATGCGCGTTAGCTGGTTTTGTTATGCTTGGGGTTTGTTGAGTATTTTTGGATCTGTTATACCCTATCATGTTGATGTTATCTATATTTTTAGTTCTAGGTAGTTTTTAATCTATACTTATTTTCCTTTTTTTCTAAGACAGCAATAATGTTTAAAGCAGGGCAATCATAGTAACGTCCAAATCCATCACAAAAGTCGCAGTTTGTTTCTTGCTCTGTTTCTGTGAGCGCCTTTTTCCATGAGTGTTTTCAGTTAAGTCCTTGTGTGGAAATGCTCTTCAAACCTTGTATGTCTGATAATATTCTTATTAAATCTTCATGTTTAAGTGATAATTTGGCTAGATATAAAATTATAGGTTTAACACTTTTTTCTTCAAAACTGTTGCTTTTTTGTGCCTGGTGATCCTACTAAGTACTGTCAATCTGTTTCTTGAGCTTTCAAGGTGATTTACTCTTTTTCTCTGGAAGCTTTTAGAATTGTTCTATGCCTTTGATATCCGTCAGTTTCCTTTATCATATGTATAGGTGTGAATTCTTCACCTTTCCTGAGTAGGAAAAGGTTTAACCTGGCCCTACAAGCCATTTAAATGTGAGATTTTTAAATGTTTTCAGACATTTGTTGGGGAAAATTGAAGCATCTACAAAACTGGCCATCTTTGTTTAATAGCTCCCCTGGACCCATAGTCGAGCTCCAGAAATTCTCGGCCATCCATGCCCTGGCTTGGTTCATCTGTACTCTACCTGCTTCCTCCCTTCCCTTATGGTTTCAAAGCAAATCTCAGATATGTTATTTCATCTAGATGTCATAATAGTCTTGAACTTTGTCATTTTGATGTCGTAATAGTCTTGTTCTCTGTATCTGAAAAGATTGTATTTCTAAAAAATAATGCCATTATAACAAAGTAATTAACAATAAATACTTCCTTAATATCAAATATTCGGCCAATGTTCATATGGCTTCTAAAGAACAAGTTTATTTGGACCCAGGATCCAAATAAGAGCTCACATTGCAGTTGGTTGGTAAGTGTTTTCAGCCTCTATGAACCTTAGCTTGTAGGAGAAGCTGAGCTGTGTTTGTCTGATGGTTCCTCTTGGTGTCTCTGACGTGCTTTTTAGCTCACTAGGTTTGATGAAAGTCAGGTTACAAGGTTCAGCTGTTTACAAGACTCACGGGCGGCCCTGTGTTCCTCCACCAAGAGGCCTGTTGGGCCTGACTCTTGCTCTTCGCTGTGTTGCTTGGAAGCCCGTGATTTTCTCAGTTCTTAGATTGATGATTTCCTTTGGGCTGCAAAATGGTGAAATTTAGATTCTGACATTCCTTCTTCATTCAAATGCCAGAATATTTCCATAAAGAGAAACTTCTGTTATTTACAGCTTGGTACAGGGAAGTCAAGATGAATACTTAATTCTTTCCATTTATTTACTAGTTTTCAGAACAATAGGTTGAGTCACTGGCCTCCTCCAGTGGTAACCAATTGATTTTGTTTCCTCTTTTCCTTTTTCTTCTTTTCTTTTATCAGTATCATATTTGATGTTTCAGTCCATTCTAGTATTTCTCCTTATCAATACTCACATTGTCCCATTCTTCGCCATTGGGAATCTCTTCAAATTGGCTTGGGTTGTTTGACCACTTCCTGGTTGGCTGTTAGGATAAGAAGTTCTAGGCTCATCCTGGGCATTTCTTCCCCTGCTCCAGAATCTGCCATTTCTCAGGGTTTTTTTAAGTGAGGATGGTGTTTCAAGAGCACAGTCTGGGCACTAGGGATGCCGATTGCTGTTGGGCTGATTGTGGTTTGTAGACATTTTCAATGTACAGAGGTAAGACACACTTTTAAAAGACAAGATACCACATTTGTTTGTAGTGACATAATCTATTCAGATTCACAACTGCAGGGTCTGTACTTCATCTCTCTCTCTCTCTCTCCCTCCCTCCCTTCATCCCTCCCTCTTTCTCTTTTCTCTCTTCTCTCTCCTCCTCTCCTCCTCTCCTCCTCCCCTTTCTCCTCCCCTCCTCTCCCCTCCTCTCCCCTCCTCACCTCCCCTTCTCCCCTTCTCTCTGTCTCTTTCTGTCTGTCTCTCTCTCTCTCTCTCTCTCTCTCTCGACAGAGTTTCACTTGTTTCCCAGGCTGGAGTGCAATGGCGCGATCTTGGCTTACCACAACCTCTGCCTCCCGGGTTCAAGCGATTCTCCTGCCTCAGCCTCTCCAGTAGCTGGGATTATAGGCATGAGCCACTGTGCCTGTTTTCCCTCTCTCTCTCTCTCTTTCTTTTCTTCCTTTCTTCCCTTTCTTTCCTTCTTTTTCTCTTTTTCTTTCTTGGGTTCTCACTCTGTCACCCAGGCTGGAGGCAGTGGTACAATCATAGCTTACCGCAGCTTGGAACTCCTGGGCTCAAGTGATCCTCCAACTTCAGCTTCCTGAGTAGCTGGGACCACAGGCGCATGCCACTGCACCTGCCTAATTAAAAAAAAAATTGGGCAAGGCGCGGTGGCTTACGCCTATAATCCCAGCGCTTTGAGAGGCGGAGGCGGGCAGATCATGAGGTCAGTACTTCAAGACCAGCTTGGCCAACATAGTGAAACCCCATCTGTACTAAAAATACAAAAATCAACTGGGCGTGGTGGGGGCGCCTGTAATCCCAGCTACTTAGGAGGCTGAGACAGGAGAATCGTTTGAACCCGGGAGGCAGAGATTGCAGTGAGCTGAGATCACGCTATTGCATTCCAGCCTGGTGATAGAGCGAGACTACATCTCAAAAAAAAAAAAAAATGCTCTGGTGCCCAGGCTGGTCCTGGCCTCAAACGATCCTCCTTCCTCAGCCTCCTAGAGCGCTGGGATTACAGGCATGAGCCACTGTGTCCAGCCTACCTCTTTCATCTACATTTCTATCTCCCCTCCCTCATGAGTGTCCAAGCTCTAGGGATGGTAGAATCAGACTATCAAGTGCTTTTCATTTGCCATATCCCACAGGACTCACGAAAAATCTGTATGACAATGTCCTCACTGCTATCAACAATATGAGAGAGTTAAACATTTTTTGTACAGTTACTTTTGTCCTTATTAGATATTTCTGGAAGTAGAGGTTGACCAGTCTAACTTCGGTGTTTTAAAGTCAGCTGCAGTAGTTTAAACCAGGGGTGTCTAATCTTTTGACTTCCTTGGGCCACGTTGAAAGAATAATAATTGTCCAGGGCCACACATAAAATACACTAACACTAATGATAGCTGATAAGCTAAGAAAAAAGTTGCAAAAAAAACTAATAACATTTTAAGAAATTTTACGAATTTGTATTAGGCTGCATTCAAAGCCCTCCTGAGCTGTATGAGGCTTGTGGGTCAGGAGTTGAACAAGCCAGGTTTAAACCAACAACAAGATACACATTTAGGCTCATTTGTTTCGCTTTATTTTCATTTTGGCGATTTCTCTTTTATTCAGTTTTGATTTATAACTATGGAAATATTTACATGATTTCAAAGTTAGATCTACAAACAAAGGAATATTTAAAGAAATCTAGGACCAGCATGTGGGATAGACAGAGAGAGCTTCTATTCCTTTTACCCCCACTGAAAACAAACAAAGACATGAAACTTAATTTGTTACTTTATAACCAGTCTTGTAAAAAGTATTTTTACTGCTGTCCTTCCTGTGTAGATGTCCACACTGAAGCCGTGCAAGCAGCTTTGGCCAAATACAAAGAGAGGAAGATGCCTATGCCTTCGAAAAGACGTTCTGTCCTTGTGCATTCGTCTGTGGAAACCTACACCCCTCCAGGTATTGACAAACAATGTCAGGAGGGGCTTTTTTGAGTGTTTCACAGGCCTGATGTTATCCTATTTACTTCCCACTGAGTTGGAATATCCGTCTGGCCTGTAGTATAGATTGGACACATTTGGAGATTAAAAATGTTTGCATATGCTCATATTCCTTACCTGAAAATCTATGGTGTACATAGTATTCTTACCCAAATGGGTACTTGCTTTCTGTAAGACTTTTTGTGTGGATCTTAATTTCTTTTACTAAGATGCTATTTATGTTTTTTAGTAAAGAGAGGAACCTAAAGCACTAAGAGGAACCTAAAATAAGCACTAAGCTAAAGCTTCCTGAATTAAGAATGTTACGGTTATTCTCATCTCACTACCTATAACTTAACAGGTTGTAACCAGGACTTACATGCAACAGTATAAGACTATTTGGAAAGTTTTGGGGTTGATTTTGTTGTTTTATTATTGGTACCATTAGAAATGAAAACTTTTATATGAGGTTTCTCTCTAGCAATAATGTATTTTAGTCTTCCTTTTAAACTGTACAAGATGTTGATAGTGTCTAATGACTTCATATTCATGAACTTGCATTGTTGTATATTTAAAGTAACAAAAATAGTGACACTCATTTTTAGTTTGATGCATATGGAGATACTACACAATAACACACCAGATTCACAAGATGATTTAGTGGTTTTGGTAACACTTTCTTGCTTAAAAGAAGTTTATTGTTGAAAAAATCTTAGAAATGACTGTCACATTGTTGTTTTTATTAAACATAGCTATAGACATTATCCAATTTTAAAATAATTTTTTAATAATTGTAAAACCCATAATAAAACACTCACTCCTGCTTACTTGAAGAAACCTTAATGTACAGTTAATTTTGTTGACTGAAGCCATTTTCTTGGGGAAGGAGTTGTTTGTAGAGCTAGTTCACCTGACTCCCCTGAAAGGATGCATACAGACCGGGCTGTGGTTCTCCCGTGGCCACCATGTTGTTGCACGGCCGGGAGGCCTTCTCATTGCCTCCAAGGTGTAGGGCCGGGCCCGGGCTCGCCCCTGGGTGATGCTGACTGGTGTGTGGATATGGTGTCTGACTCTGTGTGGACATGCAGTGCAGCACTGGATATTCACGGGACACCCCCACTGAGGTAGATGCCGAAGCAGTTTAGGAGATCAGAGGCTGTCTTCACTGAGTGTGTGTGGTGCCCTGTGGCTGAGTTCTCTCTGGGGAGCTGGGGACTCATGGAATCATTTTCCCCACAGTAGGGCTCCTTGCACACCCTTCTAGATTGAGGGTGACCTTTGAGCTGACTGCGTGGCTTTGGGCAGAGCTGTGCCAGGTGTACAGAAGCATGCTGCACACAGGCCTGGGAGGCTCCAGTGCGAGTGGGAACTCCGTCCTCCTCTTGATTCATCCCGATATCATGCCTGTCATCGTTATTTTAACCACAGACACGTCGTCTGCCTCAGAAGATGAGGGCTCTTTACGGCGACCCGGGCGACTCACCTCCACTCCGCTCCAGAGCCATTCCAGCGTCGAGCCCTGGCTCGACCGGGTCATTCAGGGCTCGTCCACCTCATCCTCTGCATCCTCCACCTCATCTCACCCGGGAGGGAGACCCACCGCCGCTCCCAGTGCTGCAGCCACGCCGGGGGCCGCCGCTGCCACTGCACTCGCAGGCCTTGAGGCCCACACCCACATAGGTCAGTAACAAGCTGCTGCGGCCCCTGTGCCACAGAGCGGGGTCAGGAGTGTCCAGGACAGAGGAGCAGGTAGAGGGCACCTGAGCCGGGCGCCACCCTGCAGACTTAGCTGCAGGCCTGAGTGCTCTCCAGGTGACTGAGGTCACACAACCCAGATAACCTGTGCTGGCTTTTTCTGCCTGAGACATTAAATTGATTTTGAGCTTTTAATAATTGCACTTGAAAGAAATGGGGTAATGTTTGGTTAATTCATCATTTAGATTAAATCTCTAATAACCTTTTGAACAATACAGCTCAGTTGCAAATTTTTTCCCCATCAAGACCTACCTTATTTTTCATCTGGGAAATGTCCTTTTGGTAACAAAAGTAGTTCTTCATACTTCTTTAATTTGGCAGTCCTAGTCCTTTGGGGCATGGGGCATTTCTCATAGTCCTCCAGAAGGGTGCAGTGTTTCTCAGTGTCATAACACCTTCCTGGTCTTGAGGGGTAGCTGGTGCACACAGTAGGTGCAGGGGTAGATGGTCAGCACACATCCATACCTGCTGGTGGCTGTGATCATCACCCTTGACCTGGCTGCCTCTCTGTTGTCTGTGCCTTTCCTCTTGGCTGTATATGTTCACAGCTGCAGGGCCATTGGTTGTCTCTGTACCTGGCTGGAAATCTGAGGTTGGGGCAGAGGGCTGCAGTGTGGTCTGGCTTTCGCTCTTCCAGATACCAGGTTAGACAGCCTTCGGTGTGAAAAGGTGTCCGTCAGAGCTAATCATATGGATGCGTGGATCTTTCCCAAATCATAGAATCTCTTGGATTACATTCATGTTAGACATGAAAAAAGTGTAAACCTTTCATCCTTTGAAATTCTATTTTTTAACTAAAACGGCAGCATAGTTAACTGTATGTAGCTGGCATGTGAAACCCACATACACTCTTGCACAAGTACCATCAAATACAATCAGTATTGTTGAAGACTCATCTTAATCCCCTGCTTTTATTCCCAGATGAGGAAGGAAGAAAAAAAGTCCAGTGATTTTAACTTGGTTGAGATCGCACAGCAGCCTAAGTGGTGAAGCCAGGGCTGATACCAATTTTCTTGATTCCTATTCATTTTCTTTGCTTTTAGTTGCTTTTCTGCCAAAACTGAAATAGTGACACCCATGACATGCTGTTGTTTGTGCTGGGGTCCCCATGGGTGCCGAGCTCTTTTTTGTAAGACCTTGGTCATTTGGCTGGATTGGGGACAATTTGGGTACGTGTGGTCATTTGGCTGGATTGGGGACAAGTTGGGTACGTTGAGTGGCCCGCAGCTTCTGTCTCAGCATCCTCCGTAGGGCGCATCACTGTTGCTCTTCATTTTTTATTTGTTTGAGTTAATACATCTGTTTCCATGAAACATGTGTCCTTCTCCTGAGGTGTCAGTCTCAGATGAAAGCTCGCAGTGCCCTGCTCTGTCTCTAAACTGCTTCCAGCTCATAGAGGAACGCTAAGACTACCAGGGTAGCAGAAGGCAGCATTTTCCACAGAGAAAGCTCCTCTTTGGCAAACAGCCTGCCCAGATTATTTCTGTGGCTTTCCTGGGTGTTCCCTGGCCAGAGGCTGCTGCCCACCTTTTCTCAAGGAGGTGTTGAAAACAGCTTTTGCACTATTTTTTTTCCTTCTCTGTTCATCATTGGTGATTTAACTTTATAGAAATACATAGTTAACTCCAATTCTGAGGCGGGGGCAGGAAAACAGTAATTTTAAATGTTCTGTTACCTCATTTCTTCTCCCAGAATCTCCTTTCTAGATGAGATGGTCCAGGAGAGCAAACAAAACATTTGTAGCTTGAGTTTATTAGCCATTGCTGAGTCATCTCAACACCGTTTCCTGGTGGGTTAGAAATAAAAGCTTACTCAGCATGAAAAATTAGCCACAGTTCAGAATGTTTAACCATACAGCCCTCAGCTTTCCAGTTAAAAGCAAAGCATTTAACTCTAATGTGTGTTTGAATTAGATGTTTTCATTCTCTGAAAAGGACTTGGCTGCAATTATTTATAATGTAGGTTTATGACCTGTGTTGATGGAAGACAGCTCCTGACTCCTGCAAATGCAGCTGTAATCATCTCTTCCTTTCCTGTTAGTCCTAGCATCAACATTTTGTGATCAATTCTAACAAATTTTTTAAAAAGTTCTTAACTTGGGCTTGATTTAATACCTTGCTTACAGGATTGCAATTTTCTACAGATTGTAGCTACCCACATCCTAAATGTTGGGCATAGTTAATTTGAATTTCTGAATCTCAAAAATACTCAACTTCCCTATTATTACGGAAATCATCCTTTGTTTTAGTTTCTAACACTAGATGTGTCTTCAAATTAAACTAAGGAAAGAAACATGAAAAGAGGAAGAATATATTAAGTAAAACATTTGAGGTAGAATGTATCAGGTAAAGATAATTTTTAAAAATATCACTTTCAGTTTTGGATTAAGGAAATCAAATATATTAAGCATTTTTATACTAATGTAAATACCTATTTTTAAAAGCAATACTTCTAATTATAGTTTTGTTTTGTTTTGAATGTAGTTTATTTTTATGCAGCTGGTTTTTTTTTTTTTTTTTTAATGTTGTTTTTTTTTTTGCAGGTGGGTTTTTTTTTTTTTTTTTTTTTTCCCCCTAGAGACAGGGTCTTGCTCTGTTACTCACACTGGAGTACAGTGGCATGATCCATAGTTCACTGCAGCCTGACTCCTAGGCTTAAGAAATTCTCTCACCGTAGCCTCCTAGTAGCTGGGACTGTAGGACAAAATCAGCCTGCCAGTCTAATTTTAAAATTATTTTGGAAAGATGGGGTTTTTACTATGTTGCCCAGGCTGGTCTTCACGGCCTCAGGATCCTCGTTCTTGGCCTTTCACATGTTGGATTACAGGAAGTGAGCCACTGATCCCAGCCATTATAATAGCTATTTTAAAAAACTACTTGTAGTACATGATGTGTTATATCCGTGATATACTTTTTCCCTATATAGCTTTAAAATCACTTATTCTTTTTGTTGGAATTTGGAAGAGGGCGAAATTTTTTTAACTGAAAAGAACCTCCTGATAGACATACGTTAAATGCTAATTTGATCTGCATCAGGCTTTTTTTTTTTTTTTTTTTTTTTTTTTTTTTTGAGACGGAGTCTCGCTCTTGTCCCAAGCTGCGGCGAGTGCACTGGCAGAAGGTCGTCCAGCTCACGGGCAGGGGCTCCGCTCCTGGTGGCGAGGCGGGGGGCCATGTGGCTGCCGCGGGCGGGGCGGGGCTGTCTAGTCCTCCCGAGTAGCTGGGACTACAGGCGCCGCCACCTCGCCCGGACTGTTTTTTGTATTTTTAGTAGAGATGGGGTTTCACCGTGTTAGCCAGGATGTCTCGATCTCCGACCTTGTGATCCGCCGCCTCAGCGCTCCCAGAATGCTGCGATTACAAGCTTGAGCCACCGCGCCGGCCGGTGCCATCAGGCTTTTTTAAGGGTAAGGGTTGTGAAAAATCTTAACGGTTTAGATTTTTTCAGAAGGTATATTCTGCTATGCAGATAGTGAGTTTGTGCTTTCATATACTTCATAGCTTTATACAAACCTAGTAAAAAGTTACTGCTTTACATTGTACCTAGGAGTACCACAGTGATACTAATAGGTACCTTCATTAAAATATTAAACATTACCAGTTGTCTCTACCTAACAGAGACTAGTGTTGATTTTTTTTTTTTTTTTTTTTTTTTTTGAGATAAGATTTCACTCTGTGGCCCAGGCTAGAGTGCAGCGGTATGGTCCTAGTTCAGTGTAACCTGGAACTCCTGGGCTCCCGTGATCCATTTCACCTCAGCCTCCCAAGTAGCTGAGACCACAGGTATCCGCCACCATGCCCAGCTATTTATTTATTTTTTTAAGAGATGGAATCTCGCTATGTTGCCTAGGCTGGTCTCAAATTCCTGGGCTCAAGTGATCCTCCTGCCTCAGCCTCCCAAAGTGCTGGGATTATAAGTGTGAGCCGCTGCACAGCCAATGTTGATTCTTTTATTTTTTGGAGGCAGAGTCTCACTCTTTTCCCCAGGCTGGAGTGCAGTGGTGCAATCTCGGCTCACTGCAACCTCCACCTCGCGGGTTCAAGCGATTCTCTTGCCTCAGCCTCCTGAGTAGCTGGAATTACAGGCATGCACCACCACGCCCAGATAATTTTTGTATTTTTAGTAGAGACGGGGTTTCGCCGTGTTGGCCAGGCCATTGTCGAACTCCTGACCTCAGCTGATCTGCCTGCCTCGACCTCCCAAGGTGTTAGGATTACAGATGTGAGCTATCGTGTTGGCCCCAGTGTTGATTTTTATAAGTGGACAAGCATCTGTGTATTCATTATTGTGATAGAATACAATGTCTATAAAGACACAATGCCTTTCCTAGTGGTAGACCCAATTATAACCATAATTCCTAAAGGAACTTATAGTCAGCCAGCATTCTGAACAGATAGACAGACTGTACCATGGAAATAAAACACAAAAATGTACATTCAGACAATGAAAGGAGTGACTTTTACACATGTTCCAGATCGAATGTCTATTTTTAAATGTTACACCAATTCTACTTTAAGAACTTGATTGTGGCCAGGTGCGGTGGCTCACACCTGTAATCCCAGCACTTCAGGAGGCCGAGGTGGGTGGATCATTTGAGTCCAGGAGTTCGAGACCAGCTTGGCCAACATGTTGAAACCCTGTCTCTACTAAAAATACAAAAATTGGCTGGGTGTGGTGGCGCATGCCTGTAATCCCAGCTACTTGGTGTGCTGAGACAGGAGAATCGCTTGAACTCAGGAGGCGGAGGTTGCAGTGAGCCAAGGTTGTGCCACTGCACTCTAGTCTGGGCAGTGATAAAGTGAGACTCCATCTCAAAAAAAAAGAACTTGATTGTGGTCTCTTAGTTTTGCAGATATTTTAACTGGCAGTGGGGGAAGTTTTAATTTCTGTAGTTGTATTCTTTTAGGACTGCAAAGGTATGGTGTCCAACATACTTTTTTGGGGGTTGTAGTAGTTTGTATGAGCCTGGCTGTTTTTTTCATAATGTTACAAAAAAATGTACCAATGACAATTGATTTCAAATTTGTTTCTGCTTCCTTGAGGGAATTTATTTCTTTCTGTCTGTCTTTTTGTCTGTCTTTCTTTCTTTCTCTCTCTCTCTCGTCGCTCTGTTGCCCAGGTTGGAGTGCAGTGGTACGATCTCGGCTCACTGCAACCTCCGCCTTCTGGGTTCAAGCGATTCTCCTGCCTCATCGTCTCCAGTAGCTGGGATTACAGGCATGTGCCACGACGTCTGGCTCATTTTTGTATTTTTAGTAGAGGCGGGGTTTCGCCATGTTGGCCAGGCCGGTCTCGAACCCCTGACCTCAGGTGATCCGCCTACGTCAGCCTCCCCAAGTGCTGTGATTACAGGCGTGAGCCACCACGCCTGGCCCCTTGAGGGAATTTCTAACCAAAATCTCATCAGGCCATTGTGACAGGCAGGTTTACTCTGTGCCTGTCTGTGTGCTGAAGATGGTGGTTCTGAGTGTGGATCTCTTTGAGTATTGAGCCACCCACATGCATGCAGATGTCTACATAACGTGTCTGGGTGTTCATACGGTCCTAAAATGTGTTTGGTCAGCCAAGAAAACAAAATTAATGAAAATGCCACACTCGCCCCACTTAGAGCTCAGCTAGTGGAGCTTTGGACTAATGGGGTTTGAAGAGCAGCTTAATACTCATTTGACTTAACAGCCACTTTCATTTTGGGTGTGTTTTTCAAAAGCAGATCTGCATTCTGCCCCTCCTGATGTCACCACGGGCCTCGTGGAGCATTCGTACTTTGAGCGTCCACAGGTGGCTTCTGTGAGAAGTGTTCCTCGGGGGTGCAGCGGGAGCATGCTGGAAACAGCAGATGGTGAGCATGCCTCTCTTTCTCCTTGTGAAACAGCAGAGCACAGGTTTTGTCTTTGGGTATTGAACACAGTTTTAATGGATTCAGTGTAGCAAACCCAAGCCAACCATCAGTTTTAATCTGTACAGATAAATGGAAACCAGTGTGTGCAGTTAATGTTATGGAAAGCATCAGGTGGTGAAATAATTGGAAATATCAATGGAATTGGTCAGAGGGGGAACAAGGAAAGTGGGGAGGGAAAAGACTTCCAAATTTAGATAGGATGCAAAAGGAGTTTCAATCTGCAACATAGTAGGGAAATGAGAAGCTGTGGGAAGTTTCTTTATTTAGATTCAGTGTGGCAGACAGAATGACTTAGTCAGTGCAAGTGCACACACCCACCTGTGACATAACAGCCCCTGCGCTCTCCATCCTCAGCAGCCTGTGAAGTTGCACAGTAGTAGTCATGGCTTCCCACGTACAGGCTCAGAGATGTCTGTGTAACTTTCATCATGTCCTCATTTATACCATTTCTTTTTGAAATAGTCTTCAATGTGTTTTATCAAAATCATGTCATTTTTTTCCCCAAAGTAATAATTTAAATAAAAATTCAGAGGAGCTCAGAGCTGGGGCCTATCATATATTTTGGTACTCCCAAACAGGGTGTCAGATTTTGTCGAGGGCTTTCATCTCCTTGTCCAGAGGCAGAAGAAAAATACTGAATCAACATGAAGCAGGCTGTACATTGGTTAGACATGTTTTTAATTGAATTTATTACTCCTTATATTTTAAAAGATTAAGAGTTTAATGAAAGGGTAATTGACATAATGAATTTCACATATTTAAAGTGTACAGTTTCGGCCAGGCGCAGTGGCTCACACCTGTAATCCCAGCACTTTGGGAGGCCGAGGCGGGTGGATCACCGAGGTCAGGAGATCCAGACGATCCTAACACAGTGAAACCCTGTCTCTACTAAAAATACAAAAAATTAGCCGGGTGTGGTGGTGGGCGTCTGTAGTCCCAGCTACTCGGGAGACTGAGGCAGGAGACTCACTTGAACCCGAGAGGCGGAGGTTGCAGTGAGCTAAGATCGCGTCACTGCACTTCAGCCTGGGCGATAGAGTGAGACTCTGTTCTCAAAAAAATAAACAAAAATTAAAGTGTACAATATTGTAAGTTTTAGGACATTTGTACACCTGTGAAAGCATCACTACAATCAAGATAATGACCGTATCCACCATGCCCAAAAGTGTCCTTGTGTTCCTTGGTCCTCCCCTGTTCGGATCCTTTGGCTTTCCCCGTACACTTCAGGGAACAACTGATTTACTTTCTGTCACTTTAGATTAGATTGCATTTTCTAGAATTGTATATAAATGGAATCATACAGCGTTTACGTTTATGGTCTGGCTTCTACCACTCTCCATAAATATTTTGAGATTCATTCATGTTCTGTGTCAATAGTTTACTCCTTTTCATTGAGTAATATTTCATTAGATGGATGCACCACAATTTGTCTATTCACCTGTTGATGTGTATTTAGGTTGTTTCTAGTTTGGGCCTGTTACAAGTAAAGCTGCTATGAATAATCAATCTTGTACACGTTTTTGCATAGATGGCTACTTTCATTTCTTTTGGGTCAATACCTGGAAGTAGAATGGCTGAATTATATTGTAGGTGTATTTTAACTTTTGTTTTGGAGACCGAGTCTCACTCTTTTGCCCAGGCTAGAGTGCAGTGGCATGATCTTGGCTCACTGAAACCTCCCCATCCTGGGTTCAAGTGATTCTTCTGCCTCACCCTCCCGAGTAGCTGAGATTACAGGCATGTGCCACCACGCCCAGTTAATTTTTGCATTTTCAGTAGAGATGGGGTTTCACCATGTTGTGCAGGCTGGCCTCAAACTCCTGGCCTCAAGTGATCCACCTGCCTTGGCCACCTAAAGTGCTGGGATTATAGGTGTGAGCCACCGTGCCCACCCTATTTTTAACTTTTTAAGAAACTGTCACGCTGTTTTCCAAAGTGATTGTACCATTTTACATTCTCATTATTAGTAGTGAGAGTATTCCTCCACACCCTTTTCAACAGTTGGTATTATGCTTAAAAAATTTTAACCATCCCAATAAGCATGTAGAAATACCTCATTACCATTTCAATTTGCATTTCCCTAATGGCTGATGGTGTGTTGAGCATCTTTTCATGTACCTATTTGCCATCTGTGTATCTTTTTTCTTTTTTGATACGGAGTCTCGCTCTGCTGCCCAGGCTGGAGTGCAGTGGCCGGATCTCGGCTCACTGCAAGCCCCGCCTCCCGGGTTTACCCTATTCTCCTGCCTCAGCCTCCCGAGTAGCTGGGACTACAGGCGCCCGCCACTGCGCCCAGCTAGTTTTTTTGTATTTTTTAGTAGAGACGGGGTTTCACCGTGTTAGCCAGGATGGTCTCGATCTCCTGACCTCGTGATCTGCCCGTCTCAGCCTCCCAAAGTGTGGGGATTACAGGCTTGAGCCACCGCGCCCGGCCCCATCTGTGTATCTCTTTAGGGAAAGTATCTGTTCATACTTTTTGCCTTTTTTTTTTTTTAAATTGTGCTTGTTTCCTTTCTTTTCTTTTCTTTCTTTCTTTCTTTTTCTTTTTTTTTTTTTTAAATTTTGTTTTTTTCTTTTTTTTTTTTTTTTTTTTTTTTTTTTTTTTTTTTTTTTTTTTTTTTTTTTTTGAGATAGAGTTTCACTGTCACCCGGGCAGAGTGCAGTGGTGCGATCTTGGCTCACTGCAACCTCCACCTCCCAGGTTCAAGCAATTCTTCTGCCTCAGCCTCTCGAGTAGCTGGGATTACAGGCACATGCCACCATGCCTGACTAATTTTTGTATTTTTAGTAGAGACAGGGTTTTGCCATGTTGGCCAGGCTGGTCTTGAACTCCTCATCTCTGCCTGCCTTGGGTTCCCAAAGTGCTGGGATTACAGTGTAAGCCACTGTGGCCAGCCAAATTGTGCTTGTTTTCTTACTGAGTTTTGAGGGTTGTTTATATATTCTAGATACAAGTCATCCCATATGAGGTTTATCATTTGTATTTTCTCCCAGTCTGGCTTGCTTTAACAGTGCCTTTCAAAGAGGAGATGGTTTAAATTTTTATGACATTCAGTTTACCAGATTTTTTAATGGATTGTCCTTTTGTGTCATACCTAAGAAATTTTTGTCTAACCCAGGGCCACAAATGTTTTCTCCTATATTTTCTTCCAAAATTTTATAGTTTTAGTATTTACATTTAGCTAGATAGTTCATTTTGAGTTAATTTTAGCATAAGTATCGGGTATGAATCAAAGTTTACATTTTTGTATGTGGCTATTCAGTTGTTCTAGCACCATTTATAATAAAGACCATTCTTTCCCCCACCAAGTTCCTTGGCATCTTTAATGAAAATCAGTAGACCATGTTGGAGAGGGAAGGGTCTATTTCTGGGCTCTGTATGTTGTTCCATTTCCTTATTTATCTGTCCTTACACCTTGTATAGCCATGACTACTGTGATTTTCTTAAAATTCTTGAAATTATACAGTTGGAGTCCTCCAACTCTGCTTTTTCTTCTCTTTTTTCTTTTTTTCTTTTTTCTTTTTTTTTGACAGAGTCTTGCTCTGTCACCCAGGATGGAGTGCAGTGGTGTGATCTTGGCTCACTGCAACCTCTGCCTTCTGGTTTCGAACGATTCTCCTGCCTTAGCCTCCCAAGTAGCTGGAATTCCAGGCAACTGCCACCACTCTTGGCTAATTTTTTTTTCTTTACTGCAGGTGCACACCACCAACCTTGGCTAATTTTTGTATTTTTTAGTAGAGATGGGGTTTTGCCATGTTGGCCAGGCTGGTCTCAAAATCAAGTGATCTGCCCACCTTGGACCCCCAAAGTGCTGCGATTACAGGAGTGAGCCACTGTGCCCGGCCCCCGCTTTTTTTTTTTTTTTTTTTTTAATAGCGACTCTGTTGCCCAGGCTGGAGTTCATTGACTTGATCATGGCTCACTGCAGCCTGAAACTTCTGGACTCAAGCAGTCCTTCCTCTTCAGCCTCCCAAGGAGCTGGGACTGCAGGCACAAGCCACCAGATCCAGATAATTTTTTATTTTTTAAATTTTTTGTAGAGACAGGGTCTTGCTATGTTGACCAGGCTAGTCTTAAACTTCTGGCCTCGAACGATCCTCTCCTGCCTTAGCCAACCAAAGTGCTGGGATTACAGCCATGAGCCACTGCTCCCGGCTGGCAAATGACTTCTTTTTTTTTTTTTGTGAAGAAGTCTCGCTCTTTCACCCAGGCTGGAGTGCAGTGGTGCCATCTCGGCTCACTGCAAGCTCCACCTTGGGTTCACGCCATTCTCCTGCCTTAGCCTCCTGAGTAGCTGGGACTACAGGCGCCTGCCACCATGCCCAGCCAATTTTTTGTATTTTTAGTAGAGATGGGGTTTCACTGTGTTAGCCAGAATGGTCTCAATCTCCTGACCTCATGATCCACCCACCTCGGCCTCCCAAAGTGCTGGGATTACAGGGCCATGGCTTCTTAACATTACCATGGAATAGTCGTGACCTCATAAACTTCCTGAAAGGGTCCTGGATGCCCCAGGGGTCCCTGGACCATTTAAAAAACTGCTAGTTTAGGCCGGGCGTGGTGGCTAATGCATGTAATCCCAGCACTTTGGGAGGCTGAGGCAGGCGGATCACAAGGTCAAGAGATCGAGACCATCCTGGCCAACATGGTGAAACCCCGTTGCTACTAAAAATACAAAAATTAGCGAGCGTGGTGGTGCACACCTGTAGACCCAGCTACTTGGGAGGCTGAGGCAGGAGAATAGCTGCAACCTGGGAGGCGGAGATTGCTGTGAGCCAAATTAACACCACTGCACTCTAGCCTGGCAACAGCAAGACTCCGTCTAAAGCAAAAAAGCAAAAACAAAAAAAACTGCTAGCTTAGAACAAGTCCTATTTCCCGGAAGGCATTCAATAAGTGTTTTCTAAATGAATTAATTCCAAAATGACTGTCCAGTGGGGCCCACACTTGGACGGATTTGTAAGCCCTGATGCATCGTGTGGTTTGTTCTTGGGCCTTAACACTTGTGTACACTTCTCCAGAGGTTGTGATGTGACCTGGCCTCAGTGCTCCTCTGTCCTTCCCGTGACAGGTGTCCCTGTGAACAGCAGAGTGTCCTCCAAAATCCAGCAGCTTCTTAACACCCTGAAGAGGCCAAAGCGCCCTCCATTGAAGGAGTTCTTTGTGGATGATTTTGAGGAATTGTTGGAAGGTAAGAGTTGTCCAACTTTGAGCTTTTGTGTTTGTATGAAAAGGGTGGCCATGAAGTTGAGAAACAGGGCAAATCTATATTATCCATGGTTATTGCTTTGTATATTCTGTTTCCAGACTCAGTGGTCACTGTGTATAATGGTGAATTTAGAATCACATTACTGCTTCCTTTATTTGAGCAGGTAGAAAATTTACTGCTCATATTCAAGTGACTTAGCATTTTGTAAAAATACTTCTAAGGTTTTATTTAACTTACATTATTTAAAATTTTAATTTAAACTTTCTGAAATACTCATCTTCTTGTGGTTTTAAAGTGTTTAATTTTCAGCATAGATTTGGCTGCTTTTCAGAATTTTAGCCTCATACATGAATGAAATACATATTTAGAAAGAAAGAATATACATATATTTTTTAAAAAGAAAACTAGCAAGAAGCGGAAACCAGAAATGAAGCCAGTACAAGCATGTGAGTGTGTTGTTAGAGCCACAGGACCCCCATGCTGGTCCCACTCTCAGACCTTGGCTGTTTGTACAGTGTCACTGCTGGCAGCAGACCAGCCCAGGGTCTCCTCCATACCCGAGGATTTGAGAAAGGTTTTAGGAGATTATTTCCCCTTTGTAATCAGATAGTGTGTATTAGTCAGGGTTCTCTAGAGGGACAGAACTAATAGGATAGATGTATATATATAAAGGGAGGTTTATTAAGGCATATTGACTCACACCATCGCAAGGTGAGGTCCCACAATAAGCCGTCTGCAAGCTGAGAGCAAGGAAGCCAGTCTGAGTCCCAAAGCTGAAGAACTTGGAGTCCAGTGTTCAAGGGCAGGAAGCATCCAGCACAGGAGAAAGGTGTAGGCTGGGAGGCTAAGCCAGTCTAGTCTTTCCACATTCTGCCTGCTTTTATTCTGGCCACACTGGCAGCTGATTAGATAGTGCCCACCCAGATTGAGGGTGGGTCTGCCTTTCCCAGTCCGCTGACTCAAATGTTAATCTCCTTTGGCAACACCCTCACAGACACACCCAGGAAGAATACTTTGCATATGTCAGTCCCATCAGGTTGACATCAATATTAGCCATCACGCAGTGCCTTTCAAATTCAGAGTTTGTTGGTGTGAGTGCATCTTAGAGCAGTGTTTCTTACCACTTGGGCAAATTGTGGTTATACAGCTCCTGGAAGAAGATTAAAGTAATTCTTTTTAAAGTAAAAGACAAGATTAAAGTAATCTTTTCCAGGACCTATATAATCAAATAATCTTTTTTTTTTTTTTTTTGAGACAGAGTCTTGCTCTGTCACCCAGGCTGGAGTGTAGTGGCATGATCTCGGCTCACTGCAAGCTCCATCTCCTGAGTTCACGCCGTTCTCCTGCCTCAGCCTCCCGAGTAGCTGGGACTGCAGGCGTCCACCACCACGCCTGGCTAATTTTTTTTTTTTTTTTTTAGTAGAGACGGGGTTTCACCATATTGACCAGGATGGTCTCGATCTCCTCACCTCATGATCCACACGCCTCAGCCTCCCAAAGTGCTGGGGTTACAGGCATGAGCCACCATGCCCGGCCTATAATCAAATAATCTTTTATGTCTTTTTCTTTGAACATGGTGATAGTTGTTTGGATCCCTAGGCTGACGTGGTGGTTCTGCTTGCTTTCCTCCTGTCTGAGTGGGCCACCAGGTCCTGTCCCCATGCTATGGATACCTGGCTGTTCACTGCTGTGGTGCCAGGGATAGTAGAGGTGACACAGACCTGTCCAGAGGTTGGGAAAGTGGGAACCACTCCAAGGTCACCTTTGTCTGTGAGGCTGTGGTCACCAGGATGGTGGGTTGTTTTTAACTTTATTTCACAACCATCATCATCCATGACTAAAACTCCTTTAATCCTTTGGTTAGTTGGCAGTGACTGTGATGCAAAGATCTAAACAAATTATTGTGAGCTTTTTTATAGTTGGGATTAAAAAACAGTATTATAAACTATGAATGCTTAAAAAGAGAATGTGTTCATGGTGCTCTGAATTGCTGATTTTAAAATTTTGATTTTGCTTGTAGTTCAGCAACCAGATCCAAATCAGCCGAAGCCTGAGGGAAGTGAGACGAGTGTGCTGAGGGGGGAGCCTCTCACTGCAGGTGTCCCCCGACCACCGTCACTGTTGGCCACCTTGCAGCGCTGGGGCACAGCGCAGCCCAAATCCCCCTGTCTGACTGCCTTGGATACGACTGGGAAAGCCACCTATACTCTCACCTATGGCAAGTGTTCACAGAAAGCAGTTGTGCTTCTGAGTTAGCTGTAGAATGTCACACACATAGCACAGCATAGACATACAGCTTGACAAATACTCCTGAGAAACCAGCACAGCTGGCAGATCAATAGAACATTGACGTATATCAACTACCCATTCCTCCAGAGGGGCCCACTTACTGATGCGTGGTGACTGCCATTGCTCTGGGCTCGAGTGTTTGGAGCGTTCTATATATGCATTCTGACCCACGTAGTTTAGTTTCATCTTATTTTCAGCTTTGTATAAGGGGAATCATGCAGGATGTATTTTTGTGTGTGTGGCATCTTTTGGTTCCATACTATGTTTTCTTTTGTAACACAAATAGTAAGCATGTCTACAGCCTGATGAATCCACAGAGTGGACGTGGTCCTGTCATCAGCACTCCAAGCAGAAGTGTTGCTAGGTTCAAAGCCCCTCACGCCCCCCACACACGAAGGGTAACTGCTGTCCTGACTGCGCACACTGTTGGCTTTACCTGCTTTTAAACAGGTGTTCTTTAGTTTATTCTCATCGATGGGTATTATTTTGTCGTGTGAATATACTAGAACTTACTTACACACTCCCAAGTAGATGGACATTTGTGTCGTTTCCACTTTGGGGCTATTGTATATAGTGCGGTTATGAACATGTTTATGTGAGTCTCTTGGTGAGAATATGTAGGCATTTGTGCCAGGTATAAATGCAGAAGCAGAATTGTTCAGCATTAGGACATAGTGCCAAACACTTTTCCAAAGGCAGTGCAGCAGTTTTCACTCCCACAGCCAGTGAGTACATGAGGAGTTCCAGTTACTCTTTTCTCATCAGCTTGTGATATTGTTTATTTCGTTACAGTCTTTGTTATAGGTGTGTTGCAGCACAGGCTAATTTGCATTTGCCTGGTGACAAATTATTTTCATATGCTTACTGGTTGGCATTGCATTGAATCTCTAGTTCAATCTGAATAGAATTAATGTTTTATAGGTTGAGAACATCCCAAATATGAAAATCCAAAATCCAAAATGCTCTAAAATCAGAAACTGCTTGAAGCTGACATGATGCTCAAAGAAAAAGGTCATTGAAACATTTTGGATTTCTGACTTTTGGCCTTGTGATGTGATGCTCAACTGGGAAGTCAATATAATGCAAATATTCCAAAGCCTAAAAAAATTTGAAATCCCAAGACTTCTAACCTCAAGCATTTCAGATAAGGGATACTCAACCTGTATTACAATTATGGAATCTTCCAGTTTATGACTATGGAATGTTTTCCCTTTTTAAAGGCCTGCTTTAATTTCTCTCAGTGATGTTTTTATACTTTGGAATACAGAAGTCTTGAGCATCTTTTATTAGATTTATTCCTATTACAAGTGCTATAATTTTTAATTTTCTCTACTGATTTGTTGCTTATATATGTAAGTGCAATCTATATTATTATTATTTTAAAATGATGACTTTGTGCCAGGCGTGGTGGCTCACGCCTGTAATCCCAGGACTTTGGGAGGCTGAGGCAGGCAGATCACAAGGTCAGGAGACCAAGACCATCCTGGCTAACACGGTGAAACCCCGTCTCTACTAAAAAAAATACAAAAATTAGCCGGGCGAGGTGGCGGCGCCTGTAGTCCCAGCTACTCGGGAGGCTGAGGCAGGAGAATGGTGTGAACACAGGAGGCGGAGCCTGCAGTGAGCTGAGATTGAACCACTGCACTCCAGCCTGGGCGACAGAGCAAGACTCAGTCTCAAAATAAATAAATAAACAAAAATAAAAAATGATGACTTTGTATCCAGTGATCTCACTGAGTTAACTTATTAGTTCTTTGTTTACTCATAATTAGTTGTTTGTCTATATATCTTTTGTATTACCTGTCTACAAAAATCACATTATTGGTGAACAATGATAGTGTTATTTTGTCCTTTCCAATACTTACACTTTTATTCTTTTTTTTTGCTTTTTTGCGCAAGCTAGAACCTCCAGTACAGTGTGAAATAGAACAATGTTGAAGAGTGGGCATTCTTGCCTGTTTTTCCATCTGAGGAAAAGCCTGTGGTAATTAAGTATGATGTTTTCTGTAGTTTTGTTTGCTTGTTTGTTGGTAGAAACTCTGTCAGATTAAGAAGGTTCCCTTCTCCTTGTTTGTTAAAAGTTGTTATCATGAGTTGGTATTGAATTTTGTCAAATGCTTTTTCTGCTGCTAGCAAGATGATCATATGGTTTTCCTCCTTAATTAATTTGGTGAATTATTTTGATTGATTTTCTAACGTAAAGTAGTCCTTCATTTGTAGAATAAATCCCACTTGGCTATAATATCTTACCCTTTTAGCTGTTCACCCAGATTTGATTTGCCAATAAGTTGTTTAGGATTTTTACATCTGTTTTCATTAGAAAAATTGTTCTGTAATTCTTTAAGAAAGGCGCTCATTGCCAGCCTTTGATGAGTATGGCTAGCTCACAACCTCCAACTGTTAAATCAGCGTTCAAATCTAGGTCATGCTATTGGCAGGGCAGTCCCTGGCCGATGGCCAAGTAAGGCAGTGGGACAAGGGCCTGCTTTCTGTTAGCATGGACTTTCCTTAAAAAGGCATTGGACTTGTGGAGACTGTCAGTTCTACATTGTGGCTTGACAGCTCCTCCTGCCCGATCTTGCTACCTGTCTTTTGCTGTCACAGATTTGTATTCTCTAGTAATCCTTTTGCATGCCTGAGCCTGTCTCAGTGTCTGCTTTGCAAAGAACCCAGCCTGTGACACACTTCTTTTTTTTTTTTTTTAACATTCTCCTTGGCTTGTAGTTTGTCTGCATTTATATACAAAGTGTAAGATATCACTACCATTGTGTTTTTTTTTTTTTTTTTTTGAGACAAGGTTGTGCCCGGTCACCCAGGCTGGAGTGCAGGGATGTGAGCTCGGCTCACTGCAAGCTCCACCCCCCAGGCTCAGGTGATCCTTCCACCTCAGCCTCCCTAGTATCTGGGACCACAGGCACACACCATCATGCTCGGCTACTTTTTTGTATTTTTAGTATAGTCGAGGTCTCGCCGTGTGGCCTGGGCTGGTCTCAAACTCCTGAGCTCCAGCAATCTGCCCACCTCAGCCTCCCAAAGTGCTGGGATTACAGGCGTGAGCTCCCACGCCCGGCCCATTGTTTTTTGTTTGTTTGTGTTTTTAATCAGTCGTACATTTCTATTCTTTTACTATATACATTCCTTCCTGAGATTCTATATTTTCCTGGGTAATCATTTCCTTCTGGCCCGTAGAACTTCCCGTATGTTCATTATACTGTAGGTTTGCTGGCAACTTCATTTTTGAAGGTTATATTTCGTGGTTATTTATCTTCTTTCAGCAGTGCAAAGATTTTGTTACTGGCTTTTGAGAAGATACCAGACGATTGTTACTCTCTTGACAGTAATGTCAATAAACCTTAGCCAATAAGCTGCTTGAAAAATGTTCTTTTTCTTTGAATTGCAGCCATCTTACTATGACATATTTAGAGGTGATGTTCTTTGACATTTTCAAGATGTCCACAGGCTTCTTGAATCTGTAGAATGGTGTCTTTTATCTGTTTGAGAAAAATGACAGCCATCTTCTCTTCCTATATTGCTTCTTCCTCATGTTTTTTCTTCTCTCCTTCTGGGACTCCAGTGACACTTATACTTTTTTCACACATGCAAAGAGCTGATCCACACATGCAAAGAGCTGTGTATTCCCCTACTACTGCCATTAGCTACCTCCAAAGTATATTTCCTACCTGGTTACTATACCAAAGCTCTCTCAGAATGTGAAGTCAAAACCGTCACGTAACACAGTGCTGCACAACAGAGCAGAGCCTTAGATTTTGAGATTTTAAATTTTAAATTCCTGGGATTTCATGAGGAAAACAGAGGTTCTTCCCAAAATGGAGTCTGTGGTGCCTCCTCTGTTTCCCCCAAGGAGTCCCAGGCTGTTAAACCTTGAATATCTGCTTTTAAGCTGACTTTTAACCATAGTGCTCTTTTATTTTTTTAATTAGTTAAAAATTTTTTTTTTTTTTTTTGAGATAGAGTTTTGCCCTTGTTGCCCAGGCTGGAGTGCAATGGCGCAGTCTCATCTCGCCACAACCTCTGTCTCCCTGGTTCAAGCAATTCTCCTGTCTCAGCCTCCCGAGCGGCTGGGATTACATGCATGCACCACCATGCCTGGCTAATTTTGTATTTTTATTAGAGACGGGGTTTCTCCATGTTGATCAGGCTGGTCTCAAACTCTTGACCTCAGGTGATCCACCCGCCTCGGCCTCCCAAAGTGCTGAGATTACAGGTGTGAGCCACCATGCCCAGCTTATTTTATTTATTTTATTTTTTATTTTTTTTAATTTTTTTGAGGTGGAGTCTCACTCTGTCACCCAGGCTGGAGTGCAGTGGCGTGATCTTGGCTCACTGCAACCTCCACCTCCCAGGTTCAAGCAGTTCTCCTGCCTCAGCCTCCTGAGTAGCTAGGATTACAGGCGTGCACCTGGCTAATTTTTTTTTCTTTGTATTTTTAGTAGAGATGGGGTTTCATTATGTTGGCTAGGCTGGTCTTGAACCCCTGACCTTGTGATCCACCCATGTGAGCCTCCTAAAGTGCTGGGATTACAGTCATGAACCACTGCACCCAGCCCATAGTGCTTTTTTTAAAAAAGTCCTTTTAAATCTCTTATTACCCAACTTCAGCCAGGATTTGCGGCCAATATTTCTGAGTTTGGAACTTTACCAAAGGTAACCTCCTAGGTGAAAACAATAAACCTTAGCCAATAAGCTGTAGTATTGGGCACTTGGACTATTCCCAGAAGTCCAGAGCATCCAATTCTGAGCTTGCAAAGGCTTTTAACTGCTCGAGATAACCTTTAGCGCTAACTACGACCTGAACCTCAAATTGCTGTTCACTTGATGGTGGAAACCAAGAGAAAGTACCTCAGTGTGGTTACAAGTCAACTCCCAAGGACATTTTTCAACATGTGGTCTCTGGGCAAGATGAAGGAGCAGACAGTTGCCCTGAGTAACAGAAAAGATGGAAAAGAGAAAGGGAGAAAAGCATTGCCTATAGCAGGATGGGGAAGGTGAGGAGCTCAGGGAGGCCAGAGAAAGACCCACCCATTGCAGCGACGCTGAATCAAAAGTTCAGGTGGCCGCTTGTCAGTAATGAAGGGATCTTTTCCAGCAGTCCCATCAGCTCTGGAGTTTCCCCTTTTGGGGAGAAAAAATGCTCCCGTGTTCCATGATCCTGTACATGCCTAACCTTGTCACCCAAAGCGGTCAGCAAAGAGTGCAAGGCAGATTAATCCAAAGAGAATAGTGGTTAACATTCTGTAGTGCCAGATCCATTCTTGGCCGAGAGGGACTTTACTGAAGGGGGGCGTCTAACCCCTTATATCTTAGGAAGGACTGTACCTTCCCAAGTTGGGCCTCGAACCCAGGTTTGTTCAAGTGCCCTTGCCTTTTGTTAAGAGGGGCCTTTAACCCACTCTGTCTTAGGAGAAATTCTGGCTCCCCTAAGTTGGGCCTCTAACCCAATTCCATCCTTTACCCCGGTAAATGGACCCACTTACCCAAAGTCGGCCAATTGGTGCTGTGGTCTTACTTCCTTCGGGTCGGGGGTCTCCTCAGTATTACCCCTTTGGAATTCACCAGGAAGATGTTACCAGAAAGGGATCCTGTTCCAGACCCCAAGAGAGGCTTCTTGGACCTTGTGCAAGAAAGAATTCAGGGCAAGTCAATATAGTAAAGTGAAAGCAAGTTTATTAAGAAAGCAAAGGAATAAAAGAATGGCTACTCCCTAGGCAGAGCAGCTGCACATTTTCTAATGTAGGATCATTTATAAGAATTTTTTATATTATATTCTGGATACCAGCCCTTTGTCAGTAATACCTTGCAAGAGTTCTCTCCCACTTTGTAGCTGGCTTTCCACTAATGGTAGCTTGGTGAACAGAAGTTCTATCCATCACCTTTTCTTGCGTGATTTTTGCTTTTTGCTTTTTTGTTTGGTTTTGCTTTGTTTTGTTTGTTTGTTTGTTTGTTTGTTTTTGAGACGGAGTCTCGCTCTGTCACCCGGGCTGGAGTGCAGTGGCCGGATCTCAGCTCACTGCAAACTCCGCCTGCCGGGTTTATGCCATTCTCCTGCCTCAGCCTCCCGAGTAGCTGGGACTACAGGCGCCCGCCATCTCGCCCGGCTAGTTTTTTTGTATTTTTTTAGTAGAGACGGGGTTTCACAGTGTTAACCAGGATGGTCTCGATCTCCTGACCTTGTGATCCGCCCGTCTCGGCCTCCCAAAGTGCTGGGATTACAGGCTTGAGCCACCGCGCCCGGCCTGTTTGTTTTTTGAGACAGAGTCTCACTCTGTTGCACAGGCTGGAGTGCAGTGGCGTGATCTTGGTTCTCTGCAGCCTCTGCCTTCCAGATCAGGTTATTATTATGCCTCAGCCTCCCAAGTAGCTGGGACTACAGACGTACACCACTAGGCCCGGCTAATTTTTGGTATTTTTAGTAGAGTCAGGGTTTCACTGTGTTGACCAGGCTGGTCTTGAACTCCTGACCTCAGGTGATCCACCTGCCTTGGCCTCCCAAAGTGCTGGGATTACAAGCGTGAGCCACCATGCCTGGCCCGATTTTTGCTTTTTGTGTTCTCCTTAAGTACTGTTTCCCTTGGCTGAGATCAAAACATTATTCCATTAATTTGAGAGAATGCTGTTGTTTTGCTGTACACATTTCGGTCTGCCATTCACCTGGAATGCGTTTTTGTGAATGGTGTGGGACTGGGTTCCGGGGTTCATTGCTAAAGAAGGATAACCGGCTGTCCCATTCTTGTCTAAGGAGAAGACAGCCCTTGCCCCACTCCTCTGTGGTGGCACATGAGTCATCAGTGAGTTGTCCACACACGGGTGGATCTGTTTTGCTGCTCTTTGTTTTATTTCATTGATTTATATTCTATTCTTTGTGCCTATACCACACTCTCTTGATTGCCGTAGTTTTATAGTAAGTCTTGACATCTGTAGTGAAAGCCTGCCGTCTTGTTTTCTTCTTCAAGAGCATCTTGCATGCTCACTGTGGCAGCACATACACTAAAACTGGAATGATGCAGAGAAGATGAGCGTGGTATCTGTGCAAGGATGACACACATTTGTGAAGTGTTCCATATTAAAAAAAAAAAAAGTGTCTTAGCAATTCTTACCCTGTGCATTTCAAGATCCACTTTAGAATGAGCTTGTCAGGTGTCACAGTATACTTACTGAGATTATGAGCATTGCCTTGAATGAGTCTAAAGAGAATAAATGCCTTTTCATTATTATTGTTATTATTATTATTTTGAGATGGAGTTTCGCTCTTATTGCCTGGGCTGCAGTGCAATGGCGTGATCTCAGCTCACTGCAACCTCCGCCTCCCAGGTTCAAGTGATTCTTCTGCCTCAGTCTCCTGAGTAGCTGGGATTATAGGCGCCTGTCACCACACCCGGCTAATTTTTTGTATTTTTAGTAGAGATGGGGTTTCACCATGTGGGCCAGGGCTGGTCTCGAACTCCAGACCTCAGGTGATCCACCTGCCTAGTCCTTCCAAAGTGCTAGGATTACAGGCGTGAGCCACCGCACCCGACCACCTTTGCATTACTGAGTCTTCCAGCCCTTGGACATCTGTCCCTCCATTCAAATATTTGTTACTTTATCTCAGTAACATGTAATTTTCTGTGGGGAGATTTTGCATATTTCTTGTGACAGTCTCAAGTACTTAGTGTGTATATGTTTTAATTTTGCGGTGGATACTTTCATCAAAAATTTTTATTCTTTTTTTTTTTTTTTTTTTTTTGAGACAGAGTTTTGCTTCATTGTCCAGGCTGGAGTGCAGTGGCACGATCTTGGCTCACAGCAACCTCCGCCTCCTGGGTCCAAGCAATTCTCATGCCTCAGCCTCCTGAGTAGCTGGGATTACAAGTGCCTACCTCCACACCCTCCTGATTTTTTGTATTTTGGTAGAGACAGGGTTTCACCATCTCACCCAGGCTGGTCTCGAACTCCTGAGCTCAGGCAGTGTGCCCATCTTAGCCTCCCAAAGTGCTAGGATTACAGGTGTGAGCCACTGCGCCCGGCCTATTTACTCTTTATTGCTAGTATGTAGAAATCAAATTGTGTTTGTATGTTGATATATTTGGCAGCCTTGCTGAATTCAGTTATGGAAGATTCATAAACGACACCATCATGTCATCTGCAAATAATGGTAGTTACATTTCCAGTTGTTCAGCTTTTTCTCCCCTTTTGCATGGGCTAAGCCTTTCAGTACAATGCTGAAAACAGACATCCTTAGCTTACTTCTCTCAGAGGGAAGCTTTCAATATCCAACCATTATGATATTTCCTATTGGATTTCTAAAGATGCTCCTTTTCACATTAAGGCAGTATATTTCCTTTTCTGAGTTTAAGAAGGATTTCAAAAATCATTTAAAATCATTTTAAAATCATGAATGATTTAAATTGTTTTTATTTTCTTCCATCTATTGATATGATTGTTTTATTTTCCACCTTTGTTTTGTTAATGTGGCAAATTATGTTGATTTTCTGTTGAACCTCTTTACATTCCTGGGATAAAACTGACTTGGTCATGATGCATTATTCTTTTTATGTACAGCTGGATTCAGTTTGAAATTCTTTATGCATTACAATTATTAACACCTTAAATTGACTTTTTAAAATAGGCTAAAACAGTGGTTTGAGTTGAGTTTTGTCTTTTTTTGTTTGTTTGAGAGGGAGTCTCACTCTCGCCCAGGCTAGAGGACAGTGGCACGGTCTTGTCTCACTGCAACCTCTGCCTCCTGGGTTCAAGCAGTTCTCCTGCCTCGGCCTCCTGAGTAGTTGGGATTACAGCATGTGCCACCACTCCCAGATAGTTTTTTGTATTTTTAGTAGAGATGGGGTTTCACTGTGTTGACCAGTCTGGTCTCGAACTCCTGACCTCAGATGATCCACCCACCTCAGCCTCCCAAAGTGCTGGGATTACAGGCATGAGTCACCGCGCCTGGTCTAGTATTTTTTTTTCCTCGTTCATTTCTCAGGTCCCCCAGTTCACTTATTTCATAGTGTTGCACCTGAGCTTCATATTATTACACGGGAAATTGAGCGCTCACTTGCAGGGCATGGCCACTCAACCTGCCTGCAGTTGTGCTGCAGGGACTTGAAGGGCTCAATGGTGGCTTTGTGTTGCTTCTGTGATAGGCTGCTTGGTGGGGGTGTGTTAAGGCTGCTGCAGGTGTGGGGCTTGGACTCATATTTCTCAGTCTTCCTGTCCCATGGTCACCCCTGCCTCGTGTCATCCTCTCCCGACACCCCCAGTCCTCTAGGCTTTTCCTTTCTCTGGTGTCCTGTCTTCCTCAGTGAAGCTCTCCCCATTGAGTGCTTATGAACATAGCAGCTGTGCCAGGAGGGTGTGTGATGGGAAGGACCTCGGAGTAAGAGCTGGTTCCTGGGCCCTGTGCCTGGCGTGAGGTCCTGATGGCTTTCCAAGTAAAGAATGGATGGCATTGATACCCGGATCACCTTTGGATCTGTTGCTTTTGTTTATATTGTCTCTTGATTTTTGGTCAGGGGAACTTCTCTTTGGGGATGCCTAGTATTTTAACATCTTAAATTTAACGTATTAGGAATTTAACATGTTAAAATAAAGATATGACCCACTTCATGAATTGTTGTGAAGATTAAATGATGTGCTACTCTTACAAATGATATAATTGAGGGATATTTAATGTCATGAAAATCCATTTATAATGCAGTATTAATTGAAAAAGTAGGGTGAAGTATCTCATTTCTTGAAAATTATGCAGACATGTATACATGCTTATATGTGTATAGTTGTATATGTGTGCACACGTATGTATATATATGTATACCAAATACTGACTCTTTTTTGCTGGCTTTTTTTTTTCTTTTTTTAAATAATGTCTCTGTTGCCCAGCCTGGCTCTCACTACAACCTCCACCTCCCAAGTTCAAGCAGTTCTTGTGCCTCAGTCTCCCGAGTAGCTGGGATTACAGGTGCATGCCACCACGCTGAGCTAATTTTTTGTATTTTTAGCAGAGATGGGGTTTTACCATGTTGGCCAGGCTGGTCTCAAACATCTGGCCTCAGGTGATCTACCTGCCTCGTCCTCCCAAAGTACTGGGATTACAGGTGTGAGTCATTGTACCTGGCCTCTGCTGGCTCTTCTGTAGTCCAAATTTTTATAATAAAATCCTATTTTGTTTTGTATTAAGAAAATAAATCTGTAAGTTATTTTAAGAGACAACAATGATGTTCCTTACAGCATTGTGCAGAATAGTTATTAGATGGAAACTACCTAAATTTCCACTAATGGGATAATGGTATGTTATGGGGTATTTTGGTTTCTACATTAAAATGTTAATTATTTGTTTCTTAACTTTTACATTGCTTAGTATTTTTATTTTGTTTTAGGTAAACTTTGGAGTCGGAGTTTAAAACTAGCTTATACTCTACTTAATAAACTGACAAGTAAGAATGAACCTCTACTTAAACCTGGAGACAGAGTAAGTAACTAGAATGTCACTTTGTTGGAATGAGCAAAAGCAGAGACTTAAATAATCTGTTTCATTGAACTTAGTGTTCTATCATTTAGTTAGAATTACAGCATTAATAAAAGGGATTTAAAATCAGCAGTGAATGCTGGATGTGGTGGCTCATGCCTGTAATCTGAGCACTTAGGGAGGCCGAGGTGAGCGGATTGCCTGAGCTCGGGAGTTTGAGACCAGCCTGGGTAACATGGCAAAACCCTGTCTCTATTAAAAATACAAACAATTAGCTGGGCATGGTGGTGCATGCCTGTAATCCCAGCTACCTGGGAGACTGAGGCATGAGAATCGCTTGAACCCGGGTAGTGGAGGTTGCAGTGAGCCAAGATCTCGCCACTGCACTCCAGCCTGGTGACAGAGTGAGAGTCCGTCTCAAAACAAACAACAACAAAAAAAATCAGCAGTGAAAAATAGGGCAGAGTTTGTGATGTAGAGTAAAGCAACATTCTTTTCTTGCACTCATTGTTTGTCCACTGTTTCTTCGTCTTCTTTCCTGTTTGACTTCATATATGTTAATATTAAAAATGTTAGATTCCAGAACTTAGAATTTATGAATTAAAATCTAAAGTTCTGAAACCTTGCTGTGAAATTCTATATTTTTATCTCCTTCCCTATTCTATGTGTCCAGGTAACCTCCTTGTACCTGTCTGCCAAAATGGGATGCTGGAGGCTTATTCTCTTGTGCTACACTGCCCTATATGGTTGGCAGTAGCCATTTGGGGCTATTTAAATTAGCAAAAATTAAATAAAATAAAAAATATAGTTTCTCAGTTGCACAAGCCACATCTCAGGGGCTCAGTAGGAGTGTGGCTAGTAACTACAGTATTTATAGCTCAGAGGTAGAACATTTCCGTCATCATAGAAAGTTTTTTGGGGCAGTACTGCTGTAGGCAAGCTGGACCAGACCCGAGGGCCTCTGGTATACTAGAAAGTCCAGGGTGGAAAATAGTTGAGAACATGGTGAAAATCAATACACCAGTGAAATCCCGTAGTGAGAAGGTCACCTGTGTCAGATCACCCAACAAGTGAACTGCAGGTTAACAAGCTGACAGATGGTTCCAAGTAACTCTTTCAGTGCCTAACTCTTTAATGTGAACTATTAGCCAAGGACTTTTAAGAAGGAAATGTCAGTATGAGAGAAAATACCAAAAGACAAAGAAAAGGAAGGGAAGAGAGGGAGTGAGAAAGAGAAAGACAAGAAAAGTAAGGAAGGGAGGAAAGAGGAAACAAACTTGAAGGAAAGCTAGATATAGAAAACAGTGTTTCTAAAAAGTGAATATTAATATTCTTGGAAATCAGATGAAGATGTTTCATAAGTCAAGAAAAGGATGCCAGTAGGAAAGAGAGATGGAGAGTGCAGTAAAATAGGACAAAAAGACTCGATCAAGAAGACTCAACACCTGACTGATAACTGGAGTCCAGAAAGAGAAAGGAGAACAGAAAGTGAAACATTTTAAATGAATATAGTAATTCAGGACAGTATCTCAGACCTGCAGAGTGTAAATATTCAAGGATGCACACCAAAACACATGCCCATAACACTGCATAATGCCAGGGGTACAGAAAATAATCCCAGAGCGTTCGGGGGAAAAGTAGGATGTACACAAAGGATCGGCAATGACCATGGCTTTTGGGATTTCTCATTGGTAAAACTGGAAGAGAGTGGAATGATGCTTCAAAAATTCAGAGGGAATGCAATTTTTAACTTACAGTTCTATTCCCAGAGATTCAACAGATTTGAGAATGGTATAGCCATTTTCAGACATGCAGGACTCAGAAACGTTTGGGTCACAAGCACTTTCTTGGCGAGTTCTTAGAAGATGTCCCTCAGCCACATGAGTGAGTAGGGTGCAAGCAGGGGGACCACAGTGGATATCCCCAGTACGATCACTGACAGCAGTCCAGGGAGCAGCACAGCCACCATCAGGAGAACCAAGACTCCAGGGTGGGGTGGAGTCCTCAGCACCCACCATCAGGAGAACCGAGACCCCAGGGTGGGGTGGAGTCCTCAGCAGCAGGGGACATTCACGGCTCTCCTGAGTGGGTGGTTATTTGGAAAATGATACTGAAGGGTATTTGACCCATCTGAGGGAGTATTTTAAAGCAAATTAGCTAGAGAATACACAGAAAGCAACACAAGTAGAAAGAAAAGAAAGGAAATATGTACTTGGCTATAAAAATGTAAACAGTTTAAGAATAATACTTTATGATATGTTGTGCTCATAGATGAGATTTTATGTAATGCTTTAGAATGAATTTAAGAATCACTAATTTTCTTGAAAAGCTTTCTTACAAGGATAAAGACTTTCAGATACTTTCTTGACTTACAAGAGAATCTCTGTGGTTAGGTGAATCGTAATAAAATTGACAAGGTCACAGTGATTGAGTTGAAGAAATTGGTGGCAAATTCTGCCTCCTATAATATTACACTTTATAAAAGTGAACAGAGCTCTTCATAACGAATTCTGTAAAAATATACTTTCCCTACCAAACATCTAGTCTCAAGGTTATAGGTTACAGTTCCGGGCAACCACTATTAAAACCAAATTTTGAAGGAGAACCTTGCCCTTTTCAACAAACTTGTTAGAAACTAAATTTCCAGACCTCAAGTACAGAATATAGATACGGCTTAAATTTTGTCTTACAAAGTGAACGCTTATTGGTTATACATTTTTGTGTGTGCTCAAAGGCCCTAAGTCAGCAGTCTCTACTTAGTTAAATAGGTATTTGGACTTGTCCCTTATGGTTTCAAGCACAATTATTACAATATTTGGGGCTTACAAAAATTTTATTTTGTAACTAGCTTTTAATTTAACTAGATACTGTAAAAATTGGAAATTTGAAATATTCATTTCTTTGTACTGTTGTAGGTGGCGCTCGTGTTTCCAAATAGTGACCCTGTGATGTTCATGGTTGCATTTTATGGGTGTCTCCTGGCAGAGCTGGTTCCTGTCCCCATAGAAGTGCCGTTAACGAGAAAGGTAGCAAACCCATGGCTCAGGTCCCACATGGTTCGCTTCTGAACTTGATACCAGCGGTATCTTACTTCCTTTTCACTGAGTGTGGGCAGGCAGCAAGCAGCTGTCTTGACAGAGGAGAGGAAGCTAGTGGTCGACAGGCTGGCCAGGACTCAAGAGAAATCAGATGCCGTTTGGTCTGACTGTCTTCTTGTTGGTGAGAGGGTCACTGAGAACCGTTTTGCTGGTGATGCTCCCACACCACACTCCTATGAGGTGGAGCTGTTCTGTCATCTCCATGAATTTCCCAACAGAAATGATAGCCAGTTTTTCCTTTAATGAATAGAATTATGGTTCAATAAGATTTTGTTAAACTTTTCCTCAAAGCCATATGTTTATAGAAAATAACTATTATTTCTTAGGGATAAATGTATCATTACAGTGATATAGCTCACTTCTCAGTGGCAGTTTTGAATAAACGAGATGGAAATTATCTTGTGTTTCTATTCACTTACATGGCAGTAGGCCGTTTCTGTTGCTGATAAATTATTAATGTGCGGTCTTGCTTATCTAGGTATCTATAACATTTTGACTATAAATATCAATAATCTGATTACTGAAAAAAAATATTTAGGAGTAGACAAGGCATGTATTTGAGAAAATCGGCTTTCTGTCATCCTGTCCCAGAATTCAGGCAGCTGTTAACATGAGCATTATCCACAAATATTCAAGAATCCCAAAAGTAAAACTAGCAATTAAAACTAGTGTATCTCAAAGGATAATATATTATGAGCAGGTATTTGAATGCAGTGATTCTTAGGAGTAAAACTAGAGATTTGTCAAATTTATAAGAAGAAAATGACAAAATGCTGCTGAGGGACACAGAAGACTTGGCTACAAGGAAACGTGTGTTTCTGTGTGGAAATAATTAATATTGTTAATGACCAGGCCTCTCCAGATTAATTTGTAAATTTCAAACATGATTCAATAGAAATTTCAATGCCATTAATTTTGGAGTTTGTTAAAAATGCTTCTAAATGTCATTTGTAAGAATGAACTTTGAGAAATTAGCCCATTAAACTTTATATTTCACCACAAATAGAAACCAAAATTATCTTTTAAATTTAAACATAGTTGTCACATTTTAATGAAGTATTTCCATGAAAAGATCGGATATATCAATAATAGGACTGAATTATTCTAGAAGTTTTGTGAGGGATGAAAAAAAGATCTGTTCTGTGCATGGCCTGGAGCACCAAGGGTCTGGGTCTGGGTCTGCTGTGGGCACCCCACCCCCACACTGTCACTCTGCTTTCTGCAGGACGCAGGCAGCCAGCAGGTTGGGTTTCTGCTGGGCAGCTGTGGAGTCTCCTTGGCCCTGACCACAGACGCTTGTCAGAAAGGCCTCCCCAAGGCACAGACGGGAGAAGTGGCAACTTTCAAAGGTGAGGCCTCCCAAGGGAAGAGGAGTCAGTGTTCTGACTGTGATCTGTGTTAAATGCATGGTGTTCCAGAAACTAAACATGACAGAGGTGACTGGATCTTCAGCAAAAGTGATCCCTCGTTCAAGGCCTTGGTGAATCTCGGTTTTCATCTGGCTTCATATCTCGACCTACACTGTCTGATATGGTAGCCACTGGCTGGATGTACCTTTTTAAATTACATAAAATGAATTGAGACTAAAACTTGCACTCGCACTCCTTAGTCGCTCAGTAGCTAGTGCTGCGTGTTGGAGGCGCAGGCTTCGAGTGTGGGGAGTAGATGCCTCTCTGACTGCTGGCTGTTGTGTCCTGTCTGCGTGTCACAGGTTGGCCTCCCCTCTCCTGGCTGGTGATTGATGGGAAGCATCTAGCCAGGCCCCCCAAGGACTGGCACCCTCTGGCCCAGGACACAAGGACTGGGACCGCCTACATTGAGGTAATGACCGTTCCTAACTCAGAGCATCTAAAAACATGTCCCACAGGCTTAAGTCTTGCTTTTCCTAAGAATATAAGTTACTATTCTTTTTTGTTAAATTTCGGCCTAAGAGTTCTTGTTTTATCTCTGCCCCAGAAATACAGTGTTATATAGATGGTTGCTCAGACCCTTCCAGGTTTCTCTCTTATCTCGTTCTCTCCTAACTGGCTCCCTGGGGATGCAGACAGTTATGAGGGAGCCCGTGGCCCATCATTGCCCTCGGGCACCTGCCCAAAGGAGCCACAACTTCCACTGAAGCATCCCTCAGGGGCCAGGGCTTGCCGTGCACCTGGGCCTAGCAAGATGATTAGAGGAGAGACACTGACCACTTCTTCTTTTGAAGATTCTGTCAAGTCTCCATTCTGTCTGTTGTCACCTCTAGAAATATCACATCATGTTTTTTTCCTTGAAATCTTTCAGTATAAAACCAGCAAAGAAGGCAGTACGGTGGGGGTCACAGTGTCCCACGCATCCCTGCTGGCACAGTGCCGGGCTCTGACCCAGGCGTGCGGGTACTCAGAAGGTAAGGGCTCTCAGGGATGGGGTGGTGGCCCCTCCAGCTTCACACAGACACCTGACCTACCTAATCATGTGACTGTCGCTGCACCTGTCAAAACCACCCCAGGTGCCTTTGCCCATTAGTCCAGGTCATGCCAGGTAGGGACATGCACCGTCTTTAGCATGCTTATGGGGTCTCTGTGGTTGTGCTGGCCAGGAGGGCACACGGCATCTCTTAGCAGAGTCCAGGCAACCCCATCAGGGTTGTTTTCAGTAAATGCACATGGATGTTGGTTTTATGGAACATGGAAGCTATAACTGATACATTTATACACAGTGCTGGGTTCACAGGCCTGCCCTGGGGGGCTGGCTTACTCTGTGACATACTGAGGGTCAAGGTATTCATTCAAAAAGAGGAAAACGCTTTTAGTTTTCTATTACTGTATCTGTGACTGTAGTTTTGACCTTAGCTGTCATACATATAAATATATGATTTATATTTTACATTTATCTTTATAAATATATAACATATTTATATTTTTATAAATATATGGTTTATCTATATTATGATTATAGATGATCTCTTGGTAAAGTATAGTCAGCACCTGATTTACTTCAAATGTCATATACTTAACTTAGGGAAGTATTTTTTAACTAATATTATTTAATTGATAAGTACTAATTGTATATATCTATGGGGTACACCGTGACAGATAACTTAAAAAACTGTAAAAATGGACTCATAGTAGTTTTCTTACATTGTAATACTGGAACTGAACAAAGCTACAAAGTGAAATGGAATGGTTTAAATATCTAAAATATAGGTGTTTAGGCCAGGTGCAGTGGCTCATACCAGTAATCCCACTACTTTGGTTGGCTAAAGCAGGAGGAACACTTGAGGTCAAGAGTTTAAGACCAGCCTGTACGACATAGTGAGACCCTATCTCTACAAAAAAAAAAAGGGAGAAATTTTAAATAAAATTTTAAAAAAGAAAAAAAATAGGTGTTTAAAAGCAAGGGGGTAAGTTGAGGGCACAGCTAAAGCTTTTACTGGAGATTTGGAAAATGATTTTAGGTATTTTTTAAGGGCTTTATTAAATTTAAAAAGTTAGATCTTTCAGATCAAGCCCCATGACTTTCTTTGTCTTCAGCCCAGAGTTAATCTTACATATGTCACCTATAATTTGGGTTCTTTAGCCAGGCGTGGTGGTGTGTGCCTACAGTCCCAGCTACTCGGGAAGCTGAGGTAAGAGGACCGCCTACGCCCAGGAGTTTTGGCCTGTGCCAACCAGGTATCTGCACGAAGTGTGGCAGCAACATGGTGACCTTCTAGGAGTGGGGAACCACCAGTTTGCTAAGGAGAGGAGAACCGACCCAAGTAGGAAAGGGAGCAGGTCAAAACTCCCGTGCCGATGAGTAATGGGATTGTGCCTATGATGATCCACTGCACTGCAGCCTGGCAACATCATAAGACCCTGTCTCTAAATAATAACAATAATAATTTGTGTTCTTTAGCCAACAGAGAAAGGATGTTTATAGTACTGTTATTCATAGTGCAATAACATTTCCTGGCACACAAATCAAACCTCTCCTATTCACCTTTGGAGTGCTGTGGCCTTGCGAGAAGCCAGGTCTGCCCATAGCCCCAGGCTCTGCCTTTCTGCCTGTGTGAGGTGGGAGCCAGATCTTAGAGAGGACTTGGCCGAGGGCTCTGAGCAGAGAGCTGTGCTGGGAACCCTCAGTACTGCTCTCCACTCCAGCTTCCTAAAATGTGTTAGCTGCACGTCTCTGCATGAGAAAACGGGCAGAGAAAGAGTGACTTTCTGAAGGGTGATGTGAACCACCAGCTCTTATAGAGGGGAGATGCCGGATCACAGCCTCTGGGTGTGAGAATTGAGGAGATGTGTAGAGTTGAGAAGTAAGAATATCCCTGACAGTTTTTCATCCCCACCTCTTGATTCTGAAAAGAATACCCCATCAAAATACCTGATGAAAAGATGTGGAGAGGCTGGGCGCAGTGACTTAACGTCTATAATCCCAGCACTTTGGGAGGCCGAGGCAGGCAGGTCACTTGAGGTCAGGAGTTTGAGACCAGCCTGGCCAACATGGTGAAGTCCCTTCTCTACTAAAAATACAAAAAGTAGCCGGACATGGTGGCGCACGCCTGTAGTCCCAGCTACTCGGGAGGCTCAGACGGGAGAATTGCTTGAACCTGGGAGGCGGAGGTTGCAGTGAGCTGAGATTGCTCCGTTGCACTTCAGCCTGGGCAACAGAGTGAGACTCCATCTCAAAAAAAAGGAAAGAAAAGATACGGTGACACCTTGTGCAGCGTCTTCAGTGTGTGATGTTCCTGTGCCTTGTGATGAGTGCTCAGCATGGCTCTCGGTGTTAGTGGCCTTCTGCTTTTGTGTGTTTCTGGTCATGGATAACCAAGGTTATTATTAATTGGTACGTGGTATTTGGAAATGCTGTATCTGTTCCCTGAAACTTACATGGTGATGATGTACTCACCTCAGAATTTCTCTAGAAAATGCATAGGGCTTATTGAGAGGGTTGCTCAGTGGTTTAACCTTATTTGTCTACTTGCAGCGGAAACATTAACAAATGTGCTGGATTTCAAAAGGGATGCTGGTCTATGGCATGGAGTGTTAACAGTGAGTGTTGTTTGCTGATGACTAATTGTTGGAACAAGGGATTGAGATGAACCCAAGCCTCTGCCTGAAATGTTGAGAGCGTACATCGGTTTTGTTTTGCTTTTTCTGGTGTGGCTCGGGCCCACTCGCCCTGAGCGTGTCTGCTCCCCCACAGAGCGTCATGAACAGGATGCATGTGGTCAGCATCCCCTATGCGCTGATGAAGGCCAACCCGCTCTCCTGGATCCAGAAAGTGTGCTTCTATAAAGGTAACGGATACCATCATCATGGCACTCACCCTTCTTTAGGGAAATCTCTTGGAACTGACCTTTGGTGATTAAGAAAAAATAAAGCTGACATGTGGAACTGCAGATGTAGGCTGAGGAGCCGTGGGATGTCTTTCTTGGTCACACCCCTGTCCAGGAGTATGGGGGCTTTCTCTGCCTTGGGCATAGCCCTCAGGGTTTCATGGGTGATGTGGTAAGTAGGGCCAGTTGGTGGGGTCTGGGCCTTGCTTCTCTCAGCAGTGGAGGTGCCTCTGGGGACCAAGCAGGAGGCCCCAGCATGGCCACACCTGCACAGTTGGCAGTCTGTGTCTCTGCCCTGTGGAGCTCAGTGGCACTTTTACCAGCCACTGAGGCACTGGATCACCTGGGTCACCCATGTTGCCTTGTTCTACCTGCTGGGGTGTGCCCCTCTGGACATGTCTCAGAGCAGCGTGGAGCGGCAGCTGTCTCTTGTCTGTCCTGCTTTATGGAGGGAAACTGAAACTTGGGTGGGGGTGGGGGGATTGCTGGATTCCACATGCTAGCCAGTGCAGGAGCCAGACTGAGACCCGAGACCGTCTGTTTAGCTCCTGGGGTCCTCACACTTCTCAGCCAGCACCAGGGGTTTGGGGAGAGACAACATGAGACGAAGTGGGCACACAGGAAAAGAGCAATATGGAGCTTCTAAGAAAAAATTAACGTTAGAAATGGATCTGAGCTTTTGATGTCTAAATTGTACCTCAGAGTTGATTTTTGTGGAAAAAGCTTTGAGGGTTAGTTAGACTGCATGTGAGAGAGGGCTGCAGAGAGCTTCGGACCTGGGAGCTACGTGTTGTGTCTGTGCGTGTACACCTTTGTGTGGAATGAGGTACACGTGTCTATAGGCGTGTGAGGGTGCCAGCCCTCATGACACAGGGATGTCTGATGTCTGTGCCGTCCTCTCTCTGCAGCTCGGGCCGCGCTGGTGAAGTCGCGAGACATGCACTGGTCTCTCCTAGCTCAGCGAGGCCAGAGGGACGTCAGCCTCAGCTCACTGCGCATGCTGATTGTGGCCGATGGCGCCAACCCATGTGAGTGAGTCTGTGTGGCGGGGGCATACCCCACACAGTGTCCCCTTCTGCAGACCAAAGTAGAACACACTGAGAAGCAAAATTGAGGCGTTTGCACTGCCAGTGTCATATAGATACACATGTCCCATCATTTCTATGACACGGAACATCTTGTTGATTTGACTGGTTTATCTCATGCATGTTTATTAGGTCACTAAATTTAAAAGCGATTTTAATATGCTTGATGAAAGATATATGCCTTAATGAGAGTCATCTTTCTTAAGAAATTACCAGGCCGGGCGCGGTGGCTCAAGCCTGTAATCCCAGCACTTTGGGAGGCCGAGACGGGCGGATCATGAGGTCAGGAGATCGAGACCATCCTGGCTANTGACACAGGGATGTCTGATGTCTGTGCCGTCCTCTCTCTGCAGCTCGGGCCGCGCTGGTGAAGTCGCGAGACATGCACTGGTCTCTCCTAGCTCAGCGAGGCCAGAGGGACGTCAGCCTCAGCTCACTGCGCATGCTGATTGTGGCCGATGGCGCCAACCCATGTGAGTGAGTCTGTGTGGCGGGGCATACCCCACACAGTGTCCCCTTCTGCAGACCAAAGTAGAACACACTGAGAAGCAAAATTGAGGCGTTTGCACTGCCAGTGTCATATAGATACACATGTCCCATCATTTCTATGACACGGAACATCTTGTTGATTTGACTGGTTTATCTCATGCATGTTTATTAGGTCACTAAATTTAAAAGCGATTTTAATATGCTTGATGAAAGATATATGCCTTAATGAGAGTCATCTTTCTTAAGAAATTACCAGATTGTGCTGTGGCCTGGGGTTCCTGTTTCTCTTTGGGCCTATCCCCAGCCTCTTGCCCTTTGTCCTGGTGCACCCCCATCGCTGGCTTCTGGCTTAACTTCTCCCACCAGGACCCAACCATTCTCCCTCCTGGTTTGCCTAGATGTTCCCCACGTCCTCCCGGGAGGAGCTCCCTGTGGCTGCTGCCTGAGCACGTAGGCCTCCTGCGTGCAGTGGTCCCAGTGAGCGCCTAGGACCTCCTGCGTGCGGTGGTCCCAGTGAGCGCCAATGGACTCCTGCGTGCGGTGGTCCCAGTGAGCGCCTAGGACCTCCTGCGTGCGGTGGTCCCAGTGAGCGCCTAGGACCTCCTGCGTGCGGTGGTCCCAGTGAGCGCCTAGGACCTCCTGCGTGCGGTGGTCCGAGTGGGAACTGCTTTGTCAAGGCTGCAGGTGTGAGCTCGGGGGCCCAGGGCTGTCCAGGGTCGGACTCGGTACCTCCTCTGGGGAAGCCTCAGGTGATGCTGGCCACACAGGGACTCCTGTTGCAGCACATACCTGTTGACCAGGTGTTAGAGGTTTTGTTGTTTGTTAACCTGCATCGTTGTCTCTGCCTTGGAGACTACCCTGGATCAGAAGCTGACGTTTCATCTTATCCCCTCTCCAGTGTGGCCAACACCCCTGTGTCCCCCATCACTTGGGAGAGCACCCCACCTTTCAGCACCCCCAGAGCCTCTCATTCTCTTGGTCCACACCCAAGCCAGGCAGGGCCTGCTTCTGGGTTCTGCAATGCTGCTCAGGTCTCTGCGTCTCCACTCCATGCTCACCACTGCTTTGTGGTCCACACGGTGGAGTTGGAGTGTGCGTCTCCCCTCCAGTGCCTCTTCCCGTGGCACTCCCCATCGCCACACTTGATCCTAGCAGTGCTGTGCAGCCAGTCTACCGCCTCATGCAGCGCCCTCCTGTCCCTAGGGACGCCCCTTCTGCCCTTTGGAGCACCAGACCATTCGTGGCTGTCTGACTTCCTTTAAAGACACCATCTCCCTTGAAGAGCATGAAGTCTGAGGGCGCCTGTGAAGGGACCCCTTCCTTCTGCTGATGCAGCCCAGTGGTTCCGATGGCTGCAGGTGGTGCTGACTTGAGCATGTGCAGCCACCAGCCGTGGCCTGGTACCCCCCACCAAGAGCGTGTGCTCCTTTTGAGTCAGTGGCCAGCCACCGCCTCCGTGCTGGCCCCCGGTTAGTGCTGGTGTTCCACTCTTGTTGCTCTGTGCAGGGTCAATCTCCTCCTGTGACGCCTTCCTCAACGTCTTCCAGTCCAGAGGTCTGAGGCCGGAGGTCATCTGTCCTTGTGCCAGTTCTCCTGAGGCGCTGACTGTCGCCATCCGCAGGTAACCTCATTCCTGGCTATGCCTTGTGAGCACTTAGTTGAGTCCTCTGCATACAGCTGAGTTATCCTGGAGCTGTGCCTGTGCCTGTTAGGATCCAGGCCCATTTGTACGGCAGCACCTTGGTGCCTGGCTCCCCACTTTTTGCCAGCTTGGGTTTGCGTGGGGAATGGGGTAGCAACTTCCTGGGCCATACTCTGGATTCTTGCAGAATGCCGGCTTGCGACTTTCCTAAGTGCTTCCCAAATTGGAAAGGTCTTGTCACCTCATCTGTAGCCGTAGTAAACACTACAACCTAGGAACTCTTTCTTCCTCTGAGGCAGGTGTCGGTCAGCCGTGGAGTCTGTGGGACCATTGACCTTCCTGGAGAACCGCCGGGCCTGGTGCTTAGTGCCCAGCCACCCACCTCCCAGGAGGGCTGTGCTGCTCTTGTGGAGGTTTTCCTCATGTCATATCTCTCAGCCTGGAGGGCATGTTGAGCCTGCAGACTGCCCTGAGTGTCCTTGTGTGTGGGTGCGGGGCTGCTGGCCCTTCCTGTGCTCTCTCCCCACTCCTGAGGTTTCCTTTCCCCTCATCTCACCTGCCCCACCCCCAGCTCCATCCTGGGGGCAGAACTCACTGTGCTCATAGCTGAGGTGTCTTAGCCTCAGTTGTAATCTTGTGTTAGCGTCATACATTCATAAATGGTATGTATCTCCACACATGAAAGTCATTCTAAGTTTTTATAAGTCACCCTAACTTGTCCAGGCACGGTGGCTCACGCCTGTAATCCCAGCACTTTGGGAGGCCACGGTGGGTGGATCACCTTAGGTTAGGAGTTCGAGACCAGCCTGGCCAGCAGAGTGAAACCCCGTCTCTACTGAAAATACAAAAAATTAGCCAGGCGTGGTGGTGGGCGCCTACAGTCCTGGCTACTCGGGAGGCTGAGGCAGGATCATCGCTTGAACCAAGGAGGTGGAGGTTGCAGTGAGCCAAGATGGCGCCCTTGCACTCCAGCCTGGCAACAAGAGTGAAACTCCATCTCAAAAAAAAGTAACCCTAACTTTTTATCACTTAACATTAAAAAAAAAACTATTGTCGCCTACAAACTGTAAATTATTCTTCATTCTTTTGTTCTGTGGTGATTTGTTTTGTGCAACTGTATAACTTTTTTCTTATTGAGGAAACACTAACATTTGTTGCTCAGTGTTCCAGTTACTATTGTGTATCACAAACAACAACAGTCATTTTGCTGTCTCTCATGCTTTCTGTGGGCCAGGAGCTCAGGAAGGCCTCTGCCAGGTGGTTCTGGCTTGCAGGAGATGGTGTTGGGACAGGAGCGGTGAGGGGCTGAGACAGCCTTGTGTATGTACCATCTCATGCCCCCACCTGGTCTCTGAGAGTGGGCTGCTCTGGGCTTCCTTGCAGTGCAGTGGCCTCAACAGTTAGTCATTCTGTTTGCCTGGCTTCGCAGGGCTCCAGGCGAGTGTCCCAAGACAATCGGGTAGAAGCTGAATTGACGTTTCTGGCCTGCATTAGAAGTCACATAGCATCACTGCCACTGTAGTCACAGGCCATTTTCCCACTGAGTGGAGTGTTGACGTCACACTGCAGAGGGGCATGTAGTTTGGAGACATTGCAGCATCTTTAGAACATGCATTTCTCACAAGTCTGTAACATGGAGCAGTGGCTTTGGTGCAGGATCAGGCTGCAGGCAAGGTGGGCCCACTTCCCTGGAATTTTATCCCTCTCGTCAGTTAACTCCGTGGTGGTTTTGTTTTCTAGGCCACCTGATCTGGGAGGACCACCTCCAAGAAAAGCGGTCCTGTCCATGAATGGTCTAAGTTATGGTGTTATCAGAGTGGATACTGAAGAAAAGTTGTCAGTCCTTACTGTTCAGGACGTTGGTCAGGTGATGCCTGGAGGTAAGCAACATAACCAGAGTGGGTCTTTGTCCGTGGCTGATTGATGTAACAAAAAGGGTTTGTTTTGTTTTGTTTTGAGATGCGATCTTGGCCCACTGCAACCTCCGCCTCCCAGGCGATTCTCCTGCCTCAGCCTCTTATAAATGCTCCAGGCTTCATAGTAGTGCTCTAGAAGCAAGCATACAAGTAAAAGATTTTCAAGAATGTTTTCAATGTAAATTGGAATTTTACTTTGTAAAATATTTGCTCAGTTTTTTCCCTCCTTTTGTGTTAAGTTTAAAGATAAGCTAAAATATAAAGATGTGTGTATGGCCTGTGCAGCTCACTTACAGTTCTTTGATGTTTGGGAAGACGGTGATAATAGCTCACTGCGTTCCAGACACAGGCTTCCTACTTCACAAGTGTTGAAGCATTTAACCCCATGGCAACCGTGTAAAGTGGGCAACTCTGAGGAAAGTGGTAATGTTTGTGAATAACTTGATAATTAGGTTATCTAAGTAAGTTGTAGCAAGCATGTATCATGGTAGAAGCCTCATGGGAGCTTCCCAGAAAATCCTCTATGTCAGAAAGGCCTATGTGAACTGTTCTGCAGAAGTCGACTCTGTAGGCCTGACCATCATGTTAGGTGTTGGAGGTTTTCCTTGCCAGCCTGAGGCAGCATCTGGCCTGGGAGGCCCTGGTGACAGTCGAGTGGCGACACTGTCACATGGTCTGAGGCTGCCCTCCTTGTAGCCACCCCACAGCTACTTCAGCTTTCCTGCCTCCCTGTGATGGCCCTTCTGGGGTTCATGGGCAGCTGTCTGGGCCCCTTTTGGCGACTTCTAGAGGCAGGGCCCCATCTCTCAGTGCAGTCTCCCCCTTTCCAGTGCGGCCCTGACTGTGTTAGGGGTTGCTGGCACTGCGAGAGAGAGGCTCAGCATCCTGGCCCTTGTGCCTGCAACTCTGCCTCCTGCAGGTGGCTGTGCTGACGGGCTGTGGCTGCTCAGACCCTGTCTGTGGGTGGTGCTGGCAGCCCAGCCATCTCTAACCTGGAGCCTGGGGCCAGCCGGTGCCTGATCCCTGTGTGTGCACAGATGCTGGCTCCTCACTGAATAAGACTGAAGCGTTTCAGCCTATGTTTCTGGCTCTACTTTTTATTCATGTGAATAGCATCATTTTCTTCCTGTAATTCTTCTCAGAAATAGAACAGTCAGTCTTTCACAGTGCTCGAACCTGTGGGTAAAACATTTTCACACATAGCAGTCATTGGGGTGTCACTTATTTACGTTATGGGGAAAATACAGGTAACTGTTTAAACTTCCCTGGAAAATCATGATGAGGTTGTGATTCTGAATGAATCTCAGGAACATCTGTAGTTGTGCGCGTTTTATTGGCAAAATGTGGATTAGGACATGACATGCGTGCGCAGCGCTCCCCCAGACGTGCACGCAGCACACCCCCTTCCCCAGGCATGTACACAGCGCTCCCCCAGACATGCAGGCAGCGCACCCTCTCCCCCAGGCGTGCACACAGCACTCTCCCAGGCGTGTACACAGCGCTGCCCCAGACATGCACTCAGCGCACCCCCTCCTCCAGGCATGCACGCAGCACTCCCCCAGGTGGACCTCTGTTTCCCATGACCCTCCACAGCCCCCAGGCTGTGCCCCTTGTTGTGGCACTGAGCCCCATGGTGAATCCTACGGGTGATTTGTCTTCAGCAGTTTTTTGATCTGCCCTGTGTAGGCCTGTAGCATTTGTGTTCACTACAGTATCAAGTGTGTATGTGGTGCTTTGTGGCTTTTTGTGACCTTGCTCAGTCTCTGTGTGCTTGTAAGTGTTGTGTGGCACTGACGGCCCCCTGGATGGCCGCCTGGAAGCACAGACAAGCACCACCTTCCACATCAGCCAAGCACAGCTGCATTCTCTCTGTGAAGTATTTTATATGATTTGTGGCAAAAGGCAGCAAATACCTGGTTGTCTCTTTCTTTCTCTTTACTGTCTTTGAAGATGAGAATACATTAGAAAAAACTCAAGAAGAGTCAGAGGAAGGACAGTTCCTAGCTGACCCAATGGGTTAATTGATTGCTAAGTAACCAAGTTTTGTTGAATGGACCACCGCCCATTCGTTTGTGCGTCTCATGCTTTTGTGTGAGGCTATTTCTGGAGGCCTTTCTGTGGCAGAGCTGGGGACTAGGCAGACGAGATCCCTTGCGGGAGGGGAAGGCAGCAGGTCGCCGAGGGGAAGGCACCCTACGCCGGGTAGGGTGCACTTAAGTAAAAACAGAACTGGGTGATGGGGCTGTGGGAGGAGTCACGCTGAGGCCTGAGACATCCGTGCTCCATAAAAAGACGCATATGTGCAAATTGACCCCCAAATGCGGAAAGAGCCGAGAAACTGAAGGAGGCAGAAGGATCGTGTGTCAGTAAAGGGTGGTTCATTGGGGAACTTAACAGATAGAATCCTGGTCTTGAGTGGCTGGCTGCAAGACAGGTAGATGTCTGCGCTGCAACCCTCCAGACCCAGGGCCTTTCTCTTGGGGAAAGGCATCGGTGCTCTGTAAAGAATGTGCACGTGGCTGAGGGAGCGCCCCGGGCCTCATAGCCTGTGGTGTGTGCAGCAGCATCAAGGTCGTTTTGAAGGTTAGGCAGAACTTAGTAGGTGTTTCTCCATGAAGACATCTTAGAGGCACTCCTGGACTTAAGATTAGTCTGGAGTCACCTGGTGGCTTAGCATTTAAAATAAAGTTCCTAGAAAGGGGCAGGCACGGGCAGAGCTCTGTCAGGCTCTGGAGAGGAGCTGGTGTCCCAGGCTCATGTGTGGTGTGATGGTCAGGAGCCAGGGCCGGCAGCACCCGCCATGGACCCGAGAGAGCAGTATGGCAAGAGGAGGCACAGGGTTTATTTATCATAGTAGAGGAAATATTTTGTCAGCCCGGGCTTATTACATGAAGGATATGTTGTACTTTCTGGTCACCTTACATTGATTATAAAAAATATTACATATAAAATATGAAGACTTACAGCTAGGTCGCATGTGTATCATCCGTATCATAAAACTCCTTATAAGAAGATGCTGTGTGTATAACATCCTGTTTCCATAACTGCACATACAGCAGCAAGGAGATCTTTGTGAATGATCTGTTGAAACACGTTCTTTATTATGTTGAGTTTTTTTCTCATTTTAGCTAATGTATGTGTTGTGAAGTTGGAAGGTACCCCTTATCTTTGTAAAACTGACGAAGTGGGAGAAATATGCGTCAATTCCAGTGCAACTGGCACAGCTTACTATGGATTGCTTGGAATCACGAAGAATGTGTTTGAGGTTTGTCCCTTTTCCTGACTTTCATGTTGAAGTTAAGTTCTGTGAGCACTCATGGGGCCCCAGGTGTGCTGGGTGCTGGGGGATTGCAGAGGCTGCGGGGATGGTCTCTCTTCACACAGGCCCTGCCGGGGCTGTTGGCACATGGCCTGCACACTCTTGTGTGTCCTCCCAGAGTGAGGGCAGGGCCAGGACCAGGCACGCCGTGGAGAGCTGGGAGTCAGCGTGCTTCCCACCGTCCTGCATGGGAGAAGGGCGTGTGGGTGCGGCCTAGTGGCCGGTAGCAAGGCATTCACCGTGGCCCCAGGGAAACCAGCCCTCTGCTGTGTTTGCATTGTTGTGATATGAGTTGTTCAGGACAAGTCTAGTGAGGTCAGGGGAGGCCAGGCACCCAGAGCAGAGGTAAAAGGGATGCTTGTGTCCTGCCTCAGGAGGCCTGCCCAGGAGATGGAGCAGCTAGGCCAGAGAAACTGGGCCTATGCAGGGCCAGCCTCCTTTTTCCCCCGACTGGTAGGTGTACACATGGTGCTGAGTCTCCTGCCGCCTGCTGGGTTTTTTTGGTCAGTTGGTTGGGGCCACAGCCTGATCGTGCCCCTCTCCACTCTGTGCAGGCAGTTCCGGTCACCGCAGGAGGAGCACCCGTCTTTGACAGGCCATTCACCAGGACGGGCCTGCTGGGCTTCATCGGGCCTGTGAGTATGTCCTCCTGTACCAGGACTGGCAGTCAGAGAAGGTAGGGGGTGTGGCTAAGGGACACCTTGCTGCAGTCCCGCCCTTGTCCCAGCCATTCCTGACCTCCCATGTGGCCTTGGTCGGTTGTGCTGACCTCCCTGCCCGTCACCCTACCTGTGTGCAGGGCCGTCCACACCTCCAAGACCAGTGCACAGTCCTGCACACAGGCCCAAGTCGGGAGTCCCTGGGGTGGATGAGGATGTTTTGCTTTTTGTATGGATGGCAGGTTCGAGAGTATTCATTATATCATTCTTTACCATTTTGGATGTCTAAACTATTTAAAAATAAATACTTCTATTTGTAACATCTTGGTCCAGTGTTTCTCTCAACTGGGCAATTTTGCCCCTTCCCTCCCAGGGGAATTCTGGCAACTTCTGAAGACATTTTTGCTAGTCCCAACTCAGGGAAGGGGAGTGCTCCTGGCATCTAGTGAGTACCTAGAGGCCAGAGATGCTGCTCAGTGCCCAACATTAGCCCAGGACAGCACCTGCGACGGTATTGTCAGCCCAGAAGGTCACTGGTGCCGGGTTTGGGACCCCGCCCTTAGCTCAGCAGTTTTCAGTCCTTCACAAACTCTACCCACAACTTGTTTCCCACTTGTGATCCTTTCCCTTCCTGATGCTGCCCCACCAGCCCCCCCTTCCTTCCACACAGCCTGCTCCTCTTCCAAGCCTGGCTTGTCACGGGGCCTGCATTGCAGGTTGGGTCTGTGGGGCATTGACCCGTTTGCAAGGCACTCGAGGCTCCTGTGCTGTTGGCCCCTTCTTGGGGGGCCTGACCATGGTCCTGGCACATCCAGCTTCTGCTCTTGTGGGTGGAGTCCTAACCCACACCCTTTCCTTCAGGACAACCTGGTCTTCATCGTGGGCAAACTGGACGGGCTGATGGTCACTGGAGTTCGCAGACACAATGCAGATGACGTTGTGGCCACCGCGCTGGCCGTGGAGCCCATGAAGTTTGTCTACAGAGGCAGGTGATGCGCTGCGGACCCCTGTGCCGGGAGTAGATTCCTTCCATTTACAGCTCGGGAAGTCTTTCTGCAGTAGATGGAAAGCCCAGCAAATTTGAATTCACAAAGCCTAAAAGTTGTTGTACATCAGAAAACTCCTAAAGTAAAAGGAAAATAAGAGTTCCTTCAGTTCCTCAAGAAAATAAGATTTTGATGCACAATTTTGGGCAAAGGCTCAAGGGGACAAATCAGAGAGGGAAGAATTGAGGAAAGCAAAGGAGAAGTGGGTCTCAGTTCCTAATAACCTTGGAATGTGAATTATAACAGAAAAGTGCCATTTTCTCTGCAAGGCACACAACACCCTACATTGCCTCTGGAATAAAAATCAACTCAACTTTTCTACATGTGTAAAGCAAGGACCTTAGAGATTCTCTTGAGCAAATAAATAGACATCTGGGCCTATGCCCCTGGGCACCGGGGCCAGGAAGAGAATTTCGCTCCTTCTGCTCCCAAGCTCTTTGTCTGGGAGGAAGCTCTTCCCCTAACTGGTCCACTCAACCAGCCGCCTTTTTAAATTTTATTTTTCTCAAGGGGTTGCCTTTTTTTTTTTCTTTTTTTAATGACAGGGTCTCACTCTATCGCCCACGCAGGCTGGAGTGCAGGAGCATGATTGTAACTCACTAGAGCCTCCACCTCCCAGGTTTCAAGCAGTCCTCTTACCACAGCCTCCTGAGTAGCTGGGACCACAGGCATGCACCCCACGCCTGACTAATTTTTTAATTTTTTTGTAGAGATAGGGTCTCACTATGTTGCTCAAGCTGTTTTAGAACTCCTGGGCTCAAGCAATCCTCCCTCCTTGGCCTCCCAAAGTGCTGAGATTACAGGTGTCAGCCAATGTGCCTGGCCAAGGGTGTGCCTTTGTTATTCAAACTAAGGTACCTGGGAGCCAGGCCAGACCCTGCCTTTGAGCAGCCCTTAAAGCAATCGCAAGGGGATTCTGCAAAGTGGTGTGTCATCATGGTTAGTCTTGAGGAAAAAGCCCAGAGGATGGACAACAGAGAAGGTGGGAGATTGCTCAGGGGACTGGGAAGGGCAGGCTGTGCTCATGCATGTGTGCGCACATGTGTGTGTGTACGTGTATGTGTGCGCGTGTGTGCAGGGGGAGGGGGAGGGTGGCACAGCCAGGGTCGTGACCTGCCCCTCACAGCAGAAATGGGGGACACGTTGGGCAGGTGTCCTTAGGGATAACATCAAGTAGCCCAAACCCTGCTTTGAGGTGGAACAGGGAGACCACCCCCTCACAGGGCCACCTGTACCTGATGGTACCTGGAGATGAAGCCCCTGTCCCCCAAGCAGGATCCTGACGAGCAAGGCAAGCCTGAGTGAATAACTGGGGCCTGGGTGACTGCATCTGCAGGCAGAATAGCCTCCCTGTCCCGACTAGGGAAGAGCTGAGGAATACAGGAACTTGGAAGTGGAACCACAACCAATTGAGAGCATATGTGCCATTGGAAGAAGAGCAATAGAAGATTTGCAACATGAAATAAGATCAAGAAATGCTAACAAAGTAATTGTTCAAAGAACACAGTAGATGGAATACATAGAATAGATACAGCTAGAGAACAAGTTGAGAAGGTGGAAAGTCAGATTAGGGAACGACTCTGGAAGTAAAATAGGAACTTTAAAGGAACTATTAAGAGAGATGGGAGAGAAGAAGGACTGGTGTCCAGATAGCAAACTCAGGGAGAAGGAATGCATGCAGTGGAGCAGGGATTGTCTGAGGAAGCAGGTGGTTGGGGTTCTCTGGACTGGGACATTGTCCACAGAGGGCCCCATGGCATGTTGAGCTTATCTGTATTCTCACCATGGACCACACAAAAGCCAAGCAAAACGTGTCAGACTTCCCCACAGTGGAACTGGCACAAGATAACAGTGCACCCAATTTATCCAAATTGTTACTTAATTTTGCAGTTGTAATAAAAAATATTTTCAATCATGTAAATTTCAGAAGTTTTGACACACAAAGGTCCATACTGAAAACAGTTTTGGTCACGATACTAAGAGAAATAAATTCAGGAAGTGCTGTAAGATGTGAGAGTAAGGAGAACTCAATACTAGGTGAGGTCTGTTGTATAAATTGTGTGTGTGTGTGTACACACCAGTCAAGTCAAAGGAAAGGACAAGAGACGGTATATCCATAATATCCCAGAGTCAGAATGGTGTAGATATCCTAACATGATGGGTTTGGTGGGGAGACCATCTTCTTACTTTATAAAGGAAAAGACAGAGATATCAACTCAAAGTCTAAAAGAAGGAAAAGGCAACACAGAACAAAGGAGGACATGTTGAAATTTTAAGATAGTAAAACACGTCTAAATATACTAACCTCTATAAATGTGAATAGATTAACTCTGGTAAAAGAGAGATGCAATCTGTTGGATTAAAAAAATATAATTAATAGAACTTTAGACAAATATTTGTGCACAAGGAAATTTACATCAGATTAAGGAATTTTTTCTTGTAAAAATGTGTGTCTCTGGGGCTGTTTTGCTTTGTCCTGAAGTCCTCTCTGTTTTTTGTGACTTGAGATACATTTCAGCCATCCTCAAGGAGATTAGAATGATGAGTTCCTTTATGAATTTGCAGCAGATACCCCGTCTGATAGACTGCATTTTACATATTCGGACAGCCTGCCTCTTCCGTTGTGAGGGTGAGAAAGCATCTGTGTCTTGTCTGGCCTCTTGCCGTGTGGCCATTTCCATGTCTCATCCCTCAGGATCGCTGTGTTCTCTGTGACCGTGCTGCGTGGTGACCGGATCGTCCTGGTGGCTGAGCAGCGGCCGGATGCCTCGGAGGAGGACAGCTTCCAGTGGATGAGCCGGGTGCTGCAGGTGGGCACCCGGCACAGCCTATGGTTGGGTGAATCTCCCAAGCTGGCACCCCCACTCCTCTCCGAGCGCCAAGTGCTTGGCTTGTTCCGCCCTGTCCTCCCTGCTTCCAGCTTGTGTATCTGCATGTTTCTTCGCAAACTGACAAATTATAGCTGTTTGTGTGTATGGGGTGTGAAGTGATGTTATAATTTATGAATAGTATATGGAATAATTAATATATCCATCACCTTAATATTTTTTTTTCTGATGAGAACATTTGAAAGGCACCCTCCTAGTGATTTTGAAATGTACATTATTTATGATATTCGCCAGTCTGTGCAATGTATCTCAAAGAAAACGCTTTCCTCCTCCTGTCTGATTGAGGCTTTGTGTCCTTTCCCCATCATCTCCTCATTGCCCCATCCCTCAGCCTCTGGTCTTAGATTTATGGACATGTGTACACAAATACAGTGTGTGTGTCTCTCCTTTCTGAGTTAAATGGTAGAAAACTGCACACACTCCTCTTCATTTTGTTTCCTCATTTAACAAAATGTCCAGAGGGCACTCCATTTCCTGGCCTGGGGAACAGGTCTGCAGAGGGGGTGTTCATGTCCCCTGCCCAGCATCTCCCCAGCCTCAAGTTGGGGGCCTGTGCCAAACAGGGTCCTTCCCTTTCAGGCCATCGATAGCATCCACCAGGTGGGCGTGTACTGTCTGGCCCTGGTTCCTGCCAACACCTTGCCCAAGGCTCCCCTCGGAGGGATTCATATTTCTGAAACCAAACAGCGCTTTCTGGAAGGGACACTGCACCCGTGCAATGTGCTGATGTGCCCTCACACCTGTGTTACCAACCTCCCCAAACCTCGCCAGAAACCACCAGGTTAGTTGGACCTAACAACAGGATGCTGTCTAGTCTTAACATTGGTAGCAGCTGTGTTTGTGGTTAGGGTGCAGCCCTGCTAGACCCTCTAGTGCAAACTGAGGTTTGCTGTGGGGCTGGGGTCAAGAGCCAGAGCAAGTGTACACCCCAGAATGGTGCCACCTCCTGCCTTCCTGGAACCAGCCACACATGGGGTAACTTAACCACATCACCTCATGGTAGTTTCCTCCTGCCTGTTAGGAACCAATTTTAATGATAAACTCAAGGATGGCATCTTAGCTTTGCATGGCTAGGAGATGGCTCCCTAGGACTAGAAATGATGCCCAGGATCATACTGGAGCTTAAAGTCAAAAGTGCCTCTGTGGCCGTGCTGTGGCATAAGCCATACCTGTCCCCAGGAGCCAGCTGCCTGCCTCGGCCCTGGGACCTGCCACAGACACTGGGTTGATGGGACCTTGGAAATCTCTCAGCAAATGGTCAACTTTCCTTCCCTCATTTTATACATTTAAAAGCTAATTTTAGAGTCTGGTTTAACTTTAATGCAATTTTTCATTTCTTCGGTCATGTTGATTTCCAGTACATGCCAAAGTTTTTGGTAATTATTGAACACATATCACTAAATACACTAAATGTATTTCCTGATTTATACATAAAGTACAGTAAAGTGAAATATGTTAGGAATTTTGGTGTGACTGAGGCCAAATCATATCCTCAGAGGTACGTCATGTAGTAAACTTCTCGATACGACGTGGTTTATGTTTGAGAGAGAGATTCTCTTTGTCACTTGGCATAAATCTTGTAGCTAGCTTTCTGAGTATTTGTGTCTCAGCAGAAAAGTTAAATGCCTCATTCAAGTATGTTTTCAAAATAAAAATTGTAACGGAAATAAAGTCACATGGTGATTATATATGAGAAGTTACCAGCTTCTCATTCAGAATGCCCCCATTTCTAGAGGTTGGACCAGCCTCCATGATCGTGGGGAACCTGGTTGCTGGGAAGAGAATTGCTCAGGCTTCTGGGAGAGAGCTTGCCCACCTGGAGGACAGTGACCAGGCACGGAAGGTGACAAGCCTGTTCCGGGGATGGGTGGACGGGTGTCCATACCCCGGAGGTGCCAGTGACCAAGTCGCCCCCTCGTGCAGTTCCTGTTCCTGGCTGACGTGCTGCAGTGGCGTGCCCACACCACTCCTGACCACCCGCTGTTCTTGCTGCTGAACGCCAAGGTGAGGCAGTGTTGCGCCCACAGGGATTGGAAACACCTGGGAGCCGGTGGCGCCCTTTGCTTGTGTAGTTCCTGATGCCAGTGTCCTGGTTCTTTTCATGTTTAGAGAATAGTGCGCCTATGGACTCAGCCCCCTTGTCTGGTGCGATTCTCTCTGCCTGCCCTTTCCTTTGTAGGTCCCTTGTTTTCCACACGTTTCACACAGTCGTATTTCTGTTGATTTTGTGTTTAGCAGGAAAATTTTCATCAGCTCAAGTTTTAAAACTAAAACAGTATACATGTAAATATTCCTAAGTTTGTGAGCTAAAAGGAAATGTTTATTTTGTAAACAATTAGCCATTTAGAATTTCTACATTTGGTCACATCTTTTAAATAACAAATGTTGCTTCCTGCCCTGCTCCTGCTGCTTATTTGGAAATTCTCATGTGTTCCAAGTCCCTGTTGTGTGCATTCCACAATGCTAGGAGCATTCTGGAAGTCAAGAAGGGGAGACTGTAATCTTCATATTCAGGTTGTGGGCAGGAATGCAAAATGTGGAAACACAGAAAGTTAAATAATTTAAAAACCCTGCAAGACTCCCTGTCAGTGCACCATACAAGCTGTAAGAACTCTTAAGCTTTGGTGTCGTAAAGAGTAGGTCACTGTGGCTTAGAATATGCTGTTCTAGCTTTTGGTGCTGCTCATTCGAATTCCAAAAATACTTAATGATGCCTACAATGTGCACAGTACACAGTAATAAGATTAAAAGGACTCCTACTCTCAGGAGGTTTAAAATCAATCTTTCCTGCCAGGAAACAAGGTCCGTAAGAGAGAGACTTTGTTTTTCTGGTGTATTGGAAGCATCTGGAACCATGCCCAGTAAACATTTATTTTATGATTGATTGAGTTCTAAAGCCTGCAAGCCAGCCAATGGTTTACCATTGACCAAGGTAAAATCAGCTTATGGTGAGAACCTCAACATCAATACAGTGGAGAGATGTGACCTGGAGTGCTGGGGAGGGGGCTTTGGATGGAACTGTGTAGCAGGGACTATGAAGCAATGATGCCCAGTGGCTCAAGGCAGGAAAGGAGGCCAGTGTGGTGGGGGCCAGGTTTACCCAGGGAGGGGATGCAGATAAGGCTGGGGTCGCTGGGTTTTCCCTAAGGATGCAGTGGGATCCCGGGCCTTGGGAGCTTTGAGTCCCAGTCCAGTTCTCAGGTTCTGTCCTGATGGGGCCCTGACTCATATGGACTGGCAAAGCTCCCGGGATTTGGACTCTCAGGATCGGCCCAGCCCTTGTGCCTGGGCACAGCACATAAGTGGTCTGCTCTGGAGTTTTATATTTATTAGACTGAATTGCGCTTTTTATCCTCTTAAGAAGGACTAAAAAAGCTGTGAGGTCTGGCATGGGATCAGGGAAGATGAGTTTCCTGAGCAGAGAGGTAGGGTTACACGGTGTTTCTGTTTGCACCGAACTGGTCACATGGCCCCAGTGCCCCTCCGCAGAGAGACAGGGTGAATGAAGGAGCTGGTGCGGTCAGTCCTAGAGGAGACGCACAGACACTCTGAGAAAGCCAGCTGCAGGTGACACAGGCCCAGGCTCAGTGCGGGTGACCTGTGGGCTTGCCAAATAGTACAGTTCAGGGATGTTTGCTTATCACTTATTACTTATTTATAATGGTGTTGTATGGAATATTTTATTGAAAAGGCCAGAAAGGTCTTCTTTAGCCATGTGTATCTGGCTCCGCCCTGGGTGAATGGAGTGCCCACATCGCTCCCTCTTAGCTGGACCACACAGGAGATGCTTGTGTGCCTGTCCCTTCACTGCTAGTGAGAGAGCACAGATGGTGAGAAGACACCAGTCGTGGGCCACGTGTGGTGGCTCATGCCTGTAATCTCAGCACTTTGAGAGGCTGAGGTGGGCAGATCACTTGAGGTTGGGAGTTGGAGACCAGCCTGGCCAACATGGTGAAACCCCATCTCTACCAAAGACACCAGCCACACGCCTAGGACTGACACATTGTCATTATCATGGATCCTAATCACAAGGGGTCGTGTGCAGGGCGTGCAGGTGATGTGCACACACATCTGCAAACAGCCCACCTGCACACACCAGCACACAGATGAGCTCAAAGATCGCTTTCCTAGGGCACCGTCACAAGCACTGCAACCTGTGTCCAGCTGCACAAAAGGGCTGAGAGAGTGGCTGCGGCTCTGATGGAGAAGGGAAGACTGAGTGTTGGGGACCACGTGGCTCTGGTCTACCCACCAGGTGGGCTCACTGTGGGGCTGTGCACCTCCAGCTCTTCGTAAGCAGCCCCCTACCCTAAGCAGCCACCAGACATTCCCTCCCCGAAGCATCTTCCAAAACTAAGCCCAGCCCCTCCTCTCTGCATGTGTCTACCTCCTCAGCTCAGCTACCCCTCTGGAAACCTGAGAGTCACCCATGCCCTCCCCAGCACCACCTCCTCTCCTCTCTTGCAGGAAAAGTGAACAGAGGCTGGTGGGAGCCTCTTGCGACCGGCCTCCTCACAGCCAGTCCTTGTCTCCACAGGGGTGGACCTCATCGCTGCGTTCTATGGCTGCTTGTACTGTGGCTGCGTGCCCGTCACCGTGCGGCCCCCGCACCCTCAGAACCTTGGCACCACACTGCCCACCGTCAAGATGATCGTGGAGGTGCGCCTACCTGGCCCGCGGGTCAGGGTCTGTGAGTGGGAGGCTGCAAGGCTACCCTCCGCTGCCCCCTTTTCTGGGCAGTTCGAGAGGTCCCACCCACCCACCCTTGGCCCCTCGCCATGCAGGTCAGCAAGTCTGCATGCGTCCTCACCACGCAGGCTGTCACACGGCTGCTCAGGTCCAAGGAGGCTGCTGCCACCGTGGACATCAGGACCTGGCCCACCATCCTAGACACAGGTGCGTGCCCTCACACTGCCCAGGACCAGTCCTTTTTCCTTTCTTTGTTGTAGGTGTGGTGTGGCCTGGCTGCCGTCCAAAAACACACGAGGCCAAGAGCAGTCCTGGCGGGAGCCTGGCTGACAGCAGGGGGGACCCTGTCCCGTGTGTGAACCTGCGCTCCACTCAGCCCACAGCAGCCGCACCCAGTCCCAAGTGGTGTGAGCACAGCCTTGCCCCTCTCACCCGCCTCCTGCTGGCATGGGGGCTGGCAGCTCTCTGAGGCTTTCTGCAAATGCTTTGGGGGCACAGCTCCCACCGCGTGCCGCCCCTCCAGCATCCCTGTCCCCATCATTGGTGAATGCTGTCATGCCCCATGAAATGCTGAGGGCCAACAGGGTGAGGGTCAGAAACCCCCCTGGCTCCCCTCTGCCATGGACCTGTCTCAGCCTGGGCTGGATGGGGCTGGGCGAGGGCAGCTGGTGTAGGGGAGGGTAGGCTCAGAGCCAAACAGCCGGCCAGGGCCCCAAAGCCTCATGGGCTTGCCTCAGGGGGAGCGGTTCCTGCCCTGCTGAGCCTGTGCCCAGTTGCACCCAGGGAGGCAGTGGTGTCTGGCTCATGGGGCCACAAGAACTTGATGAAGCACGCAGAACCCAGAGCCCGTCCATGGCTATTTTTGCTGTGGTCGGGACTCTGGGCTCATCTGGGCTCTGCCATAGGCTCTGTGGCCTTTGGCAAGTCCCCAGTCCTCTAATCTTTCCTACTGGCCAGTGACGTGATGCCTCCTCTCCTCGCCCTGCCTCGTCCCCCATCCCCACAGGCGCAGTGTGGTCTTGGTGGGACCGGGTAGTGTTTCCATGAAGAATGAAATATGCTTTCCTGAGCACACACAGCCTGCATCGTCATGGCCCCACTGCTGTCTGAGCTTACTCTCTGCAGGACTCCCAAGGACAAATCGTGTGTCGCCTCTTGCCTGTGAAAGCCCAGAGCGTTCAGAATACATGCGGGAACACTAATGTTGGTGTCTCCTGTTTAACAGATGATATCCCGAAAAAGAAGGTAGCGAGTATTTTCAGGCCTCCCTCCCCCGATGTCCTCGCATACTTGGACTTCAGCGTGTCAACCACTGGGATACTAGCGGGGGTGAAGGTAGGTCCCCTGAAATCTTGTTTGCCTCAACCCCTAGAAATCAGGAGGAGTGGACAGAAAGGATGTCAGATACAGGTTTAAACCAGCAGGTCCTTACACAAAGCACAAGGCAACAGTATTGCTTCTTAAGATTTGTGTGAAACACCAGTGAAGCCTAAAATGTGATTAGCCTGAGAGTAATGCATTTTCTGATGCATTATGGTCCGGTCATATCTAAACTTTCTGATTTATGACTATTTGGCTTCCAGGAACTGGTGGCTTTGAAGAATCTCTTACCTTGCTGGGAGCCAATAGCTCGATTAAAATTTTTCAGGCCGGGCGCGGTGGCTCACGCCTGTAATCCCAGCACTTTGGGAGGCCGAGGCGGGTGGATCACGAGATCAAGAGGTGGAGACCATCCTGGCCAACGTGGTGAAACCCCGTCTCTACTAAAAATACAAAAAATTAGCTGGGCATGGTGGCGGGCGCCTGTAATCCCAGATACTCAGGGGGCTGAGGCAGGAGAATTGCTTGAACCCGGGAGGCAGAGGTTGCAGTGAGCCGAGATTGTGCCATTGCACTTCAGCCTGGGGCGACAGAACAAGACTGCCTCAAAAAGAAAAAAAAAATTTTTTTTAATTCAATATCCTGAAATTTTGTTTCAAAGATTTTTAGTGTACCATTTCTTGGGTATTATTTAGATTATATGGGTATTTGAGCCAACCGTCTTTTAAGGAAATAAATATGTTTGGTAGTTTGGAGCTGTGGTCTAGCCATGTGGACAGCAGACGCTGCCATCCACCCTCTCTCCTCCTGCACATCACTGAATTTCATTTCCCTTTTTTTCTTTTTTTGAACTTTATTTTATTCCCGAGATGTCTCACGCGGCCACAAGCGCCTTATGCCGCTCCATAAAGCTGCAGTGTGAGCTGTACCCCTCGCGGCAGATCGCCATCTGCCTCGACCCCTACTGTGGCCTTGGCTTTGCCCTGTGGTGTCTGTGCAGGTGAGTGCAGGGCCCCTGCCGCCTGCCAGGTTGGAGCAGCTCGTGTGGCTCTTAGGAACCTTGGCCTTCTAAGGCACCTTTTCTGAGTGTTCAGGAAGCCGATGAGACGTGTGTGAGTGGATTTGTTTGGGGATGAAGTGGGTTGGAGTCTGAGTCTGAAATTGAGTGAAAATACATTTTTCACTAAATACACTATCCATTATCAGTACTTGGGAAGAATCTGTTTGATTCCTTCAAACAGAAGAAAGTAGTGATCCATCTCTAGAAGTGAATGCCTCTGGAGCATTGTCCCTGGATACTCACTCTCCAAGTGTTTGGAGCAGAGCTCAGGATCCCGTGCCTGCCATCCCCCAACCTTCACCCTGTAGCATGTTTTCCACCAAACTCCCCTACTTGGCATCAGAACAGAATCATGTCCCTGTCGTGGCTGGAAAAGAAGTGTCCTTGAGGAAGGGAAGAATGGAGTGCCCGGTGGGCCGGCGGAGCCTCACGAGCCTTCCCTCTCGCAGTGTCTACTCGGGACACCAGTCAGTGCTGGTGCCCCCGCTGGAGCTGGAGAGCAATGTGTCCCTGTGGCTGTCGGCCGTCAGCCAGTACAAGGCCCGCGTCACCTTCTGCTCCTACTCCGTGATGGAGATGTGCACCAAGGGCCTGGGCGCACAGACGGGTGTCCTCAGGGTGAGTGCCCAGACCCGGGCTTCTGAGTGTGCTGTAGACCACAGCCCTGGGAAGTTTAAAAACAACAAAACAAAACGAGACTCCCAAGGCCCTCCCTGCAGTTTGAGGAAGTAGAGAAAAACCTCTCCCACTACGGGCCCTGTGTACACATCCCTCCTCCACAGCTCACCTGTCTCTGCAGCTCCACACCCCGAAGGAGAGGCGGGTGTGGGAGTCGGGCAGGGTCCCTGCGAGATAGTAGGGTGGAGGTCTGGCTGCGTGGGCGGGCAGGTGTGGGATGCAGGTCAGATGGGATCCTCTAGTGCGTCCACACTTAGGATTCTGTGGGACAGACACAGCCTGCAGAGAGGAGGTTGGTGTCCAGCTCCACCTCTGTGTGCCCACCTGGAGATTTCCCAAGACAGTGCCCGGGGCCCTGGCAACTCACAGGGCTGTGGCTGTGGCCTGACTGCTCCCCCCTCCCGCAGATGAAGGGGGTGAACCTGTCATGTGTGCGCACGTGCATGGTGGTCGCCGAGGAGCGGCCCAGGATTGCGCTGACCCAGTCCTTCTCCAAGCTCTTCAAGGACCTGGGCCTGCCGGCCCGCGCCGTAAGCACCACGTTCGGGTGCAGGGTCAACGTGGCCATCTGCCTCCAGGTGAGGCGTTGGGGCCTGTGGTTCTCGAAAGCTGGCTGTTGGCAGCGTGGAGACCAAGCTTCCCAGCTGTTGATGTGCAGTTTTGTGCCTGCCTGATCTCTGTCTCCTTCTCTGAGCCTTTGAGGTTTCATTTCGACGTAACATTTTAGCTTCAAGGGTTTTATTTTTAAAGATATTCTATTCTAGTTGAACAAAGGCTTATTTGGAAAAAAACACAAATTGTTTTTGAACAGTGACTAATATCTTACCTGTAAGACTCTGTAAGTTAGATATAATACACAGCTAAGTTCTTAAAGCAAGACTGAACTTACTGTTTTAAGATATCTAGCTATATTAAATTGAAACATTAATAAATGTAATTGGTATTGACTCATTCATTTTTGAAACCTTGAAATGTCTTATTAAAAGGAAGCACCAAGTTTCAGGCCAGGAGTGGTGGCTCATGCCTATAATCCCAGCACTTTGGGAGGCCGAGGCAGGCGGATCCCCTGAGGTCAGGAATTCGAGACCAGCCTGGACAATATGATGAGACCCCGTCTCTACTAAAAATACAAAAATTAGCTGGCTGGTGGTGTGTGCCTGTGGTCCTGGCTACTTGGGAGGTTGACGCACTAGAATCGCTTGAACCTGGGAAGAGGAGGTTGTAGTGAGCCGAGATCTCACCACTGCACTCCAGCCTGGGTGACAGAGCAAGACCCTGTCGCAAAAGAAAAAAAAAAAGCACCAGGTTTCAGAGATGAAAGAGCTCATGGCAGTTCTGTTTACTGCTTCCTCAGTAGCTATTTCCCAGATTTTGTACTAGTATTTCAATTTCCTTTCTTTCTAAAACATCTTAAAACCAAATAGCTTTTAGATAACCCTACATATTGAATGCCTTATTCACCCACGTTGTACAAAAATAGCTGGAAGGAAATGGCACCTGTCCATGCCAGAGCAGGGCTGAGTGCAGGCCTGTCTCTGTTTCCAAAGTGTTTGCTTGGCCTTGTGCCTCCCCCTCACAGTGGCAGTGCACGCAGGGCAGGGTGGCGGCTCTGCCCACACCCTCTTCGCCACAAAAAGAGCCCTGACCACTCAAGCCTCACACCCCTGTCACACAGCAGAGATCGGGCCTTTTGTGAGCTCGCTTCCTGCTGTAGGCTGTGGCTGAGCGTGGGTGCCGGCCTGTGTGTTAGTGGCTCTGGGTCTGCAAGCCTGGGGCCTCCTTGCTAGACGTCGGAAGGGTGTGGATGCCACATAGGATTGCAGAAATGATGTTAATGGGATGTTCACGTTTGCTCTTTAAGATACAGAGGTGGGTTTTGCTCTCTCTTTCCCTGTGTTTCTCATGTGGCTGCTGCTTCTGTGTGTGTTTCCTGTGGCTGTCTCCTCCCTGTCTCACTCTGCTGCCTCCTTGGCCTCTGTCAGCCCAACAGGCTGGGAAAGCTGGCTGAGCAGGTATGACCTTGACCTTGACCTTGTTGGTGCCTCTGTGCTTCCCCCTCCCATGAGTTCATGTGACTTTCTCGTGAATTCTAGACAAACATGTTTCTTTTGCTGTCTTACTTTGTTCACAGTGGGTATTACTTAACATATTACAAAAGCTTCCTTGTAACCAAATTTAAAAGGAAAACTATTTTCAAAAAATGTTAATGCTCATAGTATTGCCTTGGGAGGAAGGGCTCTGTTTAGATTCAGTGCAGAGGTGTTTAATTCCAGTGCAGACATCGTTTATGTTGTCTGGGATCTTTAAGGGTGATGTTGATCAGCGTACTCATTTAATTTGATGTTCCTTATTGAATAAAATGATACATAATGTCCATTAGTCGGGATTAATGTTAACTGTAAGGTTCAGAAAGGAAAGGAGTAGAAAGGTGAAGGCTGCCGTCCATCTCACCTGGGTGAGTCTTGGCTGCAAGCAGTCCCCGGTAGAACTAGACTGGTTGGTGAGAGGCCAGGCCCTGCCTGACAGCGTGGTGGAAATGCCCCTCACATCCTAATGGTGTTTTCATCACAGCAAGAGACCTGTGGGAATAGAAACTTGTTAGAGCTGAAATGTAAAGTGGCATGATTTGGTGTTTTCAGAGTCATTGACTGTTTCACTCAATATTATCAAGCTCTGCGGATGTTTGGATGGAAAGCATCAGCCTGCCTGGGGGACCTCGAACCCCTAGGCAGACTTGCTACAGGGAGCAGAGCGGCTCCCTTCTTGGGTGTGCCCGGGGGCCAGGGAGGAGCTGCCGTGCAGCTGTGCCTGTGCAAACAAGATGAAAGTGAGGCCCCTGAACAGAAGTTCCTCTGCTGCTCTCCTTCCAGGGCACAGCTGGCCCAGACCCCACAACTGTCTACGTGGACATGCGGGCACTGCGCCATGACAGGTAATGTTCCCAGCCTGCCTGGGCCCCATTCATACCCAGCGGCAAAGTGGTGCGGACCAGGTCTGCGCTGACTATGCACCCCTGGGACCCAGGCATTAGAGGACAGCTGGGCCAAGTCAAGCCTACCCGGGCACCTGGATAGGCACATGAGAGGACAGCTGGCTACACTGGGCCATCTGCACCAAGAGGAAGAGGAGAGCTGTGGGCCTTCTCTTCCCAGGGGAGCTCAGTGTCTGTCTCTGTGCGCCCGTGTCCCCAGGGCTGCAGTTAACATCCCTTTATCTGTCACACAGCCAGGAAGAATAAGAGTGACCCCTGTGACATTTGGTTTTTTAGAGGGATAGGGACAGACAGAAGACAAGTAATCCGTCTACTGGCAAGAACATTTCTTACCTGATGCTGTCATAGAATCTGACTTAGTTTTCATCTTGATAACCGATGGTGGTGCATACAGTGTGTGCTTGCTGGTTTGTGGTCAGGTGTGTATCAGGGCCTCTCCCAGCTTTGAAGCTCAGATCCCAGTCCTGGATTCTCAAGTATGGCCACACTGTAGCTTGATGTAAACACTAGGTTTAGCTTACTGGGTGCCAGGGGCCTGCTGGGTTCAAGGAGGACCTAAAAGAAATGTAGAGTGAGCTGCTGTGAGCACATGGGGTGGGTCGTGAGTGCATGCGGGTGGCAGCACTTGGGACCGCAGCGTGGTTGGGGTGTCCCTGCCATTCATGGCAGGTGTGCTGTGGAAAGGTTGACATCCTGGCTGTTGTCAGCAGACCCTCAGAGTGATTATTTCCAACCTCATGATCTGCCCCTTTAGACACACCTGTGTAGTAAATTACATACTGAAATTGTTCCCTTGATTTTTAGGGTACGTTTGGTAGAACGGGGTTCTCCACACAGCCTGCCATTGATGGAGTCTGGAAAGGTAGTGGAAACCAAGACGTGTGCATTCTGAGTCGTGTCTGAGACGTCTGTCTGAAGCATCACCCCGTGGAGGGTGCTAGGGGCTGTGGCTCAGATGAACATGGGTTGACTTCTGGTTGGGGTGGGCTTGGCTGCTGCAGAAGCCTCCTTCCCTGCTTTGTGACTGAGATATAGAATTACTTAGTTATGTCTTTAAACACACATCTGAGCTCAAAGCCAAGAAAGGGAGAACTTCAGGTACAGGAATAAAGAACTCCCACTGGGTGGGTGGCAGGCCTCAGGCCTCTGGGGCCAGGGCCATGGAGGCAGGGTCTGGCCCACCTACACATCTAGGGTTCAGTGGAGTGGCCCTGACCCTAAATTGGAGATGGCAAAATCTCATGCCCTAGTTTAGGGTGTCAGCAGGGAAGAGGCCCCCAGAGCCTGTGGGGGATCTGGGGGATCCTGAGATGGCCTGAGGACTCCCAGGAAACAACTGAGATGCTGCAAGGGGTCAGCAGACATAGGCACAGAACAGCATCCTCTGAACCAGGAAAGGTTCAAAGGAAGGAGGAAAAGCCACACAGCCCGGGAAGGCAGCATGAAGAGTATGCCAGGCTTGATGTGAGTGGGCAGCTGCTGCACATCCAGCGGGGGCCGCGGGGGCCCTGGTGCCTTCACAACCCCAGAGGCAAGAGAAGGAGATTGGCCACCCTGACTCCGTTCATTGCCATGGCCACAGCCACCTGTAGGGAGTCAGAGACGGGCCCAGAGAGGGACCCAGCCAAGCCATGTGATGTCCAGCACACAGACTCCCGCAAGGCAGCAGGGGTGAGACTGGGGGCAGAAGGCACAGCTGCTGTGAGGGTCTCGAGGTGGGAGCTACTGGGAGGCCGGTGGGACTGGGCTGAGTGTGGGGAGCAGGAGTGAGTGAGTGAACTCACATGCAGGTGCAGGGGCTTGAAAAGCTCCCATCCCGTGTCCCCTGTGACAGTCACTTTAGGAAGTAGACCAGCCGAGAGTGCAGTTGGGTGAGCTTAGTGGACAGCACATCTGTGGGAGCCGGGGTTGCTGCACGTCCTCCCTTCTCTGAGCACAGGTACATGTGAGCCGCCGTTGCCGCAGCTCTGCATCATCCTTGGTGTAAACTCAGCGGGTTTCCCTGGGTCGTGGGGCCTCCACGCCGCTCTTTTCAGGGGCTGTTCCTGCCCTGCCATGTACAGCTGCACTGTAATTGTTTAGCTCACCCCCTTTTATTGGGCATTCTTTCCTATTTTGCTGTTACAATCACTTGGGCCTGATAGGTTTGTGTCCTGGAAAGAGCTCTGGTTTTGGGGCTCAGCTGGGACATGCAGGGAGAAGATGGAGGCCCCAACAGCATCTGGGGAAACAGAACAGTCCCACCCCGCGGGGAGGGTCTGGTGCTAACCACAGCTCACCCCTCCCTGTGGCCCCTCGTCCCCTCCTCTTGCCAGGAGTGCAATTGCCCCCATTTCATACGTGAGGAAACTGAGGACACAGAACAAGCATCCAGGTCTTGTGCAGTCAGGTGGTCCGACCTGAGCCCAGTGAGGGAACACTGGGACCGGGCCTGGGAGGCCAGGTAAGAGATGGTGGCCTCTTGCCATCCTGAATTGGCACAGAGCCAGTGCTCAGTGGTTGGATTGACTCTTAGTCACGGGCAGGAAGAACTTCCTCATGGTCAGGTTCCTGGCTGAGAACTAGGACAGACATGTGCCTCCTGCAGGGCTGGGCACAGCAGGGTAACTGCACCCCTGGATGTGTGCCCGTGAGGTACGCTGGCATCACCTGGCTGATTGTCTTTGTAGCCCTAGTGACCCTCTGCCCCTCCTGACACCCAAAGATGGGGTCCCGTCTTAGGAGCTGGAGTCATTTTGCTGAGATTCACAACTTATTTCTATTGACATCTCTTTTTCAAAATTCGAAGTCAAATTTGGAGCGGCCTCTAAACTTCCTGACCTGACATAAGCACGTCAGTCCTGCAGGCCAACTTCCAAGGGACGTTATTTTAATGTCACTGATTTAAGAGAGTCTCGTGTCATGTTTTCTTTAACAAGGGACATAGCTCTCCTCCTTCCAGATCCTCCCTGGCGTGAAGGTCATCATCGCACACACTGAGACCAAAGGACCCTTGGGAGACTCACACCTGGGAGAGGTGAGCTGAGGGCAGGGGCCCATGGGAGGGGCTTGAGCTCTCCAGCCCCACCAGCTTCATCTTCCTTCTCTTTTTGCTTCAGATTTGGGAATTCTGAACTGTGGAATGACACTTGCCTTTGGGAATCTACCAGAAACCATTTGGCCCTCCCCCATGTACCTCCCAGACCCAGTTCCTATGTAGGATTTTGGGGTACTGTGGGACAAACTGCTTCAGCCCTAGGTTGACCTTACCAACAGAGGGGAACCCCTAGGTGTGAGGGCACTGACAGATGGGAGGAGCTGCACGGGCACCAGTGGCAGCATGGAAAACAGCTACCTTGTGCAGGACCCAGCAGCTGCTACTTACAACGTGGTCCCTGGCACCCAGGCAGGAGCACAGACCCGGGGAACTGGTGATAGAGAACTCTGCTCCAGAAGAGTTCAAGGCCTCCACGTGCCCTGGGAGGTTCGGAGAGCTCAGAGCCCTTGTCCTGAGGGTGCAGGTGGAAGGTGTGGGTCTCCCTGAGAACACAGAGGCTATACAGGAATCCATTGGGTTGAAATGTCTACATGTATTGCACGTACATCTTGCTGTAATTTGGGACAGGCACAACTCATTATTTACGGGCAGCGGTGGCAGCTTGACATGCAGTCATGTCCCCAATGTGCAGATTGATCTGTTGTCATGAGAGCTCAGGACACACGTTCCTAGTCCTATCCTCTTGGTTCCAGAATGTGCTGTCAAATTGATGTCTTCAGACCAGGCGGGCACAGGCATCGTTTGTGGGCTCTGCTGTGAAGCCAGACTGGGGGCTTCCGGCAAGCTGTGCCCAGTGGGAAATCACTCAGCCTCAGCTGGCTTCTTCTGACTGGGACAAGGGTGTGAGCATGTGACCCCTCAGGTGGTCTTAAACTGTGTCCTGATGGGAAGGTGTCCTGGGTCCCAATCCTGAGTGTGGATGGAGTGAGGGACCCTCCCCTCAACCATCCCACTTCCTGGACAGCCAAACCCAGGTCTGTAAGTCAAGGGTGTGCCCCCAGGAGATGGCGAGTCTGGGCCGGGAATGGGGACCCACCCCTCATGGCAGATGCTCACGGGAAACGCCCCTGTTGGCCACCCCCTTCTCCTCTTTCAGACGCTGCCATGCAGGGGCGTGTTAGAGCCAGTTGAACTGACTGTAGGTTCTGGACGGACTCTGTGTCTAGAAGGGCCCCATGACACTTGGTCCTGCAGGCACAGGCCTCTGGTCCCTTGGTCTCTGCATGGATGCACACAAATGCTTACGTGTGTAGATATGCGGGTGCACGCACACGTGAACAGACTGGTGGACACACACATGTGCACATGGATAGTGGACGCACACACACACGCTTGGGGCTGACGTTAACCCTGGGACGTGCTGTCTGTTTTCAGGGCCTCTGTCTTGCCATGAGTCTGAGCAGCCACATGCTCTCCACTCTGTAGGGACCCTCATTCCTTCAGCCTGTCCCTGTTGTGGAATTCCAGCCCTCTCTTAACTGCCAACAATAGTTGGATGTGAGGAAGGTGGAATTGCCCCTCTCTACTTACCACGTAGGATAGAGTCCTATAGATGCCATTCTTGGGTCAAAGGAAGAAACACAGTATTGAAGGAGAGAAAAGTTGTGTTTGCTTTCTGTGCCTGTAATTTAACTTAGTTCATAAAATAAGAGACAATGAATATTACCCGCCCGACTTCGTTCGGTGTTTTCTGGAGCATTATTCTTGGCCAGTCACATTCTTGGATGTCTCGTGACAGAGTCTGAACTCGGTGATTGGTAACACTTCACATTCTTGTCCTCTGGGCCCCACCAGATCTGGGTAAGCAGCCCCCACAATGCCACCGGGTACTACACAGTCTATGGGGAGGAGGCGCTTCATGCCGACCACTTCAGTGCCCGGCTGAGTTTTGGAGACACACAGACCATCTGGGCAAGGACTGGCTACCTTGGCTTCCTTCGACGAACAGAGCTCACCGATGCCAGTGGAGGTGAGGGGTTGTGGTGAAGTCCCACGTGAGTGCTGTGTGGGGAGGACCTGGGCTCCCCAAGAGCTTGGTCACCTGCTGGCACACCTCACTCCTTGCTGTGGTCTGGTATTGTTCAGTGTGGGGGGAAGATATTCTGACAGCGGTTTTCTGTGAAAATACTGTTTTCCCTCCATGACTGCCCCTCTCTATCCTTGGGACCTTGGCCTCTGCTAAGGGGTTGGGGGATGGTGTTGGTGATAAGGCTACCAGGCTCCTCCCTGAGGAGGAGGCCGGCCTCTCTGCCACTGTGTCTTTACCAGTGGCTTTCCCATGCACAACCCATTCAAGGTTGTGGCCAATGTCCAGAGGACTCTGTGCAGCCACCACAAGCTGGCCAGATAAGGCAGAACTTTTGGTAGCTCCTATAGATAGTGTCCTGTTCCCAGAGATAAGTTATTTTTAATAATATGCTCACACTTGCTGTAACTTTCCTGAGGTGGTTCCATGCTGCAGAGATAACAGCCTGCACTGCCAGTACCTCCATCACCCTCTCTGCATGTAGTGTGGGACCTCATGATGTTTGAGCTGAGACCTCCCCGTGCCTGAGAGCCCCTGGTTGGGCTCAGAGGATACGAGCCCATGCCTCGGCCCATGCCTCTGCATGCCTCGGCTTTCTGGGCACGTGTAAACACACACTGTTCACAGGGCGGCATGATGCACTGTATGTCGTTGGGTCTCTGGATGAAACTCTGGAGCTCAGAGGCATGCGGTACCACCCCATCGACATCGAGACCTCTGTCATCCGAGCACACAGGAGCATCGCTGAGTGGTAAGAGCCCAGGTGGAGGGTGGCTCCACATGGTCCATACAGCCCTTCCTCTGGGCATGAGTGCTGTGCATCGGTTGGAGCAGAGCCGAGGACTGCTGGACCGGAGCACAGGCCTCCTGCATTGTCACCCTGGTCTGCAGTGGAGCTGGGTGCCATGTAGATGAACCCTGTCTACCTTGGGCATTGCCAGAGAGGGCTGAGGACTTCTTGTGGGTTCTCCCTCTGGATGTACTCTGCACAGCGTGGTACCAGAGGACACCTTGCTGCCTTTGTTTGGGTTTGGCTTGTTTTTTTCTCCGTTTCCTTATGAGTTGTAAGCCAAGAGATTGTCCCCAAATGCACAGGCAAAAGGTAAGGTTTCCACAGGTCTCATCCTGAAGTGTTTCTGCTTTTAATATGTTTCTCACATGGTTGTGACTCCTGATTCCTTCACCTGTGGGGAACTTGTGTTGGGACAGGTACAGCTTTCAGCATCAGATAATGCTCCTGATTCTCAGTAAAAGCTTTAGCTGGAATAGACATCCTGTAAAATGGATCTGGCCTGGTCTTTAGGTTGTGAATGGCCTTAAATAGCTCTGTGACATCAGTGCGCTTCGCTCTTCTTGGTGCCACCCTTTCCCAAGCATTCATTGGACCCTGTGGCCTTGCCTGTGTCCGTGTGACCCCGTCTCTCTTCCTCTGCAGTGCCGTATTCACCTGGACCAACCTGCTGGTGGTGGTGGTGGAGCTGGATGGGCTCGAGCAGGATGCCCTGGACCTGGTGGCCCTGGTGACCAATGTGGTGCTGGAGGAGCACTACCTGGTCGTGGGCGTCGTGGTCATTGTGGACCCAGGGGTGATCCCTATCAACTCTCGGGGTGAGAAGCAGCGCATGCACCTGCGGGACGGCTTCCTGGCTGACCAGCTGGACCCCATCTATGTGGCCTACAACATGTGAGCGCAGCACCCCGAGCCCGGGTGTCGGAGACGAATGAGCTCCAGCAGTCCAAGGTGATGTGGGAAGACACTGCAGAGCCCACGCACCGGGACTCGCCCCTTCCTGTGCTCTTACAGATCCCTCTCAGCAGTTCCCTGCATCTCCTTTTAAAAGCACTTCCTGAATTATTTAAAGAAATATTTTCAATCTGCCAAGTACATTTACAAAAATACAGATGCTGGTATTTTAACAGATGGAGAGACAAGGAAAGGAAAGGAAAGGCCTGGCGTGGGCATTGTGAGGAATCACAGGCACCGAGGTTGTTCTCTGCTGTACTGCAAGTTTGCACTTTCTGTAGGCTAAAAATGTAGTTCCTGATTTTTAAAATTCAGTTATTTATTCCCACTTCAAATGACAAGTTCATATATAGAAATTACGGAGAGAAACTTGAGACCGTTTACAGAGAGAAACTTGATTCTGGGAAGATAGCAGAGTACAAACCAGCTGCCTCACTTCTGTTTCACAGGGAGGCTTATGGAAAGGAAGCAAGCTGGACCCATCCTCCCTGCTCACAGAGCACTGTGGTCACACGCAGTTCCTCCTCTGCCAGTTTTGTTATTGAAAGAGGTGTGCTGGCTGGGCGCAGTGGCGCTCGCCTGTAATCCCAGCACTTTGGGAGGCCAAGGTGGGTGGATCATGAGGTCAGGAGATCGAGACCATCCTGGCTAACACGGAGAAACCCCGTCTCTACTAAAAATACAAAAAATTAGCCAGATGTGGTGGTGGGCGCCTGTAGTCCCAGCTACTCGGGAGGCTGAGGCAGGAGAATGGTGTAAACCTGAGAGGCGGAGCTTGCGGTGAGCCAAGATCATGCCTCTCGCCACTGCACTCTAGCCTGGGTGACAGAGCGAGACGCCGTTTAAAAAACAAAAACAAAAAACAAAGGTGTGCTGCTTGTCAGCATATATTGTTATTGTTATGGACACTCAGTAAGTGCCATTTTGGACTGCCAAGTTTAGATGCTTTGTTTCAGAAACATAAGCCAGCATTTAGTTTTAAATCACTTTCCTGGTTTGTAACTTGATGCTGTTTAGTTAAATTGCTAGTTTTCCTAACACTACAATATTAATTCTTCTCGTGGAAGTGTACTGATGTATTATTTTTATTCCAAATCAGCAGATTTGGAAGCATTGGTGGTAAAGTCTAAGGTTTTCATATCCATAGTGCTGTTTGGTGAGTACCAGCAGTACAGTTGAGGGGAGCAGGGAACAGCGTTGCCCCGTATTGAAGGTGGAGACGGTTACATTCTTCACTGCCTTTCACATTTTGAGTTGTGTGCCTATAAAATTTGGCCAAACCATTTTTTTATTTTGTTCAAACTTGACTAAGCTGAGTGATCTAAAATTATACAGAACCTAAATCAGAGAATGTAAAGTCCTTTAGTTACTTCTAAGAATTTGAAGTCAAGCACGAATCTAAGATATAGATTATTTTTATATAGCTAATTAAGAGTATGTTATGAAATTGTTGGGTTTTTGGGGTATTGAGGCTGGAAAATTTTGTGAATCATGCATGCTTCACAGAAACAACCAGGTTTTTCCAGAATTAGTCTGGATCAGTGCCTAACAAAGCTGTTATTAATTCTCCACACATGAACCTGGCTAACTGGGCCAGCGCTCATGTTTTACTCCTGTCTGGCTACAGATAGCACTGTGCATAGTAGCCCTGTTTCCCCATGGTGTTGGACTGTGGTAAAGTATGTTGTGACATACTGGAATTCTAATAACCCTATTGTAATTATGTACAGAATCTATGTAACTTATTGTTGACATACAGAGGTTTGGGCAGTAATCTAACAGACATTCCTTACAATAGAATGGCTGGGAAGGGAAAGAAAAAAAAAAGCTACCTAACTCCAATCTTGATGTTGTAGTTTTATAGCAAACAAAAATTGTCAGCTTTTTGTATTGAAAGGTCAGTGGTGGTAAGACAAGGTATCTTGTAAATTAAGATTTTAAGAAGTGCATTAAAATGTTTTAGAGTTACTCTGGGAATTCTGTATATCATACTAAAATTTTTATATCATTATGTTAATAAAAGTTATTGACTTTGTAATTCTGCATATTGAAATGTGTGAAAAGGGTTTTTAAATTACCCCGAATAGGATGTAATAGGATGTATTTTATTTTGCTTTTTTTTTCTGACTATAAAAGCAATTATGCTTATAGCATAAAATCTAGAAAGCACATTAAAGTATAAAGAAAATTAAAATTTCTTATAATTCTACCTCTGAGTAAATAGCAGCATTCGTATGTGACATAAACCCTCTCAGGGATTTATTTTTTTTCTTTTTAAAAATTTTTTACAAAATTAGAATCAAGTGCTTTTTAAAATAATTTGGTTTTGTACTTAATAAATTATAGACTTTTAAGTCTATTATATATATTCTTCTACGTTTCAATGGCTGTATTTTACAAGTGTGCCATGAGTAAATGTAGTATTTGCTCTATTGCTGTACATCAGTGTTGTTTCAACAGGACCACAGTGAGCCTCCTTTCAGATGCACGTTTACACTGCCATGATTACAGTTACTGCCTTGAGCTCAGTTCTTATAGGTAGAGTGAGTGGGTCAGAGTTCACGCCAGGTTGGAAGCTTTGGGTACCTGCTGCCCTCCAGAAGGGAGGAAAAGGCCTCTTTGCAGTTGCCAAGCAATGTTGGCAGTGGACATGCGCTCAAGATTAAAATAACTCTTTTAACAGTTTGATAGGCAAATAAGTGGTGTGTCTGGTCATGTTGAATATGTCCTCATTTGTTCATGGCCATTTTTAGTTCTTATCTGATGTATTTTGTTCAGATTTGGCAGTTTTTATGGTCAAGTTTTTTCTTACTGACATGTAGGAGTCTCTTTTAAGAATTATAACCTCCATATACTTTGTTTTCTTGTGGGTTATTTGTATTTTGGTTCTATTTGTTTTAATGCAGGTGGTTTTTTAAATGTTACATTTATGCAAACTATGTTATTGTGTTTGATTTCAGATTATGAATATAGCTGATTTATTTCAAAGTGGTTCTACTGGAATGATCAGCATAAACCAATGGGGAGTACATGGCAGAGAAATAACTATCCTGCAGTGTTTGCCTGGTTCCTGCCACAGTGCTGGCCTTCAGGCCTTCCAGGCTGTTCTAAAGAAAAGGCAAGGAGACCTGCTGCTGCCACTGTGTCTTGCTGTCAGTAAATATCCTCAGTAAATCACGTGCATGTTATTTGCCATGTGAAAAAAGAACAGGAGGAGGAAGCATTCCCTTCCTATCTGAGATAATGTTACATAAATTTTGGGTCCTAAAGGGTTAGGGAAGGCATACTCTATTTAAATTGGATACAATAGCAGTGTTGTAACACTCTGCATGGCATTCATACTCTTGTTTGATGTTCAATTTCAGTAATGGAGAATTAAAAGGAAACTACATGTAAAATTTCAAAATTAATGGTTTTTACATTTTTGCTTATTAGTAAAAAATTTGAGTTGAAGAGGAACGACTTTAAAGTATCTAAGCAGGTGCCTGGACTATCCTCCCTCTTCCCTCTTGCTGGTCTGAAAGCCTCAATCACCCTAATCCTCACCCAGGTCTTCCTGAATTCTGCTCTGCTTTTCAGGATTTAATGAGAGAACCTTTTCACATGAGCCCATGAGATATTTCAGAAGGATCATTGTGGAGTTTGCTAAGGGCAGTACAGAGTAAGAAATTGAGAGTTTATTAGTGTTTAGTGCCTACTAAGTGTGGGGTACATTATTCCCCAGATTCTCAAAGGAACTGAAAAGGCCAGATATGAATATTCATTTCACATGCCACTTAAAAAAAGTCAAAAGGAGCACGAGGGATCAAATGAAGCTTTGAGGGGAAAAGGGAGCACAGAGGTATTGCCACTGACTATCACTGCTAGGTGGGTGTGCCCAGATGCTGCAGGAGGCTCCAGATGGAAATCAGTGGAGTGAAGGCCATCTACAGGCTTTCAAGCTCTGGTGGAATGGTACATAAGTCAAAGACAAGCAGTTTTTAGCATTTATGTTATTCAGTGAAGGGGAAGGATTCTGGGAAGATAGCAGAGTACAAACCACCAGGAATATGTCTTCCCTACCTGGACAGTAATTGCACTGGCAGAATCTGACGTGACTATTTTGGAGCTCTGGAGTCTGCTGATGGCTTGTAACTTCCAGGGCAAGGCTTAGATGGTAAATTAGGGTTAATTTTAGCTCCTGGCACAGTGGCAGCTACCCTACCCCCTGCCCATGGCAGGCAACTGTGCACGTGTTCCAGGAGCAGCTTGCACATGGAGCCAGATCCTTGATTGCTACTTCTGATTTTAGAGGGGCAGATGAGTCCAGAGACCATTGTTGCACCTCCCCTGATTTTTGCAAACCCCTCTTCATCCAGCTTAAATTACTTCCATTGCTGTGATTTAAAGGCCCAGGACCCTTCTCCCCCAACCCTTCATTTTTCTCATTTTCTCCTGTTGGGAGCCAGACACTAAAGACTAGGACGTTCAAAAGCACCTGCACATATGGGGGGGAAGTAGAAAATGTACATGTCCAGGGAAAGGTACAGGCTCAGAAAAGAACCGAGAAGACCTTAAAATGAGACCTCAAGCTGATCCTTGACATAGAGACAGCTAAGGATCAATAAAAATAAATAAATAACAAAACCCCCCAGCAAACCCTGGGGAAGAAGAATCTGATTTCCAGATTAACAGCATTATTTAATTTTAATGCCAGTTTTTCAACAAAAGATCACAAGACATGCAAAGAAAATATGCTTCATTCCAAGGAAAATGAATAGAAACTGTCCCTGAAAAGACCTGATCATACTTGACAAAGACTTTCAAATAACTGTCTTAAAGATGCGCAGAGAACTAAGGAAGATGTGGAGACAGTTAAAAACCAATGCGTGAGGAAAATGGAAATATCAATAAAGAGATAACCTAAAAAATTCTGGAGCTGAAAAGTAATAACTAAAATGAAAAATTCCCTAGAAGAATCCAAGGGCAGGAAGAGAATCAGTGAGCTTGAAGATAGGACGGTAGAAATTGATGAGTCTGAAGAAAAGAAAAAAAAAAGATTGAAGAAAAATGAACAGAGTCTGAGGGAACTGTGGGACACCATTAAGCAGACCAATATATGCATGTTGGCAGTTCCAGAAGCAGGGTTGAGGGAGAGAGAGAATACTTGAAGAAGTAATGGCTGAAGACTTCCTAAATTTGATGAAAGACATGAATATAAGCATCCAAGTAGCTCAACAAATTCCAAGTAAGATGAACTCAAAGAGACCACCCAGATATCAACATTTCAGAAGCCAAAGCCAGAGAATTTTGAAAGCAACAAGAGAGAAGCAACTTGTTACATACAAAGAATCCTCAGTAACAAGTCCCCAAGCCCAGGCCACAGACCATTACCAGTCTGTGGCCTGTTAGGTACTGGACTATACAGCAGGAAGTCAGTGGTGGGTGAGTGAGCATTACCACCTGAGCTCTGCCTCCTGTCAGATCAGTAGTGACATTAGATTTTCATAGGCATGCAAGCCTTCTTGTGAACTAACTGCACATGCCAGGGATCAAGGTTGCATGCTCCTTATAAGAATCTAATGCCTGATGATCTGAGGTGGGACAGTTCTATTCCAAAACCATCATCCTGTGCCCCCCGGTCTGTGGAATAACTGTCTTCCACAAAACCAGTCCCTGGTGCCAGAAAGGTTGGGGACTGCTGCTCAATAAGATTATCAGCAGATTTCTCATCAGAAACTAGGGGCCAGAAGGTAGTGGGCCAATATATTAAAAATGCTAAGAGAAAAAAAAAAGTCAACCAAGGATCCTATACCTGGCAAAGCAGTTCATCAAACGTGAAGGAGGCCGGGCGTGGTGGCTCATGCCTGTAATCCCAGCACTTGGGGAGGCCGAGGCAGGCGGATCATGAGGTCAGGAGATCGAGACCATCCTGGCTAACATGGTCAAATCCCGTCTCTACTAAAAATACAAAAACTTAGCTGGGGATGGTGGCAGTCGCCTGTAGTCCCAGCTACTCGGGAGGCTGAGGCAGGAGAATGGCGTGAACCCAGGAGGTGGAGCTTGCAGTGAGCCGAGATAGTGTCACTGCACTCCAGCCTGGGTGACAAAGCGAGACTCCATCTCACAAAAAAAAAAAAAAAAAAGAAAGAAAGACATTAAAGCATTCTAAGATAAACAAGCTGAGGGAGTTTGTTACCCCTAGACCTGCCTTAGAAGAAATGCTAAAGGGAGTCCTGCTGGGTGAAATGAAAGGACACTAGACAGTAACCCAAATTCATCTGAAGAAATGAAGATGTCAGTGAAGGTAACAGCATGGGCAATTATAAAATCTGGTAGTATTGAAATGATGGTTTATAATTGCAGTATCTTTTTTCTACATGATGTAAGAGACTAATGTAGTTTTAATAAATTAGTCTAAAATCCAGAATTATTGTGACTTTGATTTGTTACTCCATATTTTGTTTTTTACATAATTTAAGAGGCTGAATCAAAGAATTACTAGTTTATGTTTTGGGCTACACAGTTTATAAAGATTAATTTGGTGACATCAATAGGTTTGGACAGAGCTTTTAAAGGAGCTGAATTTTTTGTTATTAACGTTAAGCTGGTAAAATTCAAGTTAGACCCGCTTTGCAGACGCTGCCGCCGAGGAAATTCTTGTAGTACTAGCCATGGTCAACCCTACCGTGTTCTTCGACATTGCCGTCGACGGCGAGCCCTTGGGCCGCGTCTCCTTCGAGCTGTTTGCAGACAAGGTTCCAAAGACAGCAGAAAATTTTCGTGCTCTGAGCACTGGAGAGAAAGGATTTGGTTATAAGGGTTCCTGCTTTCACAGAATTATTCCAGGGTTTATGTGTCAGGGTGGTGACTTCACACGCCATAATGGCACTGGTGGCAAGTCCATCTATGGGGAGAAATTTGAAGATGAGAACTTCATCCTAAAGCATACAGGTCCTGGCATCTTGTCCATGGCAAATGCTGGACCCAACACAAATGGTTCCCAGTTTTTCATCTGCACTGCCAAGACTGAGTGGTTGGATGGCAAGCATGTGGTCTTTGGCAAAGTGAAAGAAGGCATGAATATTGTGGAGGCCATGGAGCGCTTTGGGTCCAGGAATGGCAAGACCAGCAAGAAGATCACCATTGCTGACTGTGGACAACTCGAATAAGTTTGACTTGTGTTTTATCTTAACCACCAGACCATTCCTTCTGTAGCTCAGGAGAGCACCCCTCCACCCCATTTGCTCGCAGTATCCTAGAATCTTTGTGCTCTCGCTGCAGTTCCCTTTGGGTTCCATGTTTTCCTTGTTCTCTCCCATGCCTAGCTGGATTGCAGAGTTAAGTTTATGATTATGAAATAAAAACTAAATAACAACAAAAAAAAAAAATTCAAGTTAGAGTATAGTATTAGAACTTTGGGATGTTTAATGTAATCCCCCTGGTAGCCACAAAGAAAACAGGTATAGCAGTGGTCCCCAGCCTTTTTGGCACCAGGGACCAGTTTCATGGAAGACAAATTTTCCACAGACTGGGAAGGGGGGAATGGTTTTGAGATGAAACTGTTCAACCTCAGATCATCAGGCATTAGATTGTTATAAGGAGGACAAAACCTAGATCCCGCTCATGTGTAGTTCACTATAGGGTTTGTGCTCCTATAAGAATCTAATGCAGGCTGGGTGCAGTGGCTCACACCTGTAATTCCCAACACTTTGGAAGGCTGAGGCGGGCGGATCACGAGGTCAGGAGATCAAGACCATTCTGGTTAACATGGTTAAACCCTGTCTCTACTAAAAATACAAAAATTAGTTGGGCATGGTCGCGGGTGCCTGTAGTCCCAGCCACTCGGGAGGCTGAGGCAGGAGAATGGTGTGAACTCGGGAGGCGGAGCTTGCAGTGAGCTGAGATCACGCCACTGCACTCCAGCCTGGGTGGCAGAGCGAGACTCAGTCTGAAAAAAAAAAAAAGAATCTAATGTGGCCACTGATCTGACGGGAGATAGAGCTCAGGTATGCTTGCTTGCCTGCCACTCACCTCCTGCTATGAGGCCTGATTCCTAACAGACCACAGACCAATACCAGTCCATGGCCTGGGGGTTGGGAACCCCTGAGCTGTAGAATACAGTCATGTGCACATAACATCTTAGTAAACGATGAACCACTTACACAATGTTGGTCCCATAAAATTATAATGGAGCTGAAAAACTCCTGTTGCCTAGTGATGTTGTAGCCAATGTAACATCATAACAGCATGCATTACTCTTGTATTTATGATAATGCTAGTATAAACAAACATGTTACAGTGCTAGTGGTATAAAAGTTTAACACCGTTATGTACAGTACATAATACTTGATAATGTATATCTTACTAGTTTATGTACTTACTATACATTTTATTGCTACTTGACTGTACTTGTTAAGAAAGTTAACTGTAAAACAGCCTCAGGTCCTTCAGGACATATTCTAGAAGAAGGCATTGTCATAGAAGATGACAGTTCCATGTGTGTTATTGCCCCTGAAGATCTTCCAGCAGGACAAGATGTGGAGGTGAAAGACAATAGCATTGATTATCCTGACCCCATCTAGGCCTAGTCTAATGAGTGTGTTTATGTCTTAGTTTTATTTTTATTATTATACTTTTAAGTTCTGGGGTACATGTGCAGAACATGCAAGTTTGTTACATAGGTATACACATGCCATCCTGGTTTGCTGCACCCATCAACTCATCATCTACATTAGGTATTTCTCCTATTCCTGATGCTATTCCTCCCCTAGCCCCCATCCCCTAACAGGCCCCTGTGTGTGATGTTCCCCTCCCTGTGTTCATGTGTTCTTATTGTTCAACTCCCACTTATGAGTTGAGAACATGCGGCTGTTTGGTTTCTCCTTCTTGTGTTAGTTGCGCTTGAGAATGATGGTTTCCAGCTCATTCATGTCCCCTTGCAAAGGCACTACATATCCTTTTTATGCTGCGTAGTTTTCCATGGTGTATATTTTGCCACATTTCTTTATCCGAGTCTGTCACTGATGAGCATTTGGGTTGGTCCAAGCTTTGTTATTGTGAACAGGTGCTGCAAATATAACATAGTGCATGTGTGCTTTATAGTAGAATAATGTTGTAATCCTTTGGGATAGTGGTACCCAATAATGGGATTGCTGCGGTCAAAAGGTATTCCTGGGAGAGGAAATTGCCACACTGCTCTTGTCCACAGCGGTTGAACTAATTTACACTCCTAACAGTGTAAAAAGCTTCCTGTTTCTCCAGCTCCTCTCCATCATCTGTGTTTCCCTGACTTCTTAATGATTGCCATTTCTAACTGGCATGAGCGTTGTATCTCATTGTGTTTTGATTTGCATTTCTCAATGACCAGTTGATGATTTTTCATCAAACACTTTGCAACAAAACATTTGTTCATATATTTGTTGGGCCACATAAATGTCTTGCTTTTGAGAAGTACTGTTGATATCCTTCGCCCACTTTGTTGAGTGGGTGTTTTTTCTTGCTAAGGATTTGTTTAAGTTCTTTGTAGATTCCGGATATTAGCCGGTTTGTTCGAGCCACGGTATGGATAGATGGCTAAAAAATTTCTCCCATCTGTAAGGTGCTGCTCAGCTCTTGATGGATAGTGGCGTTTTTTGCTGTGCGGAGAGCTCTTGTAGTGTTAATTAGATGCCCATGTGCTCAATTTGGCGTTTTGTGTTGCCATTGCTTTTGCTGGTTTTAGTCAATGAGGGGAGTCTTGGGCCCATGCTTATGGTCGCTGAGTCATGGTAGGTGTGCCTAGGTTTTCTTCTAGGGTTGTTTAGTAGTTTAGGTTATGGTAGGTTTAAGTCCTTAATCCACTGAGCTTAATTTTTGTATAAGGTGTAAGGAAGGTCCGATTTCGAGTTTCTGCATAGGTCTAGCCAGTTTTCCCAATACCAGTTTATTAATAGAGAATCCTTTCCCCATTGCTTGTTTATCAGGTTGCAAAGACAGATGCTGTGTAGAGGTGGGTGGGCTTATTCTGAGCCTCTGTTTCTGTTCCATGGGTCGGCGCGTAGGAAGCGGGCGGCTGGTCTGGGGGGGCTGACGGGCGTTCTGCGCAGCGGTGGCCTGGGTGGACGCTGCGGAGCGCGTGAGCCGGCATGGTGACGGCGCGTGGCGGGGGGGAGGTTGAAGTCAGGGGTGAGCATGATGGCCTCCAGCTTTGTCCCTTTTACTTAGAGTCTGCTATGCCAGCTCTTTTCGGTCAATATGACAATTAAAGTGGTTTTTCTAATTCTGCTCGAAGAAAGTCTATGGCGTAGCTTGATGGGATAGCATTTGGAATTATAAATTGCTATTGGGCCAGTATGGCCATTTTCCCCACGATATGGTTCTTCCTATCCATGTCCATGGAATATTTTTCCATTTGTTTGGTCCTCTCTATTCCGCCGTTGAGTAGTGGTTTGTATTCTCATTGGAAGAGGTCCTCCTTCACATCCCTTGTAAGTTGTATTCCTAGGTATTTCATTCTCTTAGTAGCAATTGTGAATGGGAGTTCACTCATGATTTGGCTCTTTGTTTGTCTATTATTAGTGCATAGGAATGTTTGTGATTTTTGCACATTGGTTTTGTATCTTGAGACTTTGCTGAAGTTGCTTATCAGCATAAGGAGATTTTGGGCTGAGATGATGGGATTTTCTAAATAAACAATCATGTCATCTGCAAACAGAGACAATTTGACTTCCTCTCTTCCTATTTGAATACACTTTTGTTTCTTTTCCTTGCCCGTTGGCCCTGACCAAAACTTCCAATAGTATGTTGAGTAGGAGTGGTGAGAAAGAGCATCCTTGTCTTGTGCCACTTTTCAAAGGGAGTCCTTCCTAGTTTTTGCCCATTCAGTATGATATTGGCTGTGGGATTGTCATAAATAGCTCTTATTATTTTGAGATATGGTCCATCAATACCTAGTTTATTGAGAGTTTTAGCTTTTAATAAAGTTTAAAATGTAAAAAATAAAATTTTAGAGAAAAAAGTTTATAAAGATGTCTAAAATGTTTTGCACAGTTGTACAATGTGTTTTAAGCTAAATGTTTTACAAAATAGTCAAAACTTAAAACATTTGAAAGTTTATTAAGTTACAGTAAGCTAAGGTTAATTTATTATTGAAGAAAAATATGTTTAGTGTAGTCTAAGTGTACAATATTTATAAAGTCTACAGTAGTGTACGGTAATGTCTTAGGCTTTCACATTCACTCACCACTCACACCCAAAATAACTTCAAGTTCTACCAGCTCAATTAATGGTAAGTACTTACTATGATTTGAGTGATACCCAATGTGGCAGTATTGAGAGGTGGGGCCCTTAAGAGGTGATTGGATTAATCTGTTCAAGGATTGATAGATTAATGGATTATCATAGGAATGGGGCTGATAGCTTTGTAAGAAAAGGAAGAAGGACCTGAGCAAGCATGCTCAGCGCCCCCACCGTATGATTCCCTGCACTACCTTGGGAGTCTGCAGAGAGTCCCTACCAGCAAGAAGACCCTGACCAGATGTGGCCCTCAACCTTGGACTTCTCAGCTGCCATAATTCTAATAAATAAATTCATTTTTTCTTATAATTTAGCCAGTTTCAGGTATTCTGTTTTAAGCAACATACAATGGACTGAGTGCCCTACACAAATGTACCGATTTTTGTCTTTTATACTGTATTTTTTACTGTACCTTTTCTATATTTGGACATGTGTTTAGATACACAAAGAACATTGCATTACAATTGCGTACAGTATTCTGTACAGTTACATGCTGGACAGGTTTGTACCCCGCCAGCATCTGTTGTTTTTTGACTTTTTAATAGTTGCCATTCTGACTAGTGTGAGATAGTGGTATCTCATTTGTGGTTCTGACTTGCATTTCTCTAATGATCTTTTTTATTAAAAAAGGATTAGATATTGAGTTTTTTTCCATATATTTGTCGGCCACATGAATGTCTTCTTTTGAAAGGTGTCTGTTCATGTCCTTTGCCCACTTTTTAATGAGGTTGTTTTTTTCTTGTAAATTTGTTTTAAGTTCCTTGTAGATTCTAGATATTAGATCTTTGTCAGATGAATAGATTGCAAAAATTTTCTCCCATTCTGTAGGTGGTCTGTTCACTCTGATGATAGTTTCTTTTGCTGTGCAGAGGCTCTTCAGTTTAATTAGATCCTATTTGTCAATTTTCTTTTGCTTTTGTTGCAATTGCTTTTGATGTTTTCATCATGAAATCTTCATCCATGCCTATGTCCTGAATGGTATTGCCTAGATTTTCTTCTAGGGTTTTTATAGTTTGGAATTCTACATTTGTCTTTAATCCATCTTGAGTTAATTTTTGTATAAGGTGTAAGGAAGGGGTCCAGTTTTAACTTTCTGCATATGGATAGCCAGTTCTCCCTGCAACATTTATTAAATAGGGAATCCTTTCCCCATTGCTTGTTTTTGTCATGTTTGTCAAAGATCAGATGGTTGTAGATGGGTGATCTTACTTCTGGGTTCTCTATCCTGTTCCACTGGTCTATGTGTCTGTTTTTGTACCACTACCATGCTGTTTTAGTTACTGTAGCCTTGTTGTATAGCTTGAAGTCCAGTAGCATTATGCCTCCAACTTTGTTCTTTTTGCTTAGGATTGTCTTGGCTATATGGGCTTTTTCTGGTACCATATCAATTTCAAAATAGCTTTTTTTTCTAAATATGTGAAGCGTGTGAATGGTAGTCTAAAAATAGCTTTTTTTTCTAATTATGTGAAGCATGTGAATGGTAGTCTAATGGTAATAGCACTGAATCTATAACTTACTTTGGGCAGTATGGCCATTTTCACGATATTGATTCTTCCTATCCATGAGCATGGAATGTTTTTCCGTTTGTTTGTGTCTTCTCTGATTTCCTTGAGTAGTGGTTTGTAGTTCTCCTCAAAGAAGTCCTTCACTTCCCTTGTTAACTGTATTCCTAGGTATTTTATTCCCTTTGAAGCAATTGTGAATGGAAGTTGACTTACAATTTGGCACTCTGCCTTGTCTGTTGGTGTATAGAAATGCTTGTAACTTTTGCACATTGATTTTGTATCCTGAGACTTTGCTGAAGTTGCTTATCAGTTTAAGAAGCTTTTGGAGGCTGGGCTGGTGGCTCACACCTGTAATCCCAGCACTTTAGGAGGCCAAGGCAGGCAGATCATGAGGTCAAGAGATCAAGACCATCCTGGCCAACATGGTGAAACCGTCTCTACTAAAAATACAAAAATTAGCCAGGCGTGGTGGTGCTTGCCTGTAGTCCCAGCTACTCAGGAGGCTAAGGCAGGAGAATTGCTTGAACCTGGGAGGCAGTGGTTGCAGTGAGCCGCTGGCAACAGAGCGAGACTCTGTCTCAAACAAACAAACCTTTTGGGCTGCGACAATGGGGTTTTCTGGATATAAGATCATGTCATCTGTGAACAGAGACAGTTTTACTTCCTCTCTGAATATCCATTATTTCTTTCTCTTGCCTGATTCCCTTGCCAGAACTTCCAATATTATGTTGAATAGGAGTGGTGAGAGGGGGCATCCTTGTCTTGTGCCAGTTTTCAAGGGGAATGCTTCCAGCTTTTGCTCATTCAGTATGATATTGGCTGTGGATCTGTCATAAATAGCTCTTATTATTTTGAGGTATAGTCCTTCAATATCCAGTTTATTGAAAGTATTAGCATAAAGGGATGTTGAATTTTATTGAAGGCCTTTTCTGTGTCTATTGATATAATCATGTGGTTTTTGTCTTTAGTTCCATTTATGTGATGAATTATGTTTATTGATTTGCATATGTAGAACCAGCCTTGCATCCCAGGGATGAAGCTACCTTGATCATGGTGGGATAAGCTTTTTGATGTGTTGCTGGATTTGGTTTGGCAGTATTTTATTGAGAATTTTGTATGAATGTTCATCAGTGCATATTGATCTGAAGTTTTTTTTTTTTTTTTTTTTTATCTCTGCAGGTTTTGGTATCGGCATGAGGCCTCGTCTCAATAAAATGAGTTAGGAGAGCTCCCTCCTTTTCTATTTTCGAATACTTTCAGAGGAATTGTGGTACCAGCCCTCTTCTTTGGTACCTCTGATAGAATTCAGCTGTAAATTCTTCTTGCGTCCTGGGCCTTTTGTTGGTTGGTAGCCAGTGAATTCAGTCGTGGGAGGGTCTGTGTATCGAATTTGATCAATGTCTGCCTACATTTTCTAGCTTTTTATGTGCCATAGAGAGGTTTGTTTTGCTTCAGGTATTCTCTGATGGGCTCGCTTGTATGTCCGTTGGGGCTCAATGCGTGATTTTTTTTTTTTTTTGGGTTTTGAGACGGAGTCTTTGCTCTGTCCCCGGCTGAGGCAGTGGGCTGGATCTCAGCTCACTGCAAGCTCCGCCTTCCCGGTGTCGCCCATTCCTCCCTTGGCCTTCAGCCTCCCGAGTAGCGGACTTACAGACGCCCGCCACCGTCGCCCGGCTGCTTTTTGTATTGTTTTGTTTAGTAGAGACGGGGTTTCACCGTGTTAGCCAGGATGTCTCGATCTCCTGACCGCGTGATCCGCCCGGTCTCGGCGCCTCCCACCCAAAGTGCTGGGATTACAGGCTTCAGCCACCGCGCCCTGCCGGTGGTGATATTCTTTTATCATTTTCATTGTGTCCATTTGATTATTCTCACATTTCTTTATTAGTCTAGCTAGCAGTCTATCTATTTTATTATTTTTTTCCTGGATTCGTTGAGTTTTTTGAAGGGTTTTTCACGTCTCTATTTCCTTCAGTTCTGCTCTCATCTGAAGGGGTGGCCTGCCCCTCCACACGTGTGGGTACATCTCGTGAGGTGGGACGAGAGACTGAGAAAAGAAATAAGACACAGAGACAAAGTATACGGAAACAACAGTGGGCCCAGGAGACCGGTACTCAGCATACCAAGGACCTGCAAAATCAAAATGGAACTCAAGATTAAGAAACTCACTGAAGACCACACAACTACATGGAAATTGAACAACCTGATCCTATGTGACTCCTGGGTAAACAATAAAATTAAGGCAAAAATCAAGAACTTACTTGAAACTAATGAGAACAAAGAGACAATATACCAGAATATCTGGGATGCAGCTAAAGCAGCATTAAGAGACAGTAACAGTCTGATCTTTCTTTCTTTTCCCTACACTAATCTTGGTTATTTCTTGTCTTCTGCTAGCTTTGGGGTTTGTTTGCTCTTGGTTCTCTAGTTCTTTTAGTTGTGATGTTAGGATGTCAATTTGAGATCTCCCTAGCTTTTTGAAGTGGGCATTTAGTGCTATAAATTTCTTCTTAATGCAGTGAGCTGTAGGGGGCCATGGGACCCAATATGCCCTCTGTAGTATCCCCCACCTCCTCACTGAAGAGGAAAAGTTCAGGACTGGCCTCCTGAACTCCTGAGATGCACCTCAGGGATCTGTATTTTAAATTAGGGGTGCTGGGGTAAGGAGACATCAGAAAAACTCTTTCTAGCCCAGCCAAGTCTGGCCTCCTTCCTGCAAGGTTTAGATCCTGGGGGCTTTAGGCTATTTTCCCAAGGAGAGTGCAAGCCTCATCCTTAGCTCTCTGCTCAACATCCAGCCCTGTGTAAAAGCTCTAGGCTTGCCTCATGCTAACTTGCTTGAATAATGTGTATTTTCTGCACTCCTTCAGAGAGAGAGGCCGGTCGTTTTCTCCCTAAATGCAATGAAAGGAGGTTGTGCCATTGTCTTGCCTGCCAGGTTGCTGGTGGACATGGCTGTGAGGGTCATAATTAAGGGGGGTCTCAGGACAGAGAGGCCAGGTATCCCTTGTGCTCACCCACCTGGTCCCCAAGGCAGCCCAGTTCTTGGTAAAGAAATACTGCCAGGGAATATCTGGGCTCTTGTGGGACAGGGCTAGTGGAACCTACTTGGGAGTCTCAATTGTGGGCAGAAAGTAATATCTGTGTGTAGAAGTTCCCACTGGATGAAGGGCCAGTGCAACCTTCCTCTGATGCCCAAACACTTCCATCTATCTGCAATTACAAAAATCTGACTTGTGTCTGCACAAGATAAGGGTGGAATCCCTAAATTTAAGAACCCCAAAACAAAAGCAAACAAACCCAGGTGTCTCCCACAACTTCCTAACAAGAGTCTCCAAACCCTCTCCAGGGTCTTGGCTGGGGGCATGTAGGCTCAAGGGTCCCCATCTTGCCTTGGAAACCAGGATGGGGCCTCACAGGGCAGAGCTGCAGGGAACAGTAATGGGCCCATGGGGCTCACAGGGTGTCATGCTGTGGAGACAAACTGTCCATAATGGAGATACCCAAGTAGGGCCCCAGCCAGCCTGGGGGAAATTTATTTCCTTGTTGTTTGCAAGAGGAGCAGGATCTGGCTGAACAGGCCTGGGGCCCTGCAGAGGTGAGGAGCTGGAACAGTGGGCAAGAGAGAGCCAGAGCTTGACAGAGTGCCAGGGGAGCCCAGGATCACCCACTCTCCACTTCCCTCCTCACTGCTCCCTTTTCCCCAGGCAGAGGCATGGGGTCAGGAAAGCACAGAGCCCAGGGCTTGACAGCCCAATAGCCTTCCTGCTCTCTCTGTCCCCACTGGTGGGTACAGGTGGGGTATGGCCAGATACTGCCTGGGGGCCCAAGGCCTTACCCCCCACAATCCAATTATTAGATGATGATTCCTCCTCTTGGTAGCAGGAAGTCTGGCAATTGTGTTGCTTGTACTTCTGGCAGGGACAACAGCCTGCAGAGGATGGTCCATGGGGTCCAGAGATCGTGGGTTCTCGCAGCCCAACTTCTCAACTGCACCTTCTCACTGCAAGTCAACAAATGGGGTCCTCAGCTTGGCCCCAGGGTCTCCACCCTGAGAGACCAACACTGCTGGCAGGGACAGATTTGCACAGTGGCTGTGGCCCAGAATCTTGCAGATCAAACGGACAAACTGATGGAGCACAGAAAATTCTGTGGCTGAACTGGGCCATGGAAATGGCAGCCTGGGCAACAGGTTCATGAAAACAGACTCTTCACACCTTGGTCCCGCCCTTCAGGTCTGAGCAAGCTCCATGTGCTCCTGGTCAAAGCTAGGGGCGGGTTTCCTCCACCTCCCTGCCCGAGCCCATCCCCTGTCCACCTGGGGATGCTGGAGGTAGCCTTTGGGGTAGGCCGGGCCTGTGCTGGCCACCAGGCTGTGGGGACTACCACCACCCACTCATGGAACTGGAACGTGCCTCTGGGTGAGGGTGGGTCACACTCAGCTAGGTATTGCCAGGAGAGGACAGTTGGCATTTACAACTTGGAGCTAACGGCATTTGATTGGAGGAGACCCCCCAGACCCCCTGTGCTCAGAAGCTGCCCTGGGAGTCCCTGAGAGATGGGGCTGGAGCCAAGCTCCTTGGAGGGCCAGTGTTCTCCCTATCTGGTTTAGAAGCAGAGTAGGCTTCTGGGGACTTAGTCACCTTGGGATTCTTGGATCAATGTGCGCGGCAGAGCATCCTCTGGGGAGGAATGCAGGTGGCAGGCGGGGATCTCCGTCAAGGGCAGCCCAGAGCTGCCCCCCGGCAGCAGCACCCCTCCTAACCCCCAGCTCAGCGTCACACCCTGGGTCTCCCAAGCTTGGCCTCCTGCTCCCCAGCCAGGAGCACGCACCAGGACCAGCCTTGCAGGGCCCGGTGCAAAATGAAAACATCACCCCTTGGCCAAAAGTAACCAAGAATTTCCAGACGGCGAGAGCTGAGCGAGAAGTGAGCACCGGGCTCTGGGGACTCCCCAGGTGGCAGGAAGAAGTGGCCTCTCTGGGACCCCCCTGGCCGCTCCCAGGCCCCTCTCACCACCCCATCTCTCCGGCATCACAGCTGTGGTTCCTGCCTCTGCCCCACCCAGCCTCGGGCCCTGTGAGCCTCTGGGCCTCCCACACTGCCTGGGACAGGAAGGACTTCCTGTTTTACCCACGACTGTTCAGAGGGCACAGAGGGACGCTGAGGAGGGTGAGGTTTCTGAGACGAAGGCCACCGAGCACGGGGAGCGCAGTGAACACCGGTAATGGGGGCTGGTGGCCCACGTGCATCATGGACAGGCACGTGAGTACCCTGGACCATTGGCAGCTCCCCTTCCTGGTGATTGGCTCAGGGAAGAGCACGTGACCCAACCCACCGGAAGTCCCCGGTGGAGTGGCCGGAAGCCCCTGGGGAAGCCTCCCTGTCGCGGGGGCAGTGGGGATCCACGTTATCCACGTTCGTTGCTTGCGTTCCCTTTCGATGGCGCTGGGGCGCTGTTGCTGCACTTTTTTTTTTTTTTTTTTCTGAGACGGAGTCTCGCTCTGTCGCCCAGGCTGGAGTGCAGTGCGCGATCTCGGCTCACTGCAACCTCGGCCTCCGGGTTCAAGCGATTCTCCTGCCTCAGCCTCCCGTGTAGCTGGGACTACAGGCTCCCGCCACCACACCCAGCTAATTTTTGTATTTTTAGTAGAGACGGGGTTTCACCGTGTTGGTCAGGCTGGTCTCCAACTCCCGACCTTGTGATCCGCCTGCCTCGGCCTCCCAAGCTGCGCTCTTTTTATTGAACTCAGGCCCTCTTGGTGGCTCAGAGCCCCCGGTAGTGCCCTCGGAAGCCGCATGTGCTGGAGGCACATTGGAGGCAAGGATCCTGCAGCTGCGACTTGAATCGCATGGGGCACGGAGGCCGAGCTGGAGCCCCCAGAGCTGGCTCAGGTTCCGAGTTCTGACTGAGTTGCTTTTTCCAGGAGGGCTGCCAGCATTGAGTGTTCACCGGGTGGTCAGGCGCATCCCGGGAAGCAGGCTGAGGCCACCACGCCCTTGCAGGGGTCACACCAGCCAACCAGGTGTTACCTGCATGGATGAGGAACGCATTTAAAGAACAGCAGTGTTTTCCAATGATGCTGGATAAGGCTTTGTTTTTTAAAGGTAACGGAAGCTTTAAGGGTGCCCCAGGGTAATTTCTGTAGCCAGGGTTCCCTCCGGGTTAGGGTCTACATGGCCATGGCGGGCTGCACAGTGCACGCTTTATCACTGAGACCTGACTCCTAAGTGACTGTTAACAAGAGTCCATGGGGCCAGTCAGCTTACACACAGGCCTAATATAGCAGAAAGAATGATGTAGGCTGTTAAAACAGCCTTTGGAAAGAGGTTTTCAATTTTTCACTCACAAAGCAAATCAAGCTTCCTAATTAGCTACAACACGGCTGGAAAGCTCGGCTCCTACTAGGCCGCAAGCCCTTGCTGTCTGCTTTCTTGTGTGACCATCTCTGTTACGGGAACGGCTTGGCTGTTTTCTAATCTCACTCGTGTTCAAAGAACTCGTGGCAGGCAGTGGTAACCATGGCAACAAAGGCCATAAATTCCTGGAAGTCACATTCGCCATCTCCATCACTGTCCAGTGTTTCCATGACTTTGTCCACAACCTCTTGCTCTTTGATTTCCTAAGAGAGATAAAAGAAGTTGCCAACCTTGTTTTTAAATGGAATTTTGGACCATCAAAACATGATTAAAAGTTGAGTGACTCTGATAATATGTGTCTGAAATAACCTGAGAACATCAAATGCAAAATATCAGGAACGATGTCTCATGTGACCGGGGGCTGTTGTCCAAGTAGAAGTCTCTGGGGGTCAGTGTCTGGCCCTGGGCTACTGGAAAAGGCTGAATGGAACAGCCAAGAGGTGAAAAACTGAAGGTTGTTATCTTACTTAAAATACCTGGGGAAAAAAAAAAAAAAAAAGGAATATCGTCTAGATCAGCCCTAGCAAATGTCTTGAAATAAAAATAAACTTTTGGCCCTCCTAAACTTTTCATGTGTTCTGTGTGTGGAAGTCCCTGTCTTAAAGACTTCCAGTAGAATGTAATGTTTTGAAAGTCTTCTTTGTTGCTGAAGTAACTCTTGGGAACATCCTAGATTTGTTAACCCTGTATTCTTTTTCCCATTTGAATTGCTTTCTAGGTGTCATGAAACTTTTTCCTGACAGTTCTGCCTGACATTGGAGCTGAATGAATGGCGTGGCTATTAAGTGATGTACAAAGCCTCAGAGGAACAACCACAGTGCAGGGCTACAAATGTAGTGGGAAATATTTGGGTATTGAACACTGACGAAGAGCAGAGTAACAATTCCCCGGGACAGGAAGGCTTGGCCTGAAGAAGTCAAGTGTGATGTATAACAGCCACCTTGGCTATAAGACACACAGGGGTCGGGCATGGTGGCTCACACCTGTAATCCCAGCAGTTTGGGAAGCTGAGGCAGGAGGATCAGTTGAGCCCAGGAAGTTTGAGACCAGCCTGGGCAACACAGGGAGACTCCATCTCTACAAAGAAAAAAAAAAAAATTATCTGGGTGTGGTCCATATGCCCATATTCCCAGCTACTCAGGAGGCTGAGGTGGGAGGACTGCTTGAGCCTGGGAGGTTGAGGCTCCAGTGAGCCAAGATTGCACCACTGCACTCCAGCCTGGGTGACTGAGCAAGACCTTATCTCAAAAACTAAATAAAACATACAGAAGATTGTAACTCTAAGGGGGTAGGGGTGGGGAGGCACCTGTGGATGGGCAGGAGCAGGGCACTAACTTCAGTTACATTATAGATCTGCTTCTGAACTGAAATTACCTTGATAAAACCAGGTAGCAAATGTTCGTGATGCCTTAAAATGCTTACCATGAATTATTTATCATTTACAAATTGAGATTCCCACATGCTAAGCTTTTTCTATGTATAAAAATAATTAATAATAGCTACTATTAGTTGAGCTTTCACTATATGTTAAGCACTTAAGCACTGTCCCGTTTCATCCTCACAACAGCCCTTGTTCAGAAGAAGAACCTGGGACTTTCAGATCAAGTCAGAAGGCAGGATTGGTGGAACTAGAAAACTGCGTGTGTGAGTGGGACTGCTGTCACTCTGTGGACTTGAATGCCTGAGAAAACCAGTCCTGGAATCAGACGTGGGGATGCCCCCTGCAAGCTTGCAGGCCTGTCTGCTCCACTCTGAACCATTCACAGTGGTGCGGTGTTTGGTGGAAGTGCGGACAGGAGAACCAGCTAGCCCCTCTCCCCCTGCCCTGAAAACATGGACTGCTGGGCTGCTGGAGCCCAGGGCTTGCTGTCTTGCACTGAGAGGCTTGGCCAGCTTAGGAGGGCAGTTCCCCATCCCCATGCAGCAGAGCCCTGCCCTAGTATTTATGCTGGAATCAGGACTTGGTGAGACACTAGTGCACTCGCTCATTTTCTGGTCATTTCTCCCATTTGTGATTGCTCATATGGGTGACCCAGGAAGCCCTTCATTGCATCTCACACATGGACACCACCGGTGCTTCACTCTTGCTCAAGGTGTGCCTCCAGCCAGCCTTGGTTCTAAGAGAGCATCAGGTACCAGGGGGATCGGAGTTCACTTCCATGAGGGCATGAGGTGGGCAGTAAAGACAGGTGTGTCTGATCCAAGGACAGTGGAGAGAGTGGGTAGGAAAATGAGTCCTGATGCAAGGGTCTGGACATGCTTCCACCACAAGCCACAGCAGGAACTGCCTGAAGAACAGGGCTCACCAGGAACCCTCATACAGCTTCCTAAAGTAGGGGCCCCAACTAAAGACAGTTCCTCACCAACATGTTACTCCACGGAGCCTCCTGCAAAGCCCCGGGGCTTCCAAAGGATGTGTACAGACCCCTGTCATGCCCTCAGTTAAGCCAGTCATGGTCATTCATCCATGTGCCAGGCTGGGTGCCCCAGAGCAGAAGCCATGTCTGTCATGCCTTAATTAGTGCTCAGTCAGTGTTTAATGAGTGAAAGTCTGGCATATCTTATCTCCATAGTAAATACTAAACATCTAGCTAAGCCAAAATACATCCTTTTCCTAAAAACATTCCCAAAGCCTATTTTTAACAGTTTATGTTCACTTTGGCCCATGGTAAGTAATGAGTCCAGCATTATTTGGGAAGCTTTGGCCTTCGGGACCTTGATGCACCAATTGTACACAAGATGGTTGATAAGGACATGAAAACAAGGGGCCCATATGAGCCAGTCCCACACTGAGGGTTCCGTTACTCAAACAAGTTTGCAGAAGCAGCCCAGGAGTCCTGGAAGGAAATCACCTTCAGTGCAGCTGAGAAGATAAAGCCAGTGTACCAGTGGCTTTTTAAGAGGAGATGGAGAAAGTGTCAAGTGTAAAAAGCAAGACTCACCTCTAAGAAATGGGAAAGCTCATTGTTGATGAGCTCCTTCAGTTCGGATTTCTTCAGCTTGTGCTTGTCTCCCTCCCTTCCAGAATACTGGTGGAAAACGTCGATGAGGGCCACCATGGCTTTCTCCAGCTCAGACATCCTAGGGGCTCGCAAAGGAAAGATGCCTTCTCATCTATACCTCATCATAAAACATTTCACATGTTATCAATACGGACCTCAACCCAGACAAGGGGGATGGACTGGCCCTGGCACTCTTTTCAAGCTCAGAACAGCAGGCATGGCCTGGAGGGGCATTCTGGGAATTTGCACCTTTATCAATCCTTCCACCTGCCTCTTAGACAGATGTGAGCCTGCCTTCTCTGTCTCTGTGGGCCACAGGGATATATTCCCATGCCCTCTGGCTTCTGGTTGGGTTGGTCCAACAGGGAATCTTTAGCAAAAATACAGAGGCAGAGCAGCAAAGGAATTCAGGGGTTAAATTTCTGCTTCCTCCCCACAGGGTCCCTCTCTGTTCTTGTAAGGCTCCAAGATGAGGCCATAGAGTGCAGGTAAGCAAACCATCGACTGCAAGCTGTTAAAATCAATCTGAAAGTGAGACACTGACTAGGAGCAAAATAAGAAGACAAAATCACATAGCATTCCTTTTTTTTTTTTTTTTTTTTTGAGACGGATCTTGCTCCCTGCCCACCCAGGCTGGAGTGTCAGTGGCCGGACCTCAGCCACTGCAAGCTCCGCTCCCGGGTTCCCACGCATTCCTCTGCCCTCAGCCCTCCCCGAGTACTGGACCTACAGCCGCCTGCCTCGTCGCCCCGCTATTTTTTGTATTTTTTTAGTAAGAGACAGGTTTTCACCGTATTAGGCCCAGGAAATGCTCGATTCCCTGACAGTCCGTGATCTGCCCGTCTCGGCTCCCCAAAGTGCTGGGATTACAGGCTTGAGCCACCGCGCCCGGCCAGCATTCCTATATTCTATCAATAAAGAAGTAGAAAATCCAGTGCAAAATATCCTATTCATATAGAAATAGCATGTGATCTAAGACTAAGTTTAGGAAGAAAAATGCAGATCCTTCCAAGAGATTCGGAGGAACATAAAATGTAGGAAGTTTTCCTTTAAATTCATATGTAAATTTAAATCATTTTAATAACAATTATGGAATTTTTTTGGATGGGTGACATGACAAAACAGCTGTAAAATTCATCTGGAAAAATAAATATGGTAGAATTGCCACAATCTTTTTGAAGAATAACAGGGAAAGTTATATGATCTACCAGGAAAAAAAATGTATCCTAAGTTTAACTGATTAAATGCGTGTGGTTCTGTCGCAGGGAGGGACAGAATCCAGCAGAAAGCTGAGCTGCTGAGCCTGCATTCTACCTCCAGTGTAGGGAAAGGTTGGTTCATTCACTGCAGTGACTGGGACGGGGGCAGGAATAGGTGTTTCTCTGCAGCTATCAAAGTAAGAGCCCTCCGACCTCCCTCACAGCAAGTACCTTACCCCACAGCCTACAAACCAAGGAAATATCTCATCAGTCTGGGAATGAGGCGCCTTCTACAAAGGATGCCTTGTCAGTTGTCTCACAAAACAGATGGGCAGGCCGAGAAATTTACCAGCTTTTGGCCTTGAGTTCTAATCATCAAATAAGAGCATTTGCACTGTTATAATTAAAAATAAATTAATAAATCAAATAGTGTTAAAAAATCATTCCCATGTTGAATATATGACTTACATCTTAAAATAATTTGGAATTAGATGTTAAAATTTTATTTATTTCTGATCCTCCAAAGGAAACAGGAATGAAGATTTTTTTGTGCTGGCCAGATCTTTGCTAAAGGCATTCTATTAATAATTAGTGTACTTTATTTTGCTCTTGAGTCCCTAAAAATTTGGTAATTCATAAATAGAACAGTTAAGATGGATTAAAATCTTTAACATTTCATGCTTTTCTTATTCTTTGCACTCAAGTTTTCAATTATTGATATATGTGTGTGAATGTGTGCGTATTTTTTTTGAACAAAACAAAACAAGACACTTTTACATCATTGTGATGCTCCTCAAAGTCCATGATGATTTGGGGAAAAGGAGGTTAAATTGTTTTCCTATGAATTATGACTAATGGGATTATTACAAAGGAAAGGCATAAAACATGTATTCCATATATTAGAACACTAATAGAAACCACTAGAAAATATGGTTTTCTTCATAACCACGCTACAAATCAATTAAAAAATTCTTGTTACATTTTTCCCTTTGACTTAAGAAATAGTTGATGGTTTATAGTTTATCTTTTAAGAGAAATGGAAATATCCGTTTCTTTCTCACATTCTGTGAATGTCCTACATTAATCTTTTAACATTGAGAACAAGAGAACATTTGAACTTTAACTCCTTAGAAAGACACGTTACCCAGCGTGTGAGGATCCCTCTAGGGGTTCGACCTCCCTGAGAAACTGTGAGACTGAAGAAAGTTAAAACCCACCAAAAGCCCAATTTCTTTGACCCAATGTATTTGTAATTGTTACGTAATTTCTGAGTGGCGTCCTGGGGCTGTGGTCACCCTGGCACTTCAAACTGAGGGAAACTGGAAAACTGAAGAGTTACTTACCCAGGGCGGTGGAAAAAGTAACAAGGAGAAAAGGGATTTATTTAGGATATGGACTAAACTAGCATTAGGTTCTCCATCATTTCCAGCCCCAGTGGGAAGCAAAATCTTTACTCTTCAAATAGTTACAGGAGAGGCAGTATTTGTAGCACCACTGGGAAAATGTCAGCAATCACTTCTGGGCCACGAGACCTGAGGTTTCTCTGATTTATGGCAAAATACCTCTAGCTGCCTAGGGCTGATGCAGTCAGGTGTCCATAAAGCAGCAATAATGTAGAGATTAAAACACATCATCCTATTGACACTTCTGAAGTGCTGCCAATTGTCCTAAAGGGGCTTTTTAAGCTACCATTTAGTTTCTACCCCTCCATTCCCTTCCACCCAAAAGAAAACCATTTCTTCCTGAGCGTCCTCTTGGCCTGGCTCTTTCTCACCTCTCCCTTGTCTCACCCCTTCCTGGGCTCCTTGCTGCAGGCCTCGTCTCTGCTGCGGGTCCTGGGTGGCAGGTCTGGTGGGCAGAGGCAGCCTCTTATTCCGTCTGCCCAGGGAGGACGGATGAACCCTGGTGCAGCCCACTGCAGGCCGTGGCAGCCAATGGGGGCCGAGGGCGGGGGCGGCAGGGCTGCCAGGCCTGCACACAGGGCTGCATTGACCAAGCAGCCCTGGGGACTTGCTGGGAGCCAGGACTGCACATGGGCTGAGGAAGAAAAAAGGGCCTGTAGGGCAGGAAGTGGGGAGTCAGCGTTTTGTGTGATTTATTTATTACATGAATATTGATGTTCCCCTAAAGGCAAGGTTGGGGGTAGGGAAAGGAGAGAGACTTGGATTAATTGATTCAAACAAAGCAAATGTGCAGCCAAGAACAAGCAGCTTCCAAGTACAGGCTGAGCGTAGGAGATTAAGTGGCCTGCAAGCTGGTTTCTAATGGAGAGGCCCCTGGAGCTTCTCTCCTCTGCCAGCCTCCACGTCTGGCCCCACTGGGCGTGAGGTTCTGTGGACAGTAGTGCTTGTCTGTGGTCAGCCCTGGGCTCAACGGGGCTGCCTCAGAGAAGCTGCTGAACCCAGTGTCTGCAGGGACTAAAAGGGGTGGTACTTTTAGGGGAAAACATGATGTGTGGATTGTATCCCAAGGCCTTTCCCTCCATCCCAGGGTGCTTACGATAGTTTGCCTATGTTCCTGCAAAGGACATGTTCTTATTCTTTTTTATGCTTGCATAATATTTCATGGTGTATATGTACCACATTTTCTTTATCGAGTCTACCACTGATGGGCATTTAGGTTGACTCCATGCCTTTGCTATTGTGAATAGTGCTGTAATGAACATACACATGCATGTGTCATTATGATAGAATGATTTATATTCGTTTGGGTATATACCCAGTAACAGGATTGCTGGGTTGAATGGTAATTCTGTTTTTATGTCTCTAAGGAATCACCACACTGTTTTCCACAATGGTTGAACTAATTTACATTCCCCCCAACAGTGTATAAGCATTCCTTTTTCTCCGTAACCTTGGCAGCACCTGTTATTTTTTGACTTTTGTTTCGTTTTGTTTTGTTTTTTGAGACGGAATCTCGTTCTGTCACCCAGGCTGGAGTGCAGTGACTTGATCTTGGCTCACTGCAACCTCCACCTCTTGAGTTCAAGCAATTCTCCTGTCTCAGCCTCTTGAGTAGCTGGGATTACAGGCACATGCCACCACACCAGGCTAATTTTTGTATTTGTTTAATAGAGATGGGGTTTCACCATGTTGGCCAGGCTGGTCTTGATCTCCTAGCTCAGGTGATCCACCTACCTCAGTCTCCCAAAGTGCTGGGATTACAGGTGTAAGCCACTGTGCCTGGCCATTTTTTGACTTTTTAGTAGCCATTCTGACTGATGTGAGGGTATCTCACTGTGGTTTTGATTTGCATTTCTCTAACAATCAGTGATGTTGAGGGTTTTTTTTCATATGCTTGTTGGCCACGTGTATGTTTTCTTTTGAAAAGTGTCTTTTTTTCTGTAGATTTGTTTAAATTCCTTATAGATGCTGGATGTCAGATCTTTGTTAGAGGCATGGTTTGTGAAATTTTTCTCCCATTCTGTTTACTTTGTTGATAGTTTTTTTGTGTGTGTGTGCTGTGTAGAAGCTCTTTAGTTTAATTAAATAGATTATATTTGTAAATTTTTGCTTTTGCTGCAATTGCTTTTGGTGTCTTTTTCATGAAATATTTGCCCATTCCTATGTCCTTAAAGGTATTACCTAGGTTGTCTTCCGGGTTTTTATAGTTTTGGATTTTACATTTAAGTATTTCTGTATGTTGATTGTTGTTCACAAACAGGGTTAGTCTGACTTCCTCTCTTTCTATTTAGATGCCCTTTATTTCTTTCTTTTGCCTGATTGCTCTGGCCGGGACTTCCAATACTATTTTAAATAGGAGTGGTGAGAAAGGGCATTCTTGTCTTGTGCCAGTTTTCAAGGGGAGTGCTTCCAGCTTTTGCCCATTTAGTATGATGTTGGTTGTGGGTTTGTCATAGATGGCTTTTATTATTTTGAGGTATGTTCCTTCAATACCTAGTTTATTGAGAGTTTTTTAACATGAAATGTTGTTGAATTTTTATCAAGAGGCTTTTCTGCATCTATTGAGATGATCATGTGGTTTTTGTCTTTAGTTCTGTTTGTTTGATAAATCACATTTATTGATTTGCATATGTTGATCTAACTTTGCATCCCAGGGATAAAGCCTCCTTGATCATGGTGGATAAGTTTTTTGATGTGCGGCTGGATTCAGTTTGCTAGTATTTTGTTGAGGATTTTTGCATCAATGTTCATCAAGGATTTTGGCCTACAGTTTTTTTTGTTGTTGTTGTGTCCCTGCCAGATTTTGGTATTATGATGATACTGGCCTCATAGAATGAGTTAGGGAGGAGTCCCCCTCCTGAACTTTTTGGAATAGATTCAGCAGGAATGGTACTAGCTCTTCTTTGTACATCTGGTAGAATACAGCTGTGAATCCATCTGGTCCTGGATTTTTTTGGTTGGTAGCCTATTTATTTCTGATTCAATATCAGAGCTTGTTATTGCTCAGTTCAGGGAATCAATTTCTTCCTGGTTCACTCTTGGGAGGGTGTATGTATCCAAGAATTTATCCATTTCTTCCAGATTTTCTAGTTTGCATATAGGTGTTCATAATATTCTCTGATGGTTATTTGCACTTCTGTGGGGTTAGTGGTAATATCCCCTTTGTCATTTCTAATTATGTTTATTTGGATCTTCTTCTTTTCTTCCTTATTAGTCTAGCTAGTGGTCTATTTTATTAATTTTTTCAAAAAACAACCCCTGGATTTGTTGATCTTTTGAATGATTTTTTGTGTCTCAGTCTCCTTCAGTTCAGCTCTGATTTTGGTGATTTCTTGTCTTCTGCTAGTTTTGGGATTGATTTGCTCTTGGTTCTTTCGTTCTTTTAGTTGTGATGTTAGGTTGTTTGATTGAGAGCTTTCTAACTTTTTGATGTGGACATTTATTGCTAAAAATTTCCCTCTTAACACTGCCTTATCTGTGTCCAAGATATTCTGGTATGTTGTATCTTTGTTTTTATTAGTTTCAAAGAACTTCTTGATTTCTGCCTTAATGTCATTATTTACCCAAAGGTCATTCAGGAGCAGGTTATTCAATTTTCATATAATTGTATGGTTTTGAGCAATTTTCTTTCTTTCTTTTTCCTTTTTTCAGATGGAGTCTCAGTCTCTCACCCAGGCTGGAGTGCAGAGAGGCAATCTGCAACCTCCACCTTCTGGGTTCAAGCAGTCTTCCCACTTCAGCCTCCTGAATAGCTGGGATTACAGGCATGTGCCACCATGCCTGGCTCATTTTTGTATTTTTAGTGGAGACAGGGTTTCACCATGTTGGACAGGCTGGTCTCAAACTCCTGACCTCAAGTGCTCCACCTGCCTTGGCTTCCCAAAGTGTTGAGATTACAGGTGTGAGCCACCATGCCTGGCCTTGAGCAATTTTCTTGTGCTGTGGTCCAAGAGAGTGGTTGTTATGGTTTTAGTTCTTTTGCACTTGCTGAAGAGTGTTTTATGTCTCATTATGTGGTTGATTTTAGAGTATGTGCATGTGGTAATGACAAGAATGTATATTCTGTTGCTTTAGGGTGGAGAGTTCTGTAGATGTCTATCAGGTCCATTTACTCCAGTGCTGAGTTTAGGTCCTGAATATATTTGGTAATTTTCTGCCTCAATGATCTGTCTAGTACTGTCAGCAGGGTGTTGAAGTCTCCCACTATTATTGTGTGGGAGTATAAGTCTCTTTGAAGTGCTCTAAGAACTTGCTTTATGAATCTGGGTGCTCCTGTGTTTGGTATATATATATACACACACACATATATGTATATATACACACACATATAAACATATATATACACACACACACATGTTATGTATATACTTAGGATAGTTAGGTCTTCTTGTTGAATTGAATCCTTTACCATTTTGTATGCCCTTGTCTTTTTATTTTTGTTGGTTTAAAGTCTTTTTTGCCTGAAATTAAGATTGCAACTCCTACTTTTTTTGGTTTTCCATTTGCTTGGTAGATTTTTACCCATCCCTTTATTTTGAGCCTGTAGGTGTCATTGAATGTGAGATGGGTTTCTTGATGACAGCATACTATTGGGTCTTGGTTCTTTATTGAGCTTGCCACTCTGAGTCCTTTAATTGGGGGCATTTAGCCCTTTTATATTCAGGGTTAGTATTAATATGTGTGAGTTTGATCCTGTCATCATGATGTTAGCTTAGACCTGAGTTTCTAAAATATCATTTTCTTTTTCTCTGGAGAACTTCTTTTAACATTTCTTCAGATCTATTAGCAACAATTTTTGTTTGTCTCAGAAAGTATATTTCTCCTTTACTTTTATAGGATAGTTTTGCAGAGCACAGAATTCTAAGTCGGTGGGTGTATTAGTCTGTTCTTACACTGCTAATAAAGACATACCTGAGACTGGGTAAATTATAAAGGAAAGAGGTTTAATTGACTCACAGTTTAGCATGGCTGGGGAGGCCTCAGGAAACTTACAACTATGGCAGAAGGGGAAGCAAACACATTCTTCTTCACATGGTGGCAGCAAGGAGAAGTGCCAAAAAAAGAGGAAAAAGCCTCTTATAAAACTATCAGATCTCATGAGAACTCACTGTCATGAGAACAGCAGCATGGAGGTGACCGCCCCCTATGATTTAATTACCTCCCACCAGGTCCTTCCCACGACACACGGGGATTACCATTCAAGATGAGATGTGGGTGGGAACACAGCCAAACCATATCAGAGGGTTTATTTTTACAACACTTGAAATATAACCATGTGTCATGTAACAACATTTTGGTCAATGACATTGCATATGCAATGGTAGTCTCATAGATTATAATGGAATGAAAAATTTCTATTGCCTAGTGATGTAGCCATCATAACATTGTAGTGCAATGCATTACTCATGTGTTTGTGGTTATAGTGGTGTAAACAAACCTACTGTGCTACAAGTCACATAGTAGTACATTAAATTATGTATGATACATAATACTTGACAACTATCATAAATGACCATCTTACTGGTTTATGTATTTACTATACAATACATTGTATTGTTATTTTAGACGGTACTCTTTCTATAATATATGTATATTCACACACACACACATATATGTGTGTGTGTATATATATATATGTAAAGTTAGTTAACAGTTAGTTACCAGTAAAATAGCCTCAAGCAGGTCCTTTGGGACATATTCTAGAAGGTGCTGCAGAGAATGACAGGTCCATATGTCTTATTGCCCTTGAAGACATTCCAGTGCGAAAAGATGTGATGTAGAGGTGGAAGACAGTGCTATTGATGGTTCTGACCTGTGTAGGCTTAGGCTAATGTGTTTGTGTTTCAGTTAAAAAAAAAAAAAGGAAAAAATTTAAAATTGTTAAAATAGAAATAGGCCTATAGATTAAGGATATAAAGAAAGAAAATATTTTGTATAGCTGTACAATGTGTTTGTATTTTAAGCTGTTATTTCAAATGAGTCAATGAGAAAAAAAGTTTATAAAGTAAATAAGTTATGGTAAGTTAATTTATTATTGAAGAAAGAATAATATTTTTGTTTTTTGTTTATTTGTTTGTTTTTTGAGATGGAGTCTTGCTCAGTTGCCCAGGCTGGAGTGCAGTGGTGTAATCTTGGCTCACTACAACCTCCACCTCCTGGGTTCAAGTGATTCTCCTGCCTCAGCCTCCCAAGCAGCTGGGATTACAGGTGTGTGCCACCACACCCAGCTAATTTTTGTATGTTTAGTAGAGACAGGGTTTCACCATGTTGACCAGGCTGGTCTTGAACTACTGACCTCAAGTGATCCGCTCACCTCAGCCTCCCAAAGTGCTGGGATTATAGACGTGAGCCACCATGCCTGGGAAGAATATTTTAAAATAAATTTAATGTATAACTGGATACAGAGGCTCAAGCTTCTAATCCTACCACTTTGGGAGGCCAAGGCAGGAGGATTGCTTGAGGCCAAGAGTTCAAGAACAGCCTGGACAATCCAGTGAGACCTTATCTCTAAAATAAATAAATAAATAAATAAATAAGTAAATTTAGCATAGCCTAAGTGTACAGTGCTAATAAGCCTACAGTAGAGTACAATGATGCTTATAAGTCTGCAGTAGAAGACGGTAATGCTTGTAAGTACTACTACTCTAGTAGTACTACTACAGTACATTAATGCTTATAAGTCTGCAGTAGAGTACAGTAATGCCCTGGGCATTCACATTCACTCACCAGTCAAGCACTAACTCACCCAGAACAACTTCCAGTTCTGCAAACTCCATTCATCATAAATGCCCCATATGGGTGTACCATTTAAAATCTTGTATATCATATGTTTACTGTACCATTTCTATGTTTAGATGTAAAAATACTTACCATTGTGTTTCATTGCCTACAATATCCAGTAGTAACATATTGGACAAGTTTGTAGCCTAGAAGCAATAGGCTGTATCATACAGCCTAGGTGTATAATAGGCTATACCAGCTAGGTTTGTGTAACTGTATGATGTTCGCATAAGGACAAAATTGCCTAATGAAACATTTCTCAGTATGTATCCCCAACATTAAGTGATATATGACTATATTTCATTCCATCTTCTTCTTGCTTGCATAGTTTTTGAGGAGAAGTTAGATGTAATTTTTATCATGCTTCTCTATGGTAAGGTGTTTATTTTCTCTGGTTTCTTTTGAGATTTTTCCTTTATGATTTTCTGAAGCTTGAATATGATATGCTTAGTTCTGGGGGGGAACAGACATTTATTCTCTGTGTTCTCTGAGCTGCCTGGATCTGTGATTTGGTATCGCACATTAATCTTGGGGAAATTCTCAGTCATTATTGCTTCACATATTGCTTCTGCTCCTTTCTCTTTTTCTTCTCCTTTTGTTCTCATTATGTGTATGTTACACCTTTTGTAGCTATCACATTGTTCTAGGATATTATGTTCTGCTTTTCCTCCCCAGCTTTTATTCTCTTTGTTTTTTATTGTCATGTTCTCGAGCTCTCAGAGATTTTTTCCTCAGCCATGAGTCTACCAATGACTCCATCCAAGGGAATCTTCATTTCTGTTACAATGGTTTTCAAACTCTAGCATTTATGTTTATTTCTTAGAATTTCCATCTTTCTGCTTTTGTTGCCCATCCACTCTTGCATGCCATCTGCTTTTTCTGTTATATCCCTTAACATATTACTCATAGCTTTTCAAAATTCCTGGTTTGATAATTTCAGCATTCCTGCCATATCTGACTCTGCTTGTGATGCTTTTTTAGGCTCTTCAAACTAGTTTTTGTCTTTCAGTGTACCTTATAATGTTTTCTGAAGGCTGGAAATGAAGTCTGGTTAGAAGGAACTGCTATCAAAAGACCTTTAGTGATATGGTGGTAGGTGTGGGGGAGGGAAAGCATTCTACAATCCTATGAGTAGGTCTAGGTCTGTGGTGACCCTGCCCCCCTGAATTGTGACCTTCACAAATGCTCCCCTATCCTGTAGGTGGGACAGGATGACTGCAGGGGGCTGGAATTGTGTATTTCCCGTCACCTGCATGGAAGTCCAGAGCCACCTGGAGTTGGTAGGTCAGGCTCTGATGTAACCCAGCCAGTTTGGCTGGGATAAAACAGACTCCTGAGGACAGGCATTGTTAAGAACAAAATGCCTTATCTCAAGATGGTTCCTTTTTTCTTCCCCCTGCTGAAGCACAAGGGGATTTTTCTCCAATATTCACTGTGAGGACCTGGTCAAGCTCCTGGAGGTAAAATTCACAAAAGTGTAGGGGCCCTCAGGACGGGGGTCCCCTTGGAGTTTTTGTCCCTCAGACTTGCACCACTGAGCCTCCAGCAATTTTTCAGGTTTTCCTACCCTGGCACTGGAGGCTTCTGCTGGAGATAAGTTGTGATCCTCTCTCCCCACCTGTCTGTCTCTCCAATGTTGGGCACAATAGTTTGTCCTGTGACCTCACTTCTCTACTGGATCTAACTTCTCTACTGGATTAATTTTTCAGTTTGTTCAGCTTTTTACTTGCTGTTAGAATGGAGCAAAGATTCCTTAGCTCCTTATATGTTGAACTGGAAACAAAAAATGAGATTTTCTGAAGTTAAAAAATCCCCAAAGTAATATAATAGGATATCACAAATGTCACTAGTCCACCTGCAAAAAAATATGTACTACCTGTTCCTCCCAATAATAAAAAAGCTTAAGGAGACAACAAGGGTGCCAAGAGGCAGCTGGTTGCTGGAGAGCAATCACCACGGTGTTTCCCCGGAGAGTGAGAACATGCACTCTTTGGATTGGGAAGAAAGGTGCCATTGTGAGCAACGCTGCCATGACTCTGTGGCCAAGAGCCATCACTTGACTAGTGGTCATGGCATTGTGGAGAGCTGCCTGGCATTGCAGCCTGTGAAACTTTGTAGATAATTGGGAAGGGGTGGAGGGGGTGATGGAGGCTCAAGGTCCATGGTGTCTAGGCTACTGCACCTTGAATGCCAAAGGCACCCATGTGGTTCACCCTGTCTAGTCTGCAGATGGAGGGAAATGAGTTGATGTGGCTCCAGGTTCCCAGATGACGACCTGCCATGACAGGAAGGGGCTCTCCTTCTCAAGCAACAGTGCTGCCTGCCCAGCACAGAGCATGAAGGAGCTTGTGGGTCAACAGGGACCTCTATTTGAATGTATAAATCTTCTGTTAAGATCTTCTTCAGTCACTTGGATGTCCCTTCTCCCTTCATTCATTCAGCAAACTCTTGGCTCCAATCGACTAGGCAGCCAGCCCCGGGCCTTGCTGGGGCTGGTCAGGGGGGGGGAGAGGTCATTCCAGAAAGGCTTGGGCAGCAACATTGTTTTCTCCCACAAAGGACGGTGCCATCCGCCACCAAGCCACTCACGAGGCTGATTCCAGTGACTGATGGCCACAGGCAGAAAAGGAGGCTTGTGTTCTAAAGGAATGCGAAGAAGAGACAAAAAGCTTCTGTTGTAGCAAATGCAAGTATTGATGCCATGAGAACTCACTGCCTTTCCTGTTCTAAAGAATGCCACTCCCAGCCAGCAGGCAGCCATGGGGTCAGGGCTTGGATGCTGGAGCCTTGGAGCTGGGTTCAGATCCGACCTCTGAACATACCTTGTCAAACGACTACCTTTCTCAGCCTGAGTAAAAGAGGGAAAAAGCTGCACCCCTGAGAGGGCTGTCGGAGTAAAGGAAATTGACATGCACATACATGTGCACACATACAGACACACGTGAAGTGCCCAGAAATGACATGCACATGCATGTGCACACAGAGACACATGTGAAGAGCCCAATGCACTCACTTGGGAGTCATTATTATTATAAAAGTTACTGCTCTTGTCTGCGGAACCTGGAGCTGTCAGGAGAACTCCTGGGGCGGGAGTCAGACCAGGCAAAGCAAAGAACAGCAAATAGCAGAGGGACAGAGACTTCTTTCTGAGCCAGATATATTAGGTCTAAAAGGGCAGAGTGAACCTGCCGGCTACTTTAGAATACTCTAAATCCAGGAGGCCCCAATCTGGCAAATTGAGACAGAATATCAGCATTTCATGGGTATCACGTTTTATTATTTTTGAACCATGTCACATTCCATGAATTCATTTGGGTTCTAACCAGTCATTCCGAGGTCCGTGCTCCCTTCCAGACGTGAAGGCCCAGTGCGAGCTGAGCTGGGGGCAGAGCAGGAGCATCGCTGTTTGCCCTGGGTCCATGGCAACGCCAGAGCCCAGCTCAACACAACAGGGCTTTTGTTTTCATTTTTCAACTTTTTTTCGAAGCTTTGAGAAGGAACTGGAGATTGGAGTGTGAAGAGCCCACCCCACACAAAGCCTCTTTTCATGGCACTTGCTGTGCCTTGCTGTTTCTGCTCAGGAATTGAGTCTTGGTGAAATATGAGAGGAAGTGTTTGAACTGATGCTGGGGCAAGATCTCAAAAGGAAGACTGAGTTTTGTCTTCTGTAGAACTCTGCCACAGATATTTATTTTGGTTATACTTTTTATAACTTTTAAGGATTCTTGGAAATTTGCAATAAAATCATGTCAGTTTAAATTTTTTAAAAATCACAAGATTCGCTTATTTGTTTTTTCACTCAACAGGAGGGTTTTTCATTTGACGACTTCAGAAGATCCCACGTCTTACTGCCCATCCCTTCCTGTTGGACGCTGTGGGCCAGGACAGCACAGTACTTGGCCACATGCACAAGTGAGCAGCCACAAAAGCATAATCAATTGATTGTTCGAACTACTTAACTCACGTCTGTAATCCCAGCACTTTGGAAGGCTGAGGCGGGCAGATCACTTGAGGTCAGGAGTTTGAGACAGCCTGGGCAACATGGTGAAACCCTGTCTCTACTAAAAATACAAAAATTAGCCGGGCGTGGTGGCGCATGCTTGTAGTCCCAGCTACTTGGGAGGCTGAGGCAGGAGGATCCCTTGAACTCGGGAGATGGAGGTTGCAGTGAGCAGGGATCCTGCCACTGCACTCTAGCCTGGGCCACAGAAAGAGAACTCTGTCTCAAAAAACAAACAAACAAACTCACTTAACAAGTGAGGATGCATACGCCTTGACTGTAAAAATGCCTTCGTGGAATTGAACCACCTCCATGGCAACGACCCAGGAGGTGGAAACGAGTTATTTTATTTTAGAGATTTAAATAAAGAATGTACCAAGCAAGAGAAGAGGAAAGCTGAGAACCTGAAATCTGGAAGCTCGGTTGGGCACAGTGATTCACCCCTGTAATCCCAGCATTTTGGGAGACCGAGGTGGGCAGATCACCTGAGGTCAGGAGTTCAGGACCAGCCTGGCCAACATGGTAAAACCCTGTCTCTACTAAAAATACAAAAAAATTAGCCAGGCTCCTGTAATCCCAGCTGCTGGGGAGGCTGAGGCAGGAGAATCGCCTGAACCCAGGAGGCAGAGGTTGCAGTGAGCTGAGACCGCACCATTGCACTCCAGCCTGGGCAACAAGAATGAAACTCCATCTAAAAAAATATATATATGTATATATAAATAAAATTTTTAAAAATCTGGAAGCTCAATCCCTAGCAGTTTTACTACTGCAGAACAATAACCTCTTTTCTTTGGAAAACAAACTTTAAGTTGAAAACACTGTGAATAACCTGGCACTATATTTTAATTTTTAGTGTAACTGGAATACATCCACAGGTATATTTAGCAACTAGTAGTTCTATTCAGTGCTAGTGCAAATAAAATTTAAATCGTAGGAAGAATACACTGCTTTTGGAATTAAAACTTAAGACAGACTCCATAACAAAATCAATTCCTGATGTAATTCCTGTAACATATGTATTAACCTTAAGTTCAACATTTAAAATTAATTATCTGTTATTGTGTACTAATTTATAAAATTTATTGCAATCTTCTGAACTCTGCCTTTGGGGTTCCCTGGAACAAGGCCCAGGGGCCGTGTTTGCCTGAGTCTCATGGGTGCACCTCCCTTCCCCAGGCGAGGCCCACTTGGCTGTGCATCCCCCCACAGCTGGGACCATGAGACACAGAGGTAGACAAGGACAGTGTCTTGGTGATCACAACTTTTAAAACAAAAAACTCTGATGCCCGGGATGAGAGAGTGCACGCCCCATGCTGATACCCCACCCTGACCTTGCTGTTGCAGTGATGATGACCACAGAAGGACACCTGTTCACGGAGCCCTGGCTGAGCTCGTTCTGTCCTCAGCCTGTGCAGCTGGCCAGGTCCCTTGGCCATAGGAAGGCTCCAGAGGCCTTTTGGGGTAGAAGAGTGTGGGATCAGGTCAGTTGCTCAGCACACCAAGGAGCCAGACCTCACAGGGACTCTCTTAGGGACAGATTTTGCAACACAGGTGACAACTACTCCTGCCCCTGGAGTGGTGACTTGTGTGCTCCAATGCCCCCCAACATGTTGGCCTTCAGGTGCCCTGCCAGGTCCTGGGTGTGCAGTGTGCTCTGGTTCCTGGGAGGAAGGTAAGACACTGAGTTCTGAACTCTGGAGGTGGAAGGGGGCTCCTTGGATAGTCACCTGATTAAGCACAGCCCTGGCCCCATCCTGGTCACAGGGGTGTGAGTCTCCAAGGACAGGGCTCCAGAGCACCATGTGACAAGTCACATGTAAAGGAAACCTGGGCAATGGCATAAATGAGGACCTCCCCTTAGTGGGGAAAGGAGCTTAGCAGGCTTCAGAGCCTCAGCCTGCATAGGAAACGCGTGTTTCTTCATCATCATGGGGGAAACTGAGGCTCAGAGAACTAGTTCATCCAGGTTGTATCACTCAGTGTCAAAGCCAGGATCTGAACCTGGGCCTGCCTCCACAGTCCAAGTCCCAACCATGTGAAATGCTGCTGTCATGGATCGGAGCAGGAGGAAACGCCCTGCTCTGAATCAAGGAGGTGCTTTTACTCTGCTTGTTTTGTTTTGTTTTGAAACAGAGTCTCGCTCTATTGCCAAGACTGGAGTGCAGTGGTGCAATCTCAGCTCACTCCAGCCTCCTTCTCTAGGGTTCAAGTGATTCTTGTACCTCAGCTCCCGAGTAGCTGGGATTACAGGCATGCACCACCACACCCGGCTAATTTTTGTAATTTTAGTAGGGATGGGGTTTCACCACGTTGACCAGGCTGCTCACACTCCTGGCCTCAAGTGATCCACTTGCCTTAGTCTTCCAAAATGTTGGGATTGCAGGCATGAGCCACTATGCCCAGCCAGACTCCATTTCTTGATGGAGAAATGGCAAGAGAAGAGCATGTGGGGAGGACTGCCAAAATCACTATGGCCAACTTTGGAAAATACATTCTGCCCTCTGGCTGCACCCCCCACACATTCAAAATAGACCCACCCAAACACCCATGGCCTCATGCCATTATGGCAGCCAGAACTCCAGGTCTCACCACCTAACCAGGTCCATGCAGGGTAAGGCTCTATGGGCACAGCTCCTCAGACACATGCGGTGTTTCGTTTTCTGTTCTTGTGTTAGTTGCTAAGTATGTTGGTTTCCAGCTTCATCCATGTCCCTGCAAAGGACATGAACTTATCCTTTTTATGGCTACATAGTATTCCATGGTGTATATGTGACACATTTTCTTTATCCAGTCCATCATTGACAGGCATTTGGGTTGGTTCCAAGTATTTGCTATTGTGAACAGTGCTGCAATAAACACACGTGCGCATGTGTCTTTATAGTAGAATGATTTATAATCCTTTGGGTATATACCCAGTAATGGGATTGCTGGGTCAAATGGTATTTCTGGTTATTTCTGGTTCTAGATCCTTGAGGAATCATCACACTGTCTTCCACAATGGTTGAAGTAATTTACACTCCCACTAACAGCGTAACAGTTCCTATTTCTCCACATCTTCTCCAGCATTTGTTGTTTCCTTTTTTTTTTTTTTTTTTTTTTTT
>NW_016812921.1:109938-112091 GCF_001698545.2 Rhinopithecus bieti | reverse complement strand
TTTTTTGAGATGGAGTCTTGCTCTGTTGCCCAGGCTGGAGTGCAGTGGCCGGATCTCAGCTCACTGTAAGCTCCGCCTCCTGGGTTCACACCATTCTCCTGCCTCAGCCTCCCGAGTAGCTGGGACTACAGGCGCCCGCCACCTCGCCCGGCTAGTTTTTTTGTATGTTTTAGTAGAGATGGGGTTTCACCGTGTTAGCCAGGATGGTCTCGATCACCTGACCTCGTGATCCACCCGTCTCGGCCTCCCAAAGTGTTGGGATTACGGGCTTGAGCCACCGTGTTTCCTGACTTTCTAATGATCACCATTCTAACTGGTGTGAGATGGTATCTCATTGTGGTTTTGATTTGCATTTCTCTAATGACCAGTGATGAAGAGCTTTTTTTCATGTTTGTTGGCCGCATTAATGGCTTGTTTTGAGAAGGGTTCATTTCTTTTCATTCTTTTTTCTTTAATCTTGTCTTCACACTTTATTTCATTAAGTTGATCTTCAGTCTCTAATATCCTTTCTTTTACCTGATTGATTTGGCTATTGATATTTGTGTATATGCTTCATGAAGTTCTCATGCTGTGTTTTTCAGCTCCATCAGGCCATTTATGTTCTTCCTTTTGGGGCTGGATTTATAGTTTTGTAACCCCTATGCCAAATGTTGACACCTTATAGTAATTGGCAGGGATAAGTAGGAAATTGCTTGATAAATAAATACAAACAAAAATGTATGCTGGCAATTCTTAAGACATTTCTAATATTACTTTGCCACTAATTTTAACGTTAACTTATTTATTAAAGATTTTAAGTTAAGTAAACTTAACATTTGACCAGTCTTCCCCTTTTCTAATAAAGTATTTTATTTGAGCACTTTTATTTTCTTTAAGCCAATTAATTAGAGCTCTTTTATATTTTTTAATAGAGAAACGTGTACACAACACATAAATACATAGAGATATTACGTATACTGATAGAAGTACATCTTATAGATTCCTAAGACCTCCCTTTTTTTTTTTTTCTATCTTAGACTTGCAAACTCTCAATAACCTGTGTCACTGCCCCGGAAGTTGTCAGCTAAATAGCCCTAAATCTGCATATTGAAGGAAACTCTTATAAGAAAAATTGGATAGCAAAATTTACATTTTAAGGTACACAGAGAAAAAGTCTGGTGGTGCTAAAGAGAGATTAAAGATGGATGCCAAATGAAACATAAAATTATGAAAATCTATCAGGATTGTATAAGGAGACCAATTTTATTTAGATAGAGACTACCTATATTTTAACTGGATCTCTGAGCTCTGGGCAGACCCTACACTGAATCCTGGGTCTCCAAAAAGCAAAAATTATTGTGAGGTTAGACCAGGTCATGCTTTTACAGTGCACTTAAAACAATTTTTTTAACAAAGACATTTCTACATGTCTAAACTACACTATTCCTTAAGAATTCAAGAGTAGCCTCTGTTGCAGTAACTATTTTAGTAAAAAAATTAGGTAGCACCATACAAAAGCAAGCAGTTTAAGAGCTGAGATGAACTTGTCTGTTTACACTCTTGGGGTTCCATAAGGAAACAGGTTTCTCCTCCAAGGGGAATGTGGCACCTTCTCCATTTTCTGTAAGGAACCCTGGGTATTATAAACTATACTAGGTTTCTCATGAAGCAGAGGGTGCAAGAGAAAGAAGAGACGGCAGAAGTAAATGAAGAAAACAGAAGCCAGTCAACTAAGAAAAAAAACTTTTGCTCAAAAAGACAAGGTCCTAGGAGAGAAAACAAAACAAAACACAAAACCAAAACCTGAAGGCCTTTTAAATACAAACACACACACAGGCACACATACACACACGTTGGATGTTAGCTTTTAATTAAGCTGACTTTTAACCATTGAGCTCCTTAAAAAAAACCTTTTTAAAACTCACTGAGGAGACAGACCCTCTCATATTGTTTTATATATATATATATATATATATACACACATACACATATATGTGTATATATGTATATATACGTGTGTATATATAGGTGTGTGTATATATGTGTGTGTGTGTGTGTGTATCCTACTTGCTTTAATACAACATAAATCCACGCTTTTTGCATCTGTATGTTGTTTGGGACTGAACTGTGTACCAAAAAATTCACATGTTGAATTACTAAACTCCAGTATCTTA
>NW_016812921.1:78540-108797 GCF_001698545.2 Rhinopithecus bieti | reverse complement strand
GGAGTTGTACAGCAAAATAAACTAGATCTTGACCAAATCTGGGTAGATCAGGGATTCTCTGGAGGGGGTTCTTCGAGGCCTCAGCAAATTGTCCTATTGGTTTGAGCCATAAAGACAGTTCAAGCTGGTACTAAGGACTGACAGGAGATTTGTCAAAGGTCAGTGGCACCTCTACTCAGAATCCCTTTGTGGTTACTAAAATGTGAACCTTAAATATCTGAGTCAGATCTCAGTCAACTTAGGAAGTTTATTTTGCTGAATTTAAGGAGGCACGCCCTTGACACCGCCTTGGGAGGTCCTGATGACAGGGGCCCAGGGTAGTCAGAGCAGTTTGGTTTTACACATTTTAGGGAGACAAGAGACATCAATTAATATACGTAAGATGAACATTGGTTGGTCCGGAATGGCGGGACAACTGGAAGCAAAGGCAAGAGGGAGCTTCCAGGTCAAATAGGTGCATTCCCTTGAGTTGCTGGTTAGCCTCTCCAGAGGTGGTAATCAGATATGCATTTACCTCAGTGAGCTGAGAGATGACTTTAAACAGAACGGGAGGCAGGTTTGCCCTAAGCAGTTGCCAGCTTGACTTTTCCCTTTAGCTTAATGATTTTGGGACCCCAAGATTTATTTTCCTTCCACATTTTTTTTTTTTTAAATCAGACTTAAGGTCTCCCTTGATGTTAATGCTGGAGAAGTATGACAAGGCACGTCCAACTCTTACTTCCCCTCAAGGCCAGAAAAGTCTCTCAGGTTGAACTTCAGGGTTCCCTGGTAAAAGAGGGAGTCCAGTCCGCCGCGGCTGCTGGGGCCGGGTCGCGAGGGGTCGGGGGGGGGGCTTCGAATTTTATTCCTATTTTACAGGCATTAGTGCCACCCATTTCTCCTTAACCCCAAACTTCCTCTCCCCAAAACAGAAACGTCATCATTCTGCTTCCACTTGTCTAGAAGAAAGCAGAGGGCGCACACTGAGCAGCGCGGACGCGAAAGTTAACTGAATTATTTGCGGGAAGACACGAGGAGGTTGGGGTCCCCCAACCCCCAGCCATTTTGTGGCTCGTAGGGGTTGTCGCTTCCCAGGCCGTGAGGGGCCCAACCCCGCCCCCCGCCCCAGGTCGGCCTCCCGCCCCGCGCCCTGGGTCAGACCCCAAACCTAGCCCCCCGCGTCGGGGCGGGGCGGTTGGGGACAAGCTCCACACAAGGGGGCGCTGGGCCTCGGCTCGCAAGAGCGCGGGAGGCTCAGACGTGAGGTACTCTGCGCAGCCCAAGCTGCAGCCGTTCTGTAAGCGGTGCGCCTGCGCGAGTCGAGGGCGGTGGCTCGGCTCCCCTGGAAGGGTGGGCCGTCTGAGCACTGCGCCTGCGCGGGGCGCCGGACCCTGGGCGGGACTTCTCGGCTGACGGCCTGCGTGCACTGCGCTTGCGCGCGTTGAGGGCGTTGGCTCAGGCGCCTGGAAAAGACCGTCCGCCACGCCGCGCTGGCGGTGTGGACGCGGAGCTCAGCGGAGAAACACGGCTGAGGTAGGTGTCCTGATGGGCCGCTCAGGTGACTGAACTGCAAGTAAGGAAGGACAGGCCAGGTGAGGCGTCCTCGCACTGCGTGTGCGTCGCTGGCGGACAGAGGCCTCCGCCCCCTTTTGGGGCCTCCGAGCGCCTTCGCGATCTTTGCCACCTGCCCTGGTGTCCTAACGGGAGCTGGGTCCCCGTCACACCCTTCACTGAGCGCCGCGCCCCTTCCCGGCCACTCCCACCATCCAGCGCCTTCTACGGCCTCGCCCTCTGCGGCCACGCCCACCCCACCATCTCTGCCACGCCCTTCGCGGCCACGCCCACCTGCCGACGGCCTCTACCCGGTAGCTCTCGGCGTTCGCCCAGCCTGACCCTCTCATGCCTCTGCGTCTACGCGTGGCCACCTCGCTTCCTGCCCCCTTCTCACCGCCCTTCGTTGGCCACTTGTTCCCACCCTCCATGATCCTGTTCCTTCCGAGGGCATCTTAGGAGAGCTGGATCCTGCACGCACCCCGGCCTCCACTCCGACCCCTTCCCAATTTGGACCCAGGTTTTCCAATGAAAATATAATTATGTGAATCAGTAAGCATTTGTAACTAGCAGTATCACAAAAATAAGCTTCAAATCTGGATTTAGAAGTGAAGCATGCGTTTTAAACAATTGCTATGCAATTGAAAAAACATATTGGTCCCAGAGCAGAGTGTGGATTACACTGTCACTGGAAAAATAAGAATTGAGAAGAAGGAAAAGACTGGAAGATGCAGACCTTGGTTCCTGTTAGTGGAAACACTGTAAAGTCCCAGGTAGGGACTTTTAATTGGAATTAAAGCTATCACAGTTCTAAGAAATGAATGAATATTGATTTATTGCCTTAAGTCGACACCTGATCTAACAGAAACTAACAGGCTTCAGCAAATGAATAAGATTAACACCTTTCAGACTAGTGAAGAAAACACACTATTTGAAGTTTATGATTTTTAAATGCTTTTGTCTCTGTAAAGAATTGTAAATTTTCATTTCTATACTATTCTTTACACATACACATTTTACTTCTGTTTGGTAGAGGACATCATGCCCCATAGAAGTTAAGTGAACTTAATTATTAAGCAATATAACAAGTACGTTGTGTCTCCTTCTCTTTTTAAAAGTAGAAATGGAGAAGAAAATGAAATAAAGCAGCAGTTATGAGGCAGAGCCTAAGAGAACTATGGCAACATCAGGCGACTGTCCCAGAAGTGAATCGCAGGTAATTTCGGTTCCAGTTCCTAAAAATCTGTGTTTAATGAATGTGAACATTACAGAGAGCTAAGCGTCAGCTCACAGATGTGGTGGAGCTTGACTTGTGCTTTGGAAGGTGGCCACCAGCAGTAGAATGCTTAAATGCGAAGATTGTGAGGCAGAGGAAACACAGTGTCTCTAAGATGACATCCTGCATTGGGCACCATAACACTTCCAAGGAAATACTTAGGCCCTAAATATCACCCTCATTTAGGGTTCCATTTTTGGTATGTGAAATGGCAAAGCAAGCATATTTTCTGAGCTGTTCAATACAATTTCAGGCATAATATCAGCAATATATTGAAGGCAAGTTGGATACGTTAGAAAAGATTTGTGCATTCATACTGTTTCTGCCTAGGGTACTCATGTAGTTTTGTTCAAGTTAGCAGTAAAAAAACCCTCAAATTTTAAGGAATGTTGATTATGTAAAACTCACCAACTGAATAATAGATACTGTTTTTAAAAAAGCATTTCCGTATCTGTTATGTCAATTTTAATATTTTCTTTTTTTTCTCTTTCATTCCAATGATCTGTTTTCATTTGGGTTTTTTTTTTTTTTTTTTTTTTTTTTTTTTTTTAGACGGAGTCTTGCTCTGTCGCCCAGGCTGGAGTGCAGTGGCCGGATCTCAGCTCACTGCAAGCTCCGCCTCCCAGGTTCACGCCATTCTCCTGCCTCAGCCTCCCGAGTAGCTGGGACTACAGGCGCCCGCCATCGCGCCCGGCTAGTTTTTTGTATTTTTTAGTAGAGACGGGGTTTCACCGTGTTAGCCAGTATGGTCTCGATCTCCTGACCTCGTGATCTGCCCGTCTCGGCCTCCCAAAGTGCTGGGATTACAGGCTTGAGCCACCGCGCCCGGCCTGGGTTTTTATATATAGGAATTTTATTTATAGTCAGCATCTTTCATTAATTTCTTTAATTATTCATAAAATGTTCTAATTCCGTGGACATCTTATTTTTCTTTTGATAAATTTAACACATATTAGGACATTTCCAGAATGATATTGTAAACATCAAGTGCATTAAACAGTGTACATTAAGTCATATATATATATTTATAAAATAAAAATACTGTCGGATGTGTCTGTAGTTCAGCTACTCGGGAGGCTGAAGCGGGAGGATCACTTGGGGCCAGGAGTTTGAGGGTGTTGTGTATTCTGGTTGTGTCTGTGAATAGCCACTGCATTCCAGCCTGGCTAATAAAGTGAGACTTCATATCTTAAAAAAGAAAAAGCAACCCTCTAGATAAAGTTTGTTCCCCAATCTCTGTCCTGTTCTTCCTCTTCTCTTTCTAGAGGCAAACACTACTGTGAATCCTGCATCTGTTTTGTGTCACTGCAGCATTTTTTATACCTCTGTGTCTTATATAGATATCCTTGAATGACATATGATATTGTTTGTGTGTGCTTTTTAGAGTTTCCATAAGTGGTGTCATACTCTCAGTGTCACCTGTAGCTTGCCTATTCATTTACCTTTAGCTCTGGGAAATTTGTCCTTGTTGATATGTGTGTGATGCTGGTTCAATCCTGCCACTGTAGGGTACTCCTGTAGTGTGTTCCTTCTCTGAAAGTATAAAATATCCTAGTTATAGTTATGTGTATGGGCCTGTTGCAGTCTCACTGCTATACAGTAGGCATATACCCCATTTTACTTATTCCCCTTTTGTTGGACACTTGAGTTGTTTCTAGTTTTTTCTATTTCGAACAATGCTGTAGTGACCATCCTTCTACATGCCTCTGTGCTCCAATAATGGCATTGCAGGGCGCAAGGGATTGCAAGTTTCAGTTTTATTGGGTAATGATCAGTTGTTGCCCACAGTGACTTTACTAGTTCACAGGTCTGTCAGTAGCCCACAATACTGCTTGCTAACCCTTGACAGCATCAGACTTTTAAGTTTTGGTCAGCCTGATGGGTTAAAAAATGGTATCTTGTTACTTTAATTTTGCTGACTACTTGAGGGTCATGGTGGTGCTTCAGTGATACTTGTGTTCATCCTGTTAATACTACCCTCCATTATAGAATAGATGTCTGATAATGGTACTTTGTATTTTATCTCCTTTTTTCCCACTTGATCAGTCTTTTTTTTAGGGTTTTATCAATTTTATTTTTATAAAGAACCAATTTTATCTGTGTTGATTTCTCTGTTTTCTATTTCATTGATTTCTGCTTTTGTCTTTATTTCCTTCTGTTGTATTTGGGTTAATTTTTGTAGCATCTGAGAGAGAAGCTTAGATAATTGATCTTAAACATTTCTTTAATAGTCTTTAAAGCTATGATTTTCCTCTAATCACTGCTGTAGCTATACATCACATATTTAAATGCATTGCATTTTCATTATTCAAAATATTTTCTAATATATTCAGTGGAAATTAGAAATTTTCTGAACTATTTGAAAGTATGTTGACCAATTTCTAAACATTTTGGAAATTTTACTTTTTCTTATTTAATTTTGCTTTAATTACCTTGGTTAGAGAACATAACATCCTCTATAATTTCAGTCTTTTGAAATTTATTCAGGCCTACTTTATATTCTAATCATATGGAATATTTTGGTGAATGTTCCATGAGTACTTGCAAAGACTATGTATTCTGCAGTTGTTGAGTGTAGCATTCTATAAATGCCATTAAGATCAAATGTATTATTAGTATTGTTCAAAACTCTATATCTTTTCTGATTTTTTTTTGTCATCTTCTATCAGTTACTCAAAATTCTCCACTATGATTGTAGATATATCTATTTTTCCTTTTGGTTCTGTCACTTTTTGCTTTGTATATTTTGAGTCCCTGTTATTGGGTGTATATATTTAGTATAGGTTTTGTTTTCCAGATTAATTGACCTTATTTTTTATAAAATATCTGTCTTTTTACCTGTTAATAAATACTTCTTTTCTTGCATGTACCTTTTTTTAATGTTAGTATAGCTATACCGGCTATATTATTATAGCACTCCAGCCTGGGTGACAGAGCGAGACTCCATCTCAAAAAAAAAAACCAAGCAAAGAAAGGGCCTGAGTGTGTGCGTGTGTGTGTATGTATGTGTGTATGTGTATGTATATGTGTACACGGGGGTTTGTGTATGACATGGGCATGGGGGGGTGTGGAAGGCCGCACACCAGGGGGTTAGTAAGGGTTGCCTGGGCTGGGCGGATCAGTGATGGGGTGGAGAGCAAGCAGAGGGCAGTGCTGCCTTGTGAGTCATGCTCCTGGCATAGGGAAATATTCCCATTCTTAGGGAAATTATAGAAAATAAAGTATTTTCTATAATAATAAAGTGTGTGTGTGTGTGTGTATTTTTTTTTCCCCTCCAGTCCTTATGTTTAAAGCATTTTCCTTGTAAAGAGCTAGTCAGGTCTAGCTCTTAGGTCTTTTCTTGGTCCCTCTGTTAAACACAATTTCTGCCTCTTAATTGGAGTATTTAGTCTATTAACATTTAATGTAATGACTCATATGATTAAGTGTAACATCTTGCTATTTGTTTTATATTTGTCACATTTCTTTTTTGTGCATGTCTGCATTCCTGCCCTCATGTGGATTAATACAGTATTTTCTATAATTCCACATTACCTCCGTTACTAGCTTGTTAGCTGTATCTTTTCATATTGTTTTAGTGTTTTCCCAAGAAATTGCAATATGCATCCTAACTCAATTTCAGTCTTTTTTTTTTAACCACTTCATAAGGTAAAGATCTTATAAATTAGTTTCATTTACCAGCACCCATATTTTGTACTGTTGATGTATCATTTTAATTTTACATATGTTGTAAACCCCACAATAAATTGTCGTTGTTGAGTCTTTTTTTTATAAAGTTAAATAGTCTTTTATGTTTCCCCAATTTATTATTTGCCTTTTTTGAGGTCTTTCCCTTTTTCCTGCATTCTGTGTTTTCATGTGGGATCATTTCCCTTCAACCTGACAGCTGTATGTTTATATTTACTAGTGTGCGTCTGCTGTGTCAAACTGTGAAATGTGTTTTGCCTACATTTTTGAAGAATAGCTTGATTCGGGGTTTTAGGTTTGCAGTTTTTATTTAACACTTCAAAGATGCCATTTTACTGTCTTCTGGCCTCTGTTTCTGATGAGAAGTCAGCAATATTTTACTATTGTTCCACTAAACGTAATGTATTCCTTTTTCACATTGGTTGCATTTAGGAGTTTTCTCATTTTGGGGGTTTTTAGCAGTTTTCTTCTTGTTTTTCCCACTTAGGGTTAGTTGAGCTTCTTGACTCTGTGAGTTAATGAGTTTTTTTTGTTGTCGTTTGTTTGTTTTGTTTTGTTTTGACATGAAGTCTCGCTCTGTCACCCAGGCTGGAGTGCAGTGGTGTGATCTCAGTTCACTGTAACTTCCACCTCCTGGGTTCAAGCAATTCTCCTGCCTCAGCCTTCCAAGTGGCTGGGATGACAGACACGAGTAACCACGCCTGGCTAATTTTTTGTATTTTTAGTAGACACGGGGTTGCACCATGTTCACTAGGCTGGTCTCAAACTTCTGACCTCAGGTGACCTACCCACTTTGGCCTTGATGATCTTTTTTTTGTTAATTTTGGAAAGATCTCCACCATTATCTCTTCATTTATTTTTTTCTGCCTCATCTTCCCTCTTCTTTTTTGGGGTCGCCATGTAAACGTAAGTTAGAATTCTCGCTGCTGTTTGGCATGTCTCATGCTCTATTCTTATTTGTTTTTTTTGTTGTTGTTGTTCGTTTTTCTTTTTGTGCTTCAGTTTGGAAAATTTCTGTTGACCTGACTCTTGAAGTTGCTGATCCTAAACAAGATAACTGGGAAAACAACATGTTGGTAAAAAAATTTCTTGAGATGTCAAATAGGATCTATATTATACAAAGAGTAGTCCCAGCTACTTGAGAGGCTGAGGTAGGAGGATTGCTTTAGCTTGGGAGGTGGAGATTGCCATGAGCCAGGATCGTGTCACTGCACTGCACTCTAGCCTGGGCGACAGAGGGTGACCTCATCTCAAAAAAAAAAAAAAAAAAAAAAAAAAGGCATATTCTTCAACCCTGGCAATCTATCCCGCAGAAATAAAATGTCATCACATAAGTTTATCTGTGCACAGACTTCTTTTGTTGCAGCATCAGTTATGGTGGTAGAAAACTGGATCCCAAGACAAAGTCTATCAATGGGGGATGGCTGAAGAATCAAGTGAAGTTCCTGCTATGGAATATCGTATAGCCATTGAAAGTAGTAAATCAGGGTTCTGACAGTTGGAGAGTTTTTCCAGAAGGTATTGTGTAAGAAAAGCAAAATGTAGTTCAGGCTTGGTGGCCCACGCCTGTAATGCCAGCACTTTGGGAAGCTGAGGTGGGCAGATCACTTGAAGTCAGGAGTTCGAGACCAGCCTGGCCAACATTACAAAACCCCATCCATTTCTACCAAAAATGCAAAAATTAGCCAGGCATAGTGACACACACCTGTAGTCCCAGCCTCTCGGGAGGCTGAGGCACGCGAATTGCTTGAACTGGGGAGGTGGAAGTTGCAGTGAGCCGAGATTGTGCCACTGCACTCCAGCATGGGCAACAGAGCGAGACTCCATCGCAAAAAAAAAAAAAAGCCAAGCAAAGAAAGGGCCTGGGTGTGTGTGTGTGTGTGTGTGTGTGTATGTGTATGTATATGTGTACACAGGGGTTTGTGTATGACATGGGCATGGTGGGGGTGTGGAAGGCCGCACACCGGGGGTTAGTAAGGCTTGCCTGGGCTGGGTGGATCAGTGATGGGGTGGAGAGCAAGCAGGGGGCAGTGCTGCCTTGTGAGTCGTGCTCCTGGCACAGGGAAAAGCATGAAGGGTACAAACAGGCAGTTAACAAGGTAAAAAAAGATGCTGGCAAGTATTTTAAAAACGTCTAACCACACAAAGAGGCGAATGGACTCAGAAAGTGATTTTTACCCATCCAGTGGACAGAGACTACAGTGATTGGTATCTATTGAGTGAGAGTGTGGGAAGATTGGCCGTTCCCTCTCAGCAAGCAGCCCAAGGAACACCTTCCTGGAGGGCACCGGGTGGTAAAATCAAAAGCCGTAAAGTACACATAGTCTTGGCCCGTCAAGTTCATGTGCAGAGACTTACCCCTAAGAATATTAAGGTATATACAGAATGATTTATGTTGAAGGAAGTTCATCTTAACATAATTTAGAATAGTAAAAACTGAGAAGTCTAAATGTACGAGACTAGGAAACTGGATAGGTAAGTCATGATAATTCATAGACTGGAATACTCTACAGATACTAAATAGTGTTAGAAGTATATTTAATAAGAAAAATATTCAGAGCTCATAGAGTGAAAACCGTAGGTCACAGGCTCATTGTGTGAACCCAGTGAACGCTTTGTACTTGTGCTACGTGTCCACTTTTTTAAAAGTCTGAAAGTATAAACACCAGTGTGCTGTCTGTTATCTGTGATCAGTGAGTGAGATTACAGGAGGTTTTAATTTTCTTCTGTATACTTGGTGTTTTCACACATTTTCTAAAGTAAACACGAATTACTTTTATGTTTAGGAAAATGTGTTTAAAGTGTTTGTGTTGAGACAGGGTTGATTCGTTGAACTGGAGTGTGTGATTTGAGGTTCTGCCCTCTGCAGTGATGTCTTCCAGGCAAACTTATTCTTGTATAAAGTGGACGGCCAGGCATGGTGACTCATGCCTGTAGTCCTAGCACTTTGGGAAGATGAGGCAGGTGGATTGCCTGAGCTCAGGATTTCGAGGCCAACCTCGGCAACATGGCAAAACCCCATCTCTACTAAAAATACAAAAAATTAGCTGGGTATAGTGGTGCACACCTGTAGTCCCAGCTACTTGGGAGGCTGAGGCATCAGAATCGCCTGAACCTGGGAGGCAGTAGAGGTTGCGCTGAGCTGAGATCATGCCATTGCACTCCAGCCTGGGCAACAGAACTAGACTCTGTCTCAAAAAAAAAAAAAAGGAGGGGTTGGGGGAGGCTCCAAGGACCCGTGTGGGCCCAAGCTGGGCTCTGCTGCCTCGTGGAAGTTTGTGCCCTGCCATCAGCTCTTTCCACAGGCTCCTGGCTGTGCCTGCCTGGGACGCTGGGCCCCCGGCTCTGTCCTCACACTGGTTTCTCTTCGTGGGGTTGATGATCACCTTCAGGAAGCGTGGCCGATGAAGGAAAAGGGCTCCTCACCAGACAGACACTGGCGGGGCCTGTTTCTGACTTCTTGCTTTGATGTTCTCTTTTAGGGTCCAAATTTTTTTTTTAGAAGAAATTTAGAGTGAAGGTGACAGCCTTTGATTATAGTAGTAAAGATGATCCAGATGCTTTGTATAATAAATACTTGGACACGTGAATCTGTATTTGAAATTTGAAACCATCCTAATAACATAGCCAAGAAAAAGAAAAAAAAAGCTCCCACGTCCTCTCCTCACCCTTTCCTTGGCTTTGAGCAGGAAGAAGAGCCTGCTGAGTGCAGTGAGGCCGGTCTCCTGCAGGAGGGAGTACAGCCAGAGGAGTTCGTGGCCATCGCAGACTATGCTGCCACTGATGAGACCCAGGTAGCCATGTGTGGTGGACAGTGCTTTGTGGTTTTCAGCATGTTCAGTGGCAAAATGAGATAAATTTTGCAGAAGTCATATCAAAGTTAAATGAAGAAGTATTCAGATGCTTAGGGCCACACAAGACCTGTGTGTGAAGCTCACAGCCTAACCAGTACTGCTCCAAGCACGTGTGAAAATACCAGGTGTGGAGTGGGGACCCTCAGCCAGGGGCAGAAGCACCTGTTCTGGTTTCTACTTGGAATTTAGAACCCACCCAGTTGATGAAAAGTAAGACTACCAAATATATCAAGCTGTATCTCCTTGGATGTAGCTTTGTTTACTTTGCGACAGGTATTTCTTAGCCTAAACCTCCAGTAAGTCAGTTGGCATAGTTGAGTTACAATGAAGAGGCTGTTGAGAAATTCTCTCCTAAGCCATTTGAAAATGTTTACTCCTTTTTAAAAAAAATATCGGTTAAGCTGTGCCCTCCTTTCAGGTGGATGTTCCAGAGGTATCGCTAAGTCGTGGTGTCACTTGCAAACATTCTCAGTTGCTGTCATTACCCACTGACTCCTGTTTGAAATCTCTGTGATTTTGTCACCATCGGTGGGATTTATTACTGAGCCACACTTGAAATACCGATGATTGGTTTTCTTATTGAATTTTAACTTTTTTTTTCCAGCTCAGTTTTTTGAGAGGAGAAAAAATTCTTATCTTAAGACAAACCACTGCAGATTGGTGGTGGGGCGAGCGTGCAGGCTGCTGTGGGTACATTCCAGCAAACCATGTGGGGAAGCAGGTGGATGAGTACGACCCTGAAGACACGTGGCAGGATGAAGAGTACTTCGGCAGCTACGGAACTCTGGTATCGTTTTTTTAATTCCCTGTTCAGCTGGCCAGGCGGTGGGTTCTCTCTAACTTTAGTTCCTACTGCATTGTTCAGAGCAGGTCCATAGTCTTGCAGGCCAGAGCGTCTCTGTTGCAGCCACTCAGCTCTGACATGGTTGTGTGGAAGCCACTGTGGATGACACATAAAGTGTGCAGGGTTGTGTTCCAATAAAACTTTATTTATGGACCCTGAAATTTGAATGTATACTATACAGTTTTCGTGTATCACAAATTATTCTTTGGATTAACTGATTTAAAAGTGTAAAAACCATTGTTAGTTTGGAGGCCGTCCAAAAACAGGTGGTGGGCTAGATTTGGCCCATGGCTTAGTTTGCTGACCCCTGGCTTAGAGAGATGATTTGAGCAGTGAGATTATGTACATGTTCTCTCAGCAGTTTTTTTTAAAGTAGTAAATTTTACTTTAAAAATGAAATTAGACTGGGTGTGGTGGCTGGCACCTGCAATCCCTACACTTTGGGAGGCCAAGGCAAGAGGATCACTTGAGGCCAAGTGTTTAAGACCAGCCTGACGACATAGTGAGAAAATATATATATATATAATTTGTCTCTACAAAAAACTATATATATATATAATTAGCTGGGCATGGTGGTGCATGCCTGTAGTCCCAGCTACTCGAGAGGCTGAAGTGGGAGGATGGCTCAAGCCTTGGAGGCCGAGGCTGCAGTGAGCCGTGATGGTGCCATCGCACTTCAGCCTGGGCTACAGAGCGAGAGCCTGTCTCAAAAAGAAAAGAAATAGAAAGAATTCCATAAATCTGTGAAGAATAATACTTAGGTCAGGTGTGGTGGCTCATGCCTGTAATCACAGGACTTTGGGAAACTGAGGTCAGAGCATCACTTGAAGCCAGGAGTTCAAGGCTGCAGTGAGCTATGATTGCGCTTCTGTACTCCAGCCTGGGTGATCGAACCAGACTCTGTCCCTAAAAAAATAATAAAAGCCCAACTTCTAAATAGCTTACTGAATTTTTTTCCCCACCATAGAGAAATTGCCTATAACCCGATGGTCTAGGCAACAATCTCTGGTTACGTTTTAAAACTAGATGAAAACAGTTACTTGCAGGGTGAATGTTATAAAAATAATGTTAGGCGAAAGAAGGAATAGGGCAAAGAATCTATAATGTTTGACTCAATTATATAAAGTTAAGAGGCCACATTAGAAGGTTTTTTGTTTGTTTTGAGACAGAGTTTTGCTCTGTTACCCAGGCTGGAGTGCAGTGGCGGGATCTCGGTTCACCGCAGCCTCTGCCTCTCGGGTTCAAACAATTCTCCTGCCACAGCCTCCTGTGTACCTGGGACTACAGGTGCGTGCCACCATGCCTGGCTAATTTTTGTATTTTTAGTGGAGGGGGTTTCACTGTGTTGGCCAGAGTGGTCTCAAACTCCTGGCCTCAAGTGATCCTCCTGTCTCAGCCTCCCAAAAGGCTGGAATTACAAGCATGAACCATTGTGCTCGGCCAAAAGGTACTGTTTGTGAGTGCGCCTGGGTGGTGAGACTGACTGAGGGCAGGAGTGGCTCCCCTGAGAGTTGGTTGGAGGTTACCTGCTGGTGGGGGAGGCTCTGGGACCAGCGTGGCTGAGTCAGAAGTTCTGACGTGCTGGCAGTGTTCTGGGGTTGGATATAGATACAGCGGTGTTTGGATATGGAGGTGTTTGCTGTATAACTATACTTGATAAACTGTGCAGATACTTTTTATTGCACTTTTTTGTAGGTATGCCATATTTCACAGTTAGAAGTGTTAAAAACTATTCGTGTCTGTACGTGGTTAGTGATTTCTATCCATTAAGGAAAGATACATAATAAAGAGCCAATGCCAACCTCCCAGCTCTGCCTGTAATTAGCAAATCTTTCCGAGGGCGGTTCAGCTCAAAGAACCACTGCCCACCAGATTCCTCTGTGCTTATGAAGTCCAAGTGACACCTAATTTATTTTATGTTTGTAATGTATAGAAAAGGCATTGTTCTACCACTCAGCTCTTCACCTGGCTCTTTTCACGTAGCTGTATTATTTTGAAGATCTCTCATATTGGCACCTGTCACTCTTTATAACAGCTGCAGAGCATTGTGTTACTTTAAAAGGATCCTGTTGCTATTTGGACAGTGGTTATTTAACAGCTTTTTATCATGATAAATAATGCTGTAATGGAGTCCTATATAATCCTGTTAAATGCTGTTTAGAATTTCTATAGGGTAAATTCCTGGGGGGGGGTTGTGTGTGGTGTGTGTGTGTACTCGTGTGGTTTCCTTAAGTGGATGTTGCCAGTTCGCCCTCCAGAAAGATTTGCTAGTTACACATGACTGAGTGTGTAATTTAAGTTTGTGCTGCTGTAACAAAATACCTTAGACTGAGTAAATTATGAAGAACAAAGCTTCGTTTCTCGCAGTTCCGGAGGCTGGGGGGTACTGGCCTTGGTGTCCAAGATGGCGCCTCCTGGCTGTCCTCACGCTGAAGGCAGGAGGGCTGGGAGTGCCTCTTCCACCACCAGCCCTTTCATCGTGACCTCCAAAGGTGGCCTCTTAGTGCCATCACACTGGCGATTAAGTTTTAGCACATGGATTTTTGGGGACATTTCAGACCATGGCATGGATCCACTGATAGTGTGTGAAAGCCCATTTCCCTACTGCAAATCGAGGTGAAAAAGGACTTTGATCTTAAAAGTTAAATATGGCATCTTTTAATTTTAATTTCCATTTTCTAAGTAAGATTGATCATCTTTTATGTGTGTGTTGGCCTTTTGTATTTTTTCTTTTTTTGTAAACTTTCATATTATTTGCCCCTTTCTTTTGATTTTTGTTGATTTGTGTGTTAAGTAATTTAGCCTGAATTTGTGAATTTTTGTGACTTCGTGAAATTTTTTCCCACATAGAACTTTTTTCTTTGTATAGCCTAATATGTTTTTCTTTTCTTTGTGACTTCTTTTTCTTTTCTTTGTGAGAAACCTTCCTCACTATAAGATTATAAATACCCACACTTTTTTTTTTTCAGAACCGTTATGATTCTGTGTTATTTTTACTTTTTATGTTTTTTAGAAATGGTGTCACACTCTGTCGTATGACTGGCTGGAGTGCAGTGGTGCAATCATAGTTCACTGTAGCCTCAAACTCCTGGGTGTAAGGGACCCTCTCACCTCAGCTTCTCAAAGTGCTGGAATTACAGGGGTGAGGCACCCTGCCTAGCCTTCTGATCCTATTTTAAACTGTGAGATTGCAAATCAATCTATAATCTATTTGTTGTAAGAAATATAATGTAAAATTCCGCCCTAATTTATGCCCACAAATATCCAGTCATCCCAGCCTCAGTTACTGGACAGTTCCCTTCCCATTGATGTGAAATGCTGCGTTTGTTGTGCTCTGGATTTCAGGGGTCTGCTGTAGAATTGCTGCTGTTTCACTGCTCTGTTTACTGCAGTTCCTAGTGGTTCATCATTTTCATCATTGCACCTCTGTAGGCTCTGCAAGAACTAGGTCTCCAGCAGTTCTTTTTTTTTTTAAAGCATTTTCCTCATTAGCCTTGGGCACTTACTGTTTTGAAACTAATTTTACTATTCTGCTGTGCTTCCTCCTTTAGTAGGTACTACGTGGAATGTTTATGTTAATTTTGGGAGAAGTGACATCTTTATAACATTGATTCTCAGTCTCCCATTACTTAAGCTTTGTTTAGTATCTTTTAGCATTTTAAGATAAGGATAATATCTCTTTATCATACATGGTTGTACACTTTTCTTGTTCAATTTGTTCCTAGATATTTTTTATTGTTACTATTATAGGGGGTTGGGTGAAGTGTTCTCTAAATACCAATGAGATTAACTTGGTTGACAGTGATGTCCGGGCCTTCCACAGTCTTACCAATTTTTCTCTCTGCTTCAGTCAGTTACTGAGAGCACACTTTTAAAATCTCTGATGATAATTGTGACTTTGTCTGTTTCTTCTTGCATCTGTATTGGTTTTGCGCTACGTATTTTGAAGATCTGTTTTTAGGTACAGAAGTGTTTAGATTAATCGTGTCCTCTGGGTGAATTGATTCCTGTGTCGATGTGAACCGATGGGAATCTGGTTTGCTCTGAACTGTGTTCTGGATGGCGCTGGCGTAGCTGCTGCAGCTCTGTCTCCATTGGTGTTGGCACTGCAGGCCTTTCCCGTCCTTTGCTTCCGGGCAGGAGAGTTGGGCCTTGCTCTGTTGTCTGTGCCTCCCACCTCCTCCCACTTGTCCCTTTGTTTTTTGTTCTGCGGAGTCTTGGGAGGCCCCATGGTGGGCTCTGAGGGCCTCTTGCAGGCTCCTGTCTGCTGGTGTGGTCTGGGCGCGGCCCTCGCTCTGCGCCCGCCTGCTGCCTGTCTTTCTGGTGATGCTGTTTCTACGCTGGGCCTCCTGCAGCTTGAGAGTGCTGGTGGGAGGGGTGCAGCGTCTCCTCCAGCCCGCAGCTTTGCTGGCTGCCCTGAGCAAGCCTTTCTCTGCCTCCTTTCAGGGTGGCTGATTCTCATGTGGGTGTCCTTGGGTTTCAGGCATTTTCCTCCCTCAGGACAAGGCTGGATCTCTCGCTTATCCCTCGGGGCACTCCCCAAGAACAGGAGGGGTGAGCTCATCTGTGCAGAGGACTTTGGGGGACCCCCTGCCCACCTACGCTGGCCCCTCTCTCGTGGTATATTGCTGTTTTCTCTAGTCGGACACCTGGCCCTGGGGAGTCTGGTTGGGATGTGGTGGTCCCTCCAGCCTCAGTGGTCCGGGCGACACTGCACCGTTGTGTGCACAGTGCTCCCTCTTGCCTGTCTGCTCGCCTGGCCATGCTGTGCTGAGCTGAGGGACTCCAGAAGCCTGTACTGTTGCTCTTGTGTTTTGCTCCTATTTTTAGACGTGGGGTGGCGGGGTCAGGGGTCATCAGCTGTGGCTCTGACCCTCCATCTCAGTCCAGAACTTGGCATGGCTCTAGGTCACAGGCAGTGATTCTGAATGTGCACTTCTTCCAGAAACTCCACTTGGAAATGTTGGCAGACCAGCCACGAACAACTAAATACCACAGTGTCATCCTGCAGAATAAAGAATCCCTAACGGATAAAGTCATCCTGGACGTGGGCTGTGGGACTGGGATCATCAGTCTCTTCTGTGCACACTATGCGCGGCCTAAAGCGGTGAGTGGGGTCTCGAACGCGTCCCGGGTGTTTGTGCCAAGGCTGGTGACGTCCGAGGTGGCCTCTGAGTGTGCTAACTCGTGACCCTGAGCTGTTGAGGGCTCACTGATAACTCCATGCTGTTGGTGAGCATCCTTGCACGTGTGGCTCAGGGTCGGTAAAACAGCAGTGTGTTGAGACTGCATGCTAGAGGCTGTGGCGCCCACGTAATGAGTCACAAACAGCACAGACAGGAATAGAGCAGAATAGAAAATACCCCATGAATTGCACAGGGCAGGGTATGTTCTGTGAGACGTTTATTTCAGCTGAATAGACACACAGGTGCACCCACATGTCTGTGCGGGGCCTTGGGTGTGGATGGTCCCGTGGGGATGGGAGGGGTGCACACGCTGGGCCCTCTCCCCACTCCTCTTGGGCCATCTGTGCTGTGCTGAGCTGAGCCGAGCTGCAGCCTTGGAGACTCCTTACACAGTGAGTGGGGTCGCAGCACAGTGTCCACTCAAGTGCAGGCTCTGCAGGACCCAGGACCCAGCACTTGGGCACTTCCCACCAGACCCTTCCCTGAGACCCTGGGTTTGAAACTGTCTCATAGGCCTCAGATGTGGCACAGACCAGCATTGTCCCTTGGGTGCTCAGAACTTGCTGTGATGGTCATGGATTAAGATTGCTGTGCCTGTGCAGCCGGCTTGGGCATGCGACACTTCCGCCCCCTTGCAGCCCTGCGTCTGTGTCTTGTGCAGGAGGTGGGGGCAGTTGGGAGGGTTAGGGGCGGCTCCTTTCTGGGTGTCCCTGGAGGGGCAGGTGTGGCCCAGCCCTCACTGTCTCTGCTATCTGAAATGCTTCCTTCTTGTGTCATTGACCGTTTCTCGTATGCTGGTTGTGACTCAGGAGAGTAGATGACGGGCCGTGTGCAGGCCGGGCATGCCCTGACGGTGCTTCTGCTGCTGCAGGTGTATGCGGTGGAGGCCAGTGAGATGGCACAGCACACGGGGCAGCTGGTCCTGCAGAATGGCTTTGCCGACATCATCACTGTGTTCCAGCAGAAGGTGGAGGACGTGGTGCTGCCCGAGAAGGTGGACGTGCTGGTGTCCGAGTGGATGGGGACCTGCCTGCTGGTGAGGGCGGGCGTGCGGGCAGCTGGGGGCCGGGGCTGGGGGCTTCTGAGCACAGGCTCGGCTGGGCCAACCTCAGGATCTCAAGAGTCATGCATGATTCATGTTGATGTTTTCCCTATTATGAGGTGTAATTAATTTCTTGTGTGGACATTGGCTCAGTGTCTTGAATTTTCACCTGATTTAAAAAATGCCTTTATGAGAAATTTAAGTCAAAGTTCATGTAACATTTTCACGAATGATTTACATGAACTGTGTTCTCAGGAATCTGTAAAAATCCTGTGCCTAACAGGTAAGGCTGTTTCTTTAATGCCAGTAGGGCCTTCGTCCCTGGCCAGGGTCTTCTCACCTTAGACTGGCCCCAGTGACGCTGTGAAGCCACTTGGGCATCTGTGGGGCCAGCATGTGCCTGGCCCGTCCGGGGTCATTCACCCTGAGTTTCACGTGTGGGTGGAAGTGGACTGTTTTCTGGTTGCTTGCGAATATGCCCTGCACAAACACTGTCTGCTTGGAGGGAAAGTGATGGGAGTGTGGCTGGATGCTGTCTGCCCAGTGCTCTCCTCCTGGGCTCAGCATCCTGGAACACAGGACATCGGAGTGGAGAATCCCAACTTGAAACTGCGTCTCAGTGTAGAGACCCAGAAAGATGGGATCTGGGTGAAGGAGTATGAAGTATGGCTGCTGCTTCTCCAGGAAACGGTTTCCCGTGGTAACAGATGGCATTGGGCCTTTAGTCCTGTTGAAATTTTGTTGTCAGAAGATAAATGTAAATAGCCTCAATGTCCATGCTGTGACTTGGCTTATTTTATTTTATTTTTTTCTGAGATGGAGTCTCGCTCTGTCACCCACGCTGGAGTGCAGTGGCCGGATCTCAGCTCACTGCAAGCTCCACCTCCCAGGTTCACACCATTCTCCTGCCTCAGCCTCCCGAGTAGCTGGGACTACAGGCGCCTGCCACCTCGCCCGGCTAGTTTTTTGTATTTTTTAGTAGAGATGGGGTTTCATCGTGTTATCCAGGATGGTCTCGATCTCCTGACCTCGTGATCCGCCCGTCTCGGCCTCCCAAAGTGCTGGGATTACAGGCTTGAGCCACCACGCCCGGCCGACTTGGCTTATTAATAACGTCTGTGGAGCCATAAGGTGACACACTAGAGAAACGGGCTCCACTTCCAATCCCTGAAGGGCTTTCGCCTTTGCCCTGAACAGCAGTGCCCGTTCAGTAAGTGTCTGTTGACAGCTGGTGCCTGGCTACGGGGACAAAAAGAGGACCGAGGAGTGAGGCTGTGGTGAGGCCGGGGGTGTGTGGGCACTGATGTGGGGAAGCCTGGCTGCTGCAGTGTCCGACTGTGCCCTGAGTTGGGTGAGAGGGACACAGGAGGGACGCGGGGCAGAGGGAGGGGAGAGAAGTAGCCACCGTGTTCACCATGTTGCTGTGTTCCAGGGCTGCCCAGTGGCCGGATTGGCCAGACTGTGTTGCATCAGGGAGGCAGAGGCCAGATGTAGGGAACTGTGTGTCTGAGGACTTTGTGCCACATCCTGGACACCGAGGGGACTGCCAGTGGTGTGTGTGAGTGATGGAGTAAGAAGTGGGCTATGTTTTGGAGGCCCCTGGGTATGTGTGGCCGGGACTGGAGGCCAGGGACTGGCTGTGGTCCAGCCCCAGCATGCAGAGGCCTGGGACAGCCTGTGTGAGGGGAGGCCCCTCTGTGTGAGAGGTGCACAGACTTCCAGGACTGACTGTGGCTTTACTGTCAAGATGCAGGAGCCAGGGTTTGGCATGGCGCAGGTGTGGAGATGCAGAGCAGGGCCAGCAGGCAGGATGTGCTGTTGGGGGCCTGGCGTGAGCAGGATGGTGCCTCCCAGCCCTGATCTGCAGGGAGTGGGCCACCAGGACTGGCTGGGGGCCGGGGTAGGGAGGACCTTGGGGAGGGTGAACATCTGTGTGGGTCTTGAACACAGGACACCCATCCGATGGGCAGGGCCAGCTATTGATTGGGCAGAGGGGACATGGCCTGGGGTCTTGGTGGATGTTGGCCTGGAGGGGCCACCCTGAGCAGGACATTTGGAGGAATGCTGGGGCAAGTTCAGACAGGACCATGTGGTGTTTTTCTCCTGTGCAGGCAGTGGAGGGGGTAGGCGGAGCTTGGCAGGTGAGGGCCTGAGGCAGCTCCGACTTCAGACTCTCCCTGGGGGGGTTGAGGGCGCACCACTGTCATTACTCAGCCCAAGGAGGCCCAGAACAGGGCAGACGGGACTGCAAGAATTCCTGTGGTGATAGTTATTGGGGTACAGGGTTGGGAGGCTTTGAGGGAGGGCGGGTGTGAATTTGGGAGTTGTTGGTGCAGCTGCACCCACCTTCACTTTCCGTCCCCAGGCTGCCCCTCTCCTGAGCTGCCGCATTCTTCCCTGCACCTGTGCGTCTGGCCCCCTTCACGTCCTCCTTGCCTGTTGTCTGCCTCTCCCCTGCACCTGTGCGTCTGGCCCCCTTCCCATCCTCCTTGCCTGCTGTCTGCCTGTTCTCAGAGCTCCTCAGCCCTCAGGCCTTCATCTCTCCTGGCCCATCTTCCTACTCTGACGCTGACATGTAGTAAAAGTCTGAGACAGGGAAGAGTGCATGTGCGTTTAGCATAGGAGGGGCAGCTTTCAGTCAGTGCAAGGGCATGTAGTTATTCAGAGATGGTGCTGCAACGATTGATTTGGAGAAAAGAGTCCCTTCTTCACACCATCTGCTAAAATAAACCCCAGACAGGCTCAAGAGTTAAATATTTAAGAAAAGGAGGAAACATAAAAAAATTGCTAAAATTTTTATCTTTTGTTAGGATGGGAAAGGTCTTTCTAAGAACCAAGTTCATAATGAAGCTGTCAAATAAAATATTTGACAAAAAATTCCCCTTCATACATTAGCACGGCTAAAAATTATTAAATGGTAAATGAAACTAAAGAATTGCAGCTTGCGTGACATAAAGAGTTGCAATAAGAAAAACATAAGCAAAAGATACCTCATGGAAGGTGAGCAGGGACTAGAAAGGCAGAGAAATGCCAGAGACCAGAAAGCTGAACATTGTTTAATGTCACCAGCAATTTAAAAGTAACCTTAATAGTTTTGACCTGGGAAGTTGGTTGAGCAGTCCTCTAATATCTGATGATCCCCAGGCTGAGGTTGTGGGGCAGTGCGCACTACCGTACACTTTTTGGCAGTGTGAATTGATAAAGCCTTTTGAAGGGAAATAGGACAGAATAAGTCAAAGAGCATTACAGTTTTTTTGTTCTTCCATATTTTATTATTCCAGAAGCAGCAAAGTTCTGAAGGAGAGGCAAGTAAAGATACCACAGGTGTCCTAGATTGTCAACAGACCATTTAATCATTTTTTGCTAACAAAGCAGGTGACAATGGAGCCCTGATTTGCGTTAATCATTAGTTGTTACAGGATCTTGCTTGTTCTCCTGAGGACACACTCTCCTCAGGAGAGTCTCCCACTAGCCAGTGGCACTGCAGGTGCAGAGGCTGCCTCCTGGATTTCAGAACGCTTCGCAGGGTCACTGAGGGTCTCCATTACACATTTGGTAGAATTCAAAGACTGCCAGACTCAGTCTTACTGTTGTTAGTGTATTAGTGCTGTCATATGTGATAAGGACATACTATATTCCGTTACTCTGTTTAGCTCAAGGAAGAATAAAGAATTTGGACCAAAATTCCAACCACATTATGACCAATTTTCTGGGCAAAAGAAACGAAGTAACTGCTGAGGTTACAAAGATGTAATAATTCTCTTCACACAGCCTTGTACTGTTTTATGGACTGTATTATCACAAATGCTGAGCTTAACAAAAATCTTTATAAGTCAGCTCATGAAAACAGGCACGTGGCCAATAAGAATTTAATTTCACACCAATAAAACTTTAGACTTTGGATTTATTTAGGGCTGTTTGCACATATTTATAGAATGTGTAGTTTAGGTGATGGGACAGCTCCCCATCAGTAAGACCTTGGCCGAAATGTATTTGCCTTATTTACACAACAAGAAGATGAGAGTAAACACGGGCACTTTCCGTTTGGGGCACTGAAGGACGATCTACACAGGGCACCCTGCAGAGGCCACAACCAAGGCCACCTGACTTCCCAGTGGGACAGGCCCAGGGGAGGATTTCTGGCCCCTTTACTTGTTGTTAATGTTTTATGTCTTGATGTTTCTTTTTGGTTGCATTCCTGGAGCTCATGTAGATCATTTTACTTTTCAGAGGTGCTAGTTCTGGTGCCCACACACACACACAAAACCATCAACTCTTCTGGATTCCTTGGTTTTAAAGCTTGCCTCATGCAAAGTACAGAGACATCTTTTTCAGGAAACATTGCCACCACATGCTTGAAGGACCACTTATGGCTGTACCTACATCTCCAACCAAGGTCTCTTCACCTCCTTCTACAACAATGCACTTTGTCTGCACTGAGACAAAAAATGACAGCCTTTTTTCTTTTCGCGATTTTTTTTTTTGGCCTCACGTCATAAAAAATGCAGCATAGTTAATTGGCAGCTTGCACTTCTGAGGGCACATTCACCTCAGGGGAGGAGGGAGGAGGAGGAGCTGGTGGGTGCTGAGACTGCAGAGTGTCCTCCTTCCCAGCAGCTGGACCCAGAGACCAGGCACCAAAATTTTTTTGATGAAATTATCCTAAGGAAATAATCAAATTTGTACAGAAATTTATGTTAAAAAATGTTTATAGCAGCACCATTTAAAATGGGGAGACAATGGGAAACAATAGAATTGTAGCAATACATATGATCATTGAAAGTTATGTTTTAGAAAGATTTTAACGAACTTTGGAAAAGTTGGTGACATGTTGCTGGTTTTTAAAAAAGCACAAAGAGTATGTACAGTATGATTCCAATTTTGTGTTTAAAAATTAGACATAGTGGTAACCTAGCTTCAATTCCAGGTAAGATGGAGAAGGCACACTCCTGTCATCTCTCCCACTGAATGCAGCTATAAATCCTGGAGAGCAGACAGGGAGAAATGATTTGAGGACTCTGGAACAAAGACATAGTAGCAGTTGATTGGTGAAGAAGACAAGAATTTGAAGTACAGTCAAATATCTGTAGGCTCCAGATCTGCAGATACAACCTACATGTATTGAAAATATCTGAAAATAAAAATAACAACACAACAATAAACATCAATACAAATAACAAACCAATACAGTAACTAACAGCTAGTTACGTAACATTGACATTGTATTAGGTAGAAGTAATCTAGAGATGATTTAAAGTCTGTCAGAGGATGTGTATAGCCTGTATGTAAAAACCACATTATTTTATATGGGGGACTTGAGCATCCAAAGATTTGAGTATCCACGGGGATCCTGAACAAGTCCCCCATAGACACCAAGGAACAACTGTATTCCTGAAATACTCTTGAGTTATCATTTTCCCTCTTCTCCCTCTATGTACATATACATAGAGTGTATGTACATAGAGTGAGAAGCAAAGAAGGGCCATGAAATGGACCAGTTCTTTTGAAAACTGCAAATTACCACAGTTCATCTAACATGAAATAGATAACTTGAATGGTCCAATAACTAGTAAAGATACTGAATTAATAGTTTAAAAACCTTCTGAAAGGTAAATCTCTAGCCTAAATGATTTCACTGGAAATTCTGTCAACACATTTAATGAAGAAAAAACTCCAATTCTAAACAACTTCTTTCGGAAAAGAAGAGGGAATGTTTCCTCACTCATTATATGAGGTAAGCATTGCCCTAATATCAAAACCAAGGTTAACACAAAATGTGAAACCTACAGACCAATAACCTTCATGAACATAAATGTAAACATCCTCAAGAAAACATTAGCAAATTTAAACCAGCAGGATATAAAAGGAATAATAATACACCATAACAAAAAAGGAAACTATCCTTGGAATGCAAGGCTGGTTCAATATTTGAAAATCAATCAGTGAAATCTACCATATTAACAGTCTGAAGAAGAAAAATCATGACTATATCAATTAATACAGAAAAAAATTGACAAAATTCAACATCAGTTCATGATAAAATGCTCAGCAAACTAGAAATGGAAGGAAATTTAACATGACATAGGACATCTACAAAAAAACCTGCAGAAAATCCTAAGGAATCTATGAGAAAATTTCCTAAAACTAGTAAGGGAGTTTAACAAGATCACAGAGTGCAAGGTCATCATACAGAAGTCATTTTTATATCTTTGCAGTGTACAATTAGAAATTAAAGAATATTATTTACAGTAGCTTCAAAAATATGAAAGGCTTAGAAATCTAACAAAACATGATCTGGATGCCGAAAATGATGAGATGATAATGAAGGAAATCCCAGAAAACCTAAATAAATGGAGAGATAAGGCTCAACCTAGTAAAGATGTATGTTCTTCTTAAATTGATCTGTAGACTTAATAAAATTCCAATTAGAGTCCAAGCAGGGTTTGTTCTTATAGATAAGCTCATTATGAAATGTATGTGGAATGTAAAGGAACTAGTGCTGTGGTTTGTCCCCACCAAATCTTATGTTGAAATTTGATCCTCAGTGTGGTGGTGTTGGGAGGTGGGGCCTAGTGGGAAGTGTTTGGGTCATGGGTGTGGATCCCTCATGAATAGATGAATGCCCTTCCTTGTGGGTAAATAAGTGAGTTCTCGCTTGCTCAGGTCCCAACAAGAGCTGGTTGTGAAAAAGAGCCTGGCACCCCCACTTGCCTCTGCTCTCACCCTGTGGTCTCTGCATGTGCCAGCCCCCCTTTGCCTGCCTTCCACTGTGAGGGGAAGCAGCCTGAAGCCCTCACTAGATGCCGAATCCTGAACTTTCCCAAACAGCAGAACCATGAGCCAAATAAACCTCATTTCTTTATAAATTACCCAGCCTCAGATATTCCTTTTTGGCAACACAAAAATGGACTAAGATAACTAGAGTAGCTGATACAATTTTTAAAAAGAAGAGTAAAGTTGGAGGAACTACACTACTTGATTTTAAAGCTACAGTATTCAGAACAGTGTGGTATTGGTGAAGGGACAGACATGTAAGTCAGTGGAATGGAGAAGAAAGATAGATTTCTACAAATATGGTCAATTGATTTTTTAACAAAGGGACAAAAATCAATTTAATGGAGAAAAAGTCTTTTCAGCAAATGTTACTGGAATAGTTGTCATCCATATGTAAAAAACAACACCTCAACCTCACACCTTATCCACAGCTGAACTTAAAATTGATCGTAGATCTAAGTGTGTAAAATATGAAACTATAAAGCTTCTTGAAAAAATCATAGAAAATCTTCATCACCTGGGCTTGGGAAAAGAGTTTTTAGATACGACTCTAAAAGCATGATCCATAACAGAAAATGTTGATAAATTGAATTTCATCAAAACTGAAAATGACTGCTCTACAAAGGGATGATACTAAGAGAATAAAAAAGACAAGCTAAGATTAGGAGAAAATATTGCAAAGAATATATCCAGTGTATGTTCTGAGTATACAGAGAAATCTCAAAACTCAACAGGAAGAAAACAAGCCAATTGAAAATGGGCAAAAGAACAGATGCTTTGCCAAAGTGGATATACAGATATCAAATACACACATGAAAAGATGTTCAGCATTGTTAGCCATCAGGGAAATGCACGTTAAAGCCACGGTGAGATATCACACCTACTGAAAAATGACTAAACAAAAAAAATCTGATGGTAATACCAAGTGCCATCGAGGATGAGGAACAGCTGAAAGTCATGCATTGCTGGAGGGCTCATGCCACTGTGGAAACAGGTGAGTGCTTTCTTATAGAGTTGTATGTGCACTCACCTTATGCCCAGGAGTCCCTCTCCTGCGTATTCAACCCAGAGAAATGCAAGCTGTGTTCACACAAAAACCTGTATGTGAATGATGATACTAGCTCTCTTTATAATTGCAAAAAAAAACTGGAAACAACCCCAGTGTCCTTCATCAGGATAATCCTTAAGGATAAACTGGTGCATCCACACAGCGGAATACCACTGAGCAGTGAAGAGGAGCCAGTTACTGAAACAGGTAATTTGGAGGAACCCCAGAAACAGTACAGTGAGTGAAAGAAGCTTGCCTTGAAAGGTTATATACTCTCTGGTTCCATTTATACGATATTCTCAAAAAGACACAAGACCATGGGGATGGAGACCAGATTGGTGGCTTGAGAGGCTGGGGCGGGGGAGGGCATGACCACGAGAGAAAAGTGGGAAGAGTGTTTTGGGGTGGCAGAGCTGTGTGTATGCTGGCTGTGGTTGTGAGGACAAAATCCACACAAGTGCTAAAGTTCGTAGACTGTACACCAAAAAAGCTCAGTTTCACTATATAACTGAAAAAATGAGATTAAAAAATTAGATGTATCTATTTTTTGTGTGCATGTGTAGAAAAAGACTTGAAGGTAAGCTGCAGAGTGATAACAGTGGTTCCTTCTGGGTATTGGGTTAATATGTGGTTCTTATTTTGTTTGAGCCGTCATAATTTTCTACATTTTCCATATAAAACATGTATTACTTCTATAATAAAACCGGCTTGAGATTATTTAAGGGAAGCAAAACACTTCTGTTGTTTCTCGTCAACTACAGGATGAAGTGCAGGCTCCCGAGTGGCTTGCAAGGGCCACAGGCCTTGGCCCCACTCTCTGGTGCTCCCTCTACTCCTTTCTGTGTTAGAAGCAAGTTCTGGTTCAGACCGAAGGCCTGGCCTTTGAGGGTGCTGGGTCCCCAGTTCCTCAGTCGTAGATGTGATGTGCTTCCCTTGACTTGGGACCTTCTGAGGGATGCAAGGTGGACCAAAGGACCATGTGAACGGCCAGGGCATGCCTGCGTGGCTTTTGGTTTCTTAAGGAGTGGTTTCAGTCTACTTAAAGGGTTGTGGAAATTCGGAGAATACTACAGACCAAATATATTTTATGTAACAGTTGGGATCCTGCAACACTTCAGGGCTTTTTCAGAATCTGGTAGTTACAAACTCTTCAGTGACTGAGATGGGACAAGAGTGAAGATTTGTCCTTGCTTTTAGCTCCGCTCTAGTTCTTAGTTCTAATGGGAAATTATGTGACTTAAACCCAGGCTGTGAGATGCATCAGTGACCATTACATGTGGGCATAAAATAAACCCTCGAGATGTTCTCTCGCATGGTACACTGGCTTAGGCAGGAGTAATCTTGAGGCTAAAACTGTAAAACTCTCAGACTAGTGTTACGAAAGTGGTGGTGAGAGGCCTGTGCAGCCACAAGGCCTGTGATGTGTCTCCTGTGTGTCTTTCACTCCTCTGCAGTTTGAGTTCATGATCGAGTCCATCCTGTATGCCCGGGATGCCTGGCTGAAGGAGGACGGGGTCATTTGGCCCACCATGGCCGCGTTGCACCTTGTGCCCTGCAGTGCTGATAAGGACTATCGTAGCAAGGTGCTCTTCTGGGACAACGCATACGAGTTCAACCTCAGCGCTCTCAAGTAAGTGTCCACAGCTGGGACTGGCACTGTCTTGTGGGGCCTCCTGGTCCACAGTCTGCATGCAGGTGGGCCAAGGCCCTGGGAGATCACACACCATGGTCGGATAAATGAGGGTACCTGTGCACCCAGATAGGACAATCTGTTGTAGCATTGGAGTAATTAAAACAGTATGGTGCTATAACAAGAAAAGACAGATGAGCAGAGCAGGGTAGAATGCAAGGAACAAAAATTTTCGTATGTGAAAAAGGTTGCATTACAATTAGGAGGGAGTGAGGGCCGAGTCAGCAAATTATTCTGGAGCATTGATGAGCTCTTGTTCTCTCACGCCATATATGAAAACTTAATTCTGCATGGAATCAATGTCAATGACAGACAACCATGGGGGCCTGTGTGCACCATCTTAGGTGGAGAAATGAGCAGCAACAGTGGATGGAATGGACCCTGTGCTAGATAGAATCTGGCAGTCTATGTGGTAGAAATCAGCAAAAACACGACCGTAAAAGCAAACAAGTAATTAGAGAAATCACGTGCTGACAGGTCTTGGAATCAATTAGAAAGAGATGACTAGCCAGATGGAATTACAGCCCAATCACGTGAACAGGCAAACTACAAAAAATAAATAAAATTACCAATAAATATATGAAAAATTATAATGTTGTTAGTAGTTAAAATGCAAATTAAAATACGTGCTGTTTTCCCTACCTGACAAGCAAAGAGTACATTAAAATAGTAGCCCGGGCTTGCCTGGTAGTGGCAGGGAGGTGTGGCTGCCGGGGCCTTAGAGGTTGGCATCAGGCCGCCCACCCCAGTCACTGCCAGAGCCTCCCACCTCAGTGTTCCTCCCAGCACTGGAAGCCAGTGGCCATCCAGAGGAATGTGGATGAATTGCTGTATATCCATCTGGTGGAGCACGGCGGTACAGCTGTTAAAAAAGAAACCATAGACCGGGCGCGGTGGCTCAAGCCTGTAATCCCAGCACTTTGGGAGGCCGAGACGGGCGGATCACGAGGTCAGGAGATCGAGACCACCCTGGCTAACACGGTGAAACCCCGTCTCTACTAAAAAATACAAAAAACTAGCCGAGCGACGAGGCGGGCGCCTGTAGTCCCAGCTACTCGGGAGGCTGAGACAGGAGAATGGCGTGAACCCGGGAGGCGGAGCTTGCAGTGAGCTGAGAGTCGGCCACTGCACTCCAGCCTGGGCGGCAGAGCAAGACTCCGTCTCAAAAAAAAAAAAAAGAAAGAAAGAAACCATAGGTTTTTAGGGATATGTAATGATATTTAGAAAGGGTTTAAGAGACAGTAAAGCTTGGCAGAATAAACGATGTATACAGAATGGATGTTAGTTTGCATAAATTTATATAAATATGGGGGATAAAAATAATTATCAATGCTAAGGCAAGCATAAGGGGAATTTAAACTTTTCTTTGTACTTGTCCATTTTTTCCAATTTTTAAATTCGTAATTTTTTATCAGAAAATAATCAGAAATATGTAAATATAGTGGAATCTTTATTAAAACATTCACTTTTATTTGCTATTTCAGAAGTTACTGCTTTGCTTATTTTTTAAAACATTTTTGTAGTAAATAATAGGTGACTTACTGACAAGCCCAGTGCAACCAGTGATGGGGGCTGGCGAACGGTGACACGCAGGGGGCCATGTGGCGCCTAGTGTCTGTTTCTGTGTTGAATTTGTGTAACAACAGAGGAAGTATTTCTCCTGAAACTCAGACTCACTCAGCCCACCTCAGCTCTTCTAGTTCCTTACGTTTATTATAGAGTAACCTACAGCAGGAATACCGCTTTCATTTACTGTTAATGGAAAATCCACAAAAGATATTTTGAAATCAAATAGATTCTAAAACTAGGCAAGACACGCTGCGACTCCCCTTGTCCTCTAGGTTATGAGGGGTGAGCGTTGGTTTCCATGTGCTCAGATCCCATGAATGAGACGTCACAGGGAAGCGCCCAGTGACTCGCAGGCTCCTGAATGCCTCCAGGTCAGGCTCAGGAAGGCTCTGGATTCCTGGGTAGGGTCTGGGTCCTCTCAGAGGGGGAGGCACCCAGGGCCTTTGGAGGCCTGAGGGCTGCTCTGGGTGTCCAGGGTCCCAGACAGTGGCTTAGCATCCTGGTGACACAGAAGAGAAAGCACTCACCGCGGTCCCACATGTGTGTTTTGAAGCCTGAGATGTTTGCAATGACTCTCAACAGTTGCTTTGACCTTCTCCCCTAGATCTTTAGCAATTAAGGAGTTTTTTTCAAAGCCCAAGTATAACCACATTTTGAAACCAGAAGACTGTCTCTCTGAACCGTGCACTATATTGCAGTTGGACATGAGAACCGTGCAAATTTCTGATCTAGAGGTGAGAAAAAGATGAATTGCTCCTTACATTAGATAATCAGTGACCATGAAACACTCAGACCAGATTATCATAAACCTTCAGTGAGCGCTGGGGGGGGGTGTATTTTATTATACAAATAAGTGAGTTTATAAAACGTTTGCTACTGATTTTTTCCAGTCTTTTTTCTTCTTTATGTTGTATTTTGATTCTTTCATATTGTACATCATTTTCTTTATAGATGTCTCTAGCGTCTTCATTTTAGATTTATGTTTAATCTTAGCATCTTCAAAATCAAATAAATTCTATTTCGTTTCATTATGGTATTTGCATTACAGTTTTTTTCACGTGTTTTTAGCCACCCTTCATGACAGAATTGTTAAAATTCCCTCGCGAATCCCTGTCTGTGGCCGCGCGGTGGCGCTCGTGGGCTCTGGGCGGTTCCCCGCGCCCCGCCCTGCCTGGCGCCCCAGTTGGCGCCGCGTCTGGAGACGGGGTGGGCGGCGCGGGCGCAGCTGTGGGGATTTTAGTTCGTTCTGCTGTGGGAAGGCCCAGCCTGGAGCTCTCCAACGCCTTAAACTTCCGTTGACTTGAAGAGCTGAGCGCCGAAAAGGTTCCGCAGGAATCTGGGGCAGAAAGCTGGGCGCAAGAAGCTCAGATTGCTTGAAACGTGTCTGACTGAAGCGTCTGAACTCACGATGCGGGTTTTGGGGGTGGTTTCCCAGGACGGGGGGCTTTTCTGCGGTTCCTGACGCGTTCAGCGTCTGCGCGGGGCGCGGAGGGGGCCGCCCCATCCCGGGCCCTGCGGTGCCGCGCGGTGCCCACGCGTGCCTTGTCGTCTGCTTGACCCAGACCCTGAGGGGCGAGCTGTGCTTCGACATCAGGAAGGCGGGGACCCTGCACGGCTTCACGGCCTGGTTTAGCGTCCACTTCCAGAGCCTGCAGGAGGGGCAGCCGCCGCAGGTGCTCAGCACCGGGCCCTTCCACCCGTGAGTGTGCGGGGCGGGCACGGGGTGCGGGGTGGCGGGCGCGGAGGGTGGGGCGGGC
>NW_016812921.1:0-76716 GCF_001698545.2 Rhinopithecus bieti | reverse complement strand
GTCGTGGGGTGACGGGGCACGTGGGGTGGGGTGGGGGCGGCGCGCGTGGGGGCGCAGGGTGGTGTAGACACCGCAGCCTGTGTGCCTCCTTCCGGGTCTCGCCCCCACTCTGGGCGCATCCTGGGGCGTCCCCACCCCCCCCCCCCACAGCCCCAGCGGGAGGAGCTCCCTGTTTTCCCGCCCCCGAGGAGCACCCACAGCTCTTCATGATCCGACCCAAAGTGCTTCCGCAGGACGTAGGGGTTCACCTGACGGTTTTGGAGGCGATTGATTTTTGGGACACATTTCCCCTCCAGCATCCTGGACACGCGTGGCGGTGGAGCCGCCTTCGGGGCCCAGCAGGCCTTCCCTTTGGAACTGGGGTGGGGTTGGCTGCCCCGCTCTGGCACCTGCCCCGCCCTGGCATCTGCCCCGCTGACTCCCCAGCGTGATGGCCCCACGAGGGGACCCCGGCTCCAGGGAGGTCGCAGACGTGCGGAGTTGATGCTCTGGCCTGGCATGTGGTCCCCGTCACAAGAGTCCTGTGGTAACCTCTCTAGTGCCGTCACCCGGTGGAGGTGGGCAGCTTGGAGGCTGGTTATACCCACCCCCGAGTCTGGGGGCGTGGAGGGAGCAGTGACCTGGGGCACAGGCTGGGGTGAGGGGTGTGACCAGAGTCAGGGAGAAACTGGAGACCTGAGGAGCCCTCCACTTCACTGCTGACCCCACTGTGGACAGTGGGAGTTTGAGAGACGCCAGAGCCTGAAGAACTTAGAGATGTTTCCAACGCAACCCAGTGCAAAATCCTAGTGTTTTACTATTTTCCCCCAAATGTGACAGTGTTCCTCACATTGTAGCCGGCACAAAAGCGACTCCTTGGACCTAATTCCATCTGTGTACACCACAGTTTAATGGCAGGAGCTAGATCACCAGCCTCTGCAGCTTAGGCGAGGGCACAGGAAGGGGGTGCCCAGCTGTCCTCCTGGCGGGCCGGGGAGTCAGACACCACACAGGACCTTTAGTGCAACCATGTGTCCCCTGAGCTTCCGCATCCTCTGGGCCACCCAGGGTGAGCCGTCCACACCTGGAATCTGAGTGGTCTCAGGAGCAACCTTGTGTTTGATATTGGCAGGATCTGTCTCACCAGCGTAACTTTGATCCCAGTGTATCCCATAGAGTCCCTTTAGATCACAGGGCTGGGGGTGTATCTGCCCCCTGAGTTAGCCTGAAAAGTCAAGCTTTGTGTCCCCAGGCCCTCAGGGTAGACTGCCGGCCATGTGGGTTCTGTTGAGGGTGAGAGCCAGTACGAGCCTGAGTCAGCGCCCTGAGGGCCATGTGGAGACTGCCCTTGCTCAGCCTCCAGGTCACACACACCCATATCTTGCAGTATCAGTGCCCCGAGGGCCATGTGGAGACTGCCCTCGCTCAGCCTCCAGGTCAAACACACTCCTGTCTTGCAGCATCACACACTGGAAGCAGACGCTGTTTATGATGGACGACCCAGTCCCTGTCCATACTGGAGACGTGGTCACAGGTTCAGTTGTGTTGCAGAGAAACCCAGTGTGGAGAAGGCACATGTCGGTGGCTCTAAGCTGGGCTGTCACTTCCAGGCAAGACCCCACATCTCAAAAAGTAAGATATGTGGTTGTAAGATTCTGTCTTGTGGGTGCCGGTCCTCAGGGAGACAGGCCTGGGTGGTGGTAGTGATAGCAAATGCTGGCCCACGCTGGGGCCCACGCCTTTTGTGCACGAGTGATTTAATCCTCACACAGAAAGTGCATGCTGTTACTGGCTTCATTTCCCGTCTGACAGCACAGGAAGTGGAGGGCTCTGGAAGGGAAGTCATTTCCTCAGGTGACATGGTAAATGAGGGAAAGCAGAGACCCACATCAGCCTCAGGCCCCTCGTGCCATGTCCAGAGGGGTCCCCAGATGGGCAGAAGCCTGAGCTGTGCCTCGGCGCTTCCTTTGCACAGGTCTCTGTGGCTTCCCAGGCAGCAGTTCATCTAGGTGTGTCGTCCGTGATGCGTGTTCTGACTGGCAGCCTTCGGGCCCGTGCATGAATTCATGTGTAGCTCGCCCGGCTCACTCGGGCTTCCTGTCTCAGAGGCTGCTGAAAATGAATGTTCTTCTTTGGACTCAGGATTAATGTGGCAAAGAAAATAAAAATAAATGGTCTTCCTTCATTTTTTATATTTGTTTTGTGCTTTGCTTTGTGATAACTTTTTGTTAAAAGTTTGTCATTTAAGAAAATTCTGCACCTGAATATTGTTCTCTTGTCTAATATTAAACCATTAGGAAATGTAGTGTGTTAATCAAATGGTTTATTATCTGACTGACCTGTTGTCATTTATCTTTTTCAGGTTGGAGAAAAAGTCTTCCCAATCTGGAGATGACAGTTGATGCTTTATTTGGAAAGCAGTGTGCGTATCCTGAGGGGTGACGAACACAAGCAACCCAAGATGCACCTGGCTGCTGCACACTCCTGCGAAGTCGGTGAACGTTCACTCCACATTGACCCCTCCCCAGCCTGGCAGGTGACGTCAGGGTCCTTCACAGACAAACACGCCTGGGCTCGGCAGGAGCTGCCGTGGCCACCCCCGCTGCCCAGTGTCTGCCCTCTAGAAGTAGGCTGTGTTTCCAGGTGTTCACCCGTGGTGTCCACAGTGCTGACCCGTGGCTAGGTCAGAGCTCCCTGTTCCTAAGCTAGGTCTAGGTCCACACTCCTAGGATGGACGCATAGCAGCCTATGTACCCTGTGACAGTGACTGTTCCCGCCTCCTGTGTTCGTGGTGCCCTTACTGCCATCGCTCATCCACTCGTGTGGGATGTAGGATTGCACAGGGCTGTGCCAGTGCCGTGTGGGGAACACTGCCCTGGCTCAGCGCGGGAGCTGAGGCGGCGATGCACGCGATGGGACTCTGCATGGGATAGTTTTGTAGACGTCTTCCAAATAAATTATGTGTTGGCGCATTGCACATGCTCAAGAAAATTTTTTTTTTTTTTTTTTTTGAGACAGAGTCTTGCTTAGTCGCCCAGTCTGGAGTGCAGTGATGCAATCTCGGCTCACTGCAAGCTCCGCCTCCCGGGTTCCCGCCATTCTCCTGCCTCAGCCTCCCAAGTAGCTGGGACTACAGGCGCCCGCCGCCACGCCCAGCTAATTTTTTGCATTTTTAGTAGAGACAGGGTTTCACTGTGTTAGCCAGGATGGTCTCGATCTCCTGACCTCGTGATCCGCTCATCTCGGCCTCCCAAAGTGCTGGGATTACAGGCGTGAGCCACCGCGCCCGGTCAATATTTTTAAATGAGTGAATGTCATTGTGTATCCTGTTTTATGCATATATGTTATTTTTTGTAATTACAGGATCATACTATATGCATTGCTTTGTAACCTTTTCTCAGTATTGTGAAAAAACTTCCATATCAGTAGATACAATTTTTTTGTATTGTTTTGATTTTTATTTTATTGAAATATAGGCTGAGTGCAGTGGCTCACCTCTGTAATCCCAACATTTTGAGAGGTTAAGGTGCGATGATTCCTTGAGCTCAGGAGTTCAAGACCACCCTGGGCAACATAGTGAGATCCTATCTCTACAAAATACAAAAATTAGCTGGGCATGGTGGCATGTGCTTGTAGTCCCAGCTACGCGGGAGGCTGAGGTGGGAGGATCACTTGAGCCCAGGAGGTTGAGGCTGCAGTGATCTAGGATTGCACTGCTGTACTCCACCCTGGGTGACAGAGCAAGACCCTGTCTCAAAACCTAAAAAACAAAACTGAAATATCAAATATATATTGAAAACAGCGCTGGTCATGGGTACATAGATGATGGGATTTTATAAAGTGGATGCACATGTAACCAGCATCCAGTCCAGGACACGCTCCTGACTCCCCGATTCCCCTTCCGCTCAGTGCCCACCCTCTCGAGGGTGGTGTCCTGACTTGTAAGTGTCGATTACTCTTGCCTGGATGGAATTGTACACGTGTTCTTTTGTGTCTGCCTTCTTTAATTAAACATTGTGAGATTCATCTAAGAGTTTCAGACGGTGTGGTTGTGGCTTACTTTTTCACTGTGGCGTTAAGTATTCAACTGCATGAATAGACCACAGTTTATGAATCTTACTTCACATGGTGTCCTTTTGGGTTGTTGCCAGGGTTTAGCTATTACGATTACTGAGACTGTGGACGTTTCTGTGTATGTGTTTTGGTGCATGTATGTACACATTTCTGTTGGGTGTACACTGTATACCAGCTTTTCAAGTCAAGGAATCTAATATCCCTGCCAGCTGCGCATGAGAGTTGGCATCCTCGTCAACACCCAGTGTTGTGTTTTGCATTTTACCTGCTCTGGTGGGTGTGTGGATTTGGTATATGTTTCACTGATGACTAATCCAGTTTTGTAGATTTGCTGCTCATTTGGATATCCTGTTTTTGAGTTGCTTGTTTAAGTCTTTGGCCCATTTTACTATTAGGGTTTTTTTTTTTTTTCCTAGTTCTAATTGAGATTCCAGGTATTCCTGATATAGTTTGGCTGAGTCCTGTAACACATATAGTTTTGTGAATATCATTTTCCTTTCAGTGGCTTTTTTTTCTTTTTTCTTTTTTTGAGGCAGAGTCTCGCTCCGTTGCCAGGCTGGAGTGTAATGGCACGATCTTGGCTCACTGCAACCTCTGCCTCCTGGGTTCAAGCGATTCTCCTGCCTCAACCTCCTGAGTAGCTGCGGTTACAGGCACCTACCAACATGCCCAGCTGATTTTTGTATTTTTAGTAGAGATGGGGTTTTACCATGTTGGTCAGGCTGGTCTCGAACTCCTGACCTCAGGTGATCCACCCGTCTCGGCCTCCCAAAGTGCTGGGATTACAGCTGTGAGCCACCATGCCCCGCCTCTGTGGCTTTTTATGCTCTTAATAGGAGTATTTTGATAAGTAGAAGTTCTTAAATGTTATATTGTCCAATTTGAAATTATATTTTCTTTTATAGCTTGTATTGTTTTCTCTTGCACTTAGATCATATACTCCACCTGGAATTGATTTTTGTTGTTCATGTGAGGAGAGGGGTTAAACTTTTTTTTTCCCCCTAGAGATAGAAGCTTAAATCATTGATTTCAACCTTTCTTCTTTCTAATACATAGATCAGAACTCTTAATTTTCTTCTAAAATTGCTTTAGATGTAACAATGAATTTTGATATATTTTCAATATCACTCAGTTTCAAATGTTTTCTGATTTCTGTTACAATTTCTTCTGGTGTACCATGGGCTTTTTAGAAGTAAGCATGTGGCTTAATTTTGAAAGGCAGGATTTTTTAGTTACTTTTTCTTATTGATCTCTGGCTTAATTTCACTGTGGCCAGAAAACAAATTGAGGAATGCTAATCCCTTGAAATTTGTTGCAACTTGTTTTATGACTTGGTACAGCTATTCGTGTGCACTTGAGAAGAAAGTGTATTCTGTTGTTGAGTGCAGGGCTCCAAATATGTAATTTAGATCCAGTTTGCTACTTGTGTTGTTCACCTAGTTGGATATTTACTGATGTTCTTGTCTGCTTATAGAGTCTCTGTCTTGGTTCAGGCTGCCATAACAATACCACAGACTGGGCAGCTTAAACAGCAGGAATTTATTTCTCACAACTCTGGAGGCTGGGATGACCAAGACCAAGGTGCTGGCCTCAGTTCCTGCTGAGGCTGCTCTTCGTGGCTGGCAGATGGGCACCTTCTCCCTGTGCCCTTACTTGGCAGGGAGAGAGAAAGGGAGTGCTCTTGCGTCTCCTCTTGTAAGGGCACTAATCCTGCTGGATCAGGGCTTCACCCTATGGCCTCCTTTGACCTTAATGGCATCTGTAAAGGCCACATGTCCCACAACAGTCACACTGGGTATTAGAGCTTCAACACAGGAATTTGGGGAGACACAATTCAGTCCATAGCATTCTGCTTCTGGCCCCTGAAAATACACGTAGAAAATAGATTCCACCCCAGCAGCCCTCAAAGTCTTAACTCATCTTTAGATGCTCTATAGTTCAGAATCTTATTTAAATATCACCTAAATCAGCCGTGGGTGAGACTCGAGCTACGATTCACCCTAAGGCAAAATTCCCTCTCTGGCTGTGAGCCTGTGAAACCGAACGTGTGATCCAGAGTAAAAAGATGGGCCAGGCCTGAGGTAGACACCCCTATTTCAAAAGGGAGAAGTAGAAGGAAGGGATCACAGGTCTCAAGCAAGCCCAAAACCTAGCAAGACAAATTCCATCAGATCCTAGGGCTCGAGAATGATCCTCTTTGGTTGGTGCTATGGCCCCGGGCCCCTGGGGTGGCAGTGTCACCGCCATGACTTGGCGAGGCTACCCTCCCCTGGTTTCTCTCTGCAAGGGCAGCCCACTCTAGAGGCCTGCAAGACCAGGGAGCAGGCCATCTTTGAAACTGAGGAAGAAATGGTCTCGTCCCTGGGCCTGGGGTGGAAGTGTTGGCTCTGATGCTCTCCAGCACCTTAGGGGTCATTCTTTCCCTTCTGTGGAGAGTGGTGCATGTTTGCAGCCCAGCAGCTCTGTGGGTTGGTCCTGTGGAATCCAGAAGTCTGACAACCCACCACTGTTCCACTCCCTTTCTCTGAGATGGCTGATTAATGAGCTGCACCATGATTTCTTTATCAAACAGTTGCTCAGTCACACCGTTAGTGTTGTCTTCAGAACATGCTTTTTCATATTTTTGCAATATGGATAGACTGAGGATTTTCCAAATCTTCAAGTTCTGATTCTTTTTTGCTTAATAATTCCTTCATCGATTCATCTCTCTCACGTTTTATGACAAGCAACCAGGAGGACCAAGGGGTCCCTTCAACAGTTTGCTTAGAAATCTCTTCAGCTAGGCTGGGTGTGGTGGCTCATTCCTGTAATCCCAGCACTTTAAGAGGCTGAGGCAGGCAGATCACCTGAGGTCAGGAGTTTGAGACCAGCCTGGCCAACATGGAGAAACCCCGTCTCTACTAAAAATACAAAATTAGCCGGGTGTGGTGGTGCTTACCTGTAATCCCAGCTACTCGGGAGACTGAGGCAGGAGAATTGCTTGAACCTGGGAGGTGGAGGGTGCAGTGAGCCAAGGTTGTGCCACTGTGCTCCAGCCTGGGCAACAAAGTGAGACTCTGTCTGAAAAAAAAAAAAAAAAAGAAAAGGAAAAGTAAAGAAAGAAGACAAAAGAAATCTTTCCTCAGCTAAATATTCAGTTTCGTCACCTTGGCCTGGCCTTCTGTAAAACACTGGAACACAGTCCAGCCAAGTTCTTTAAAGTTCTTTGCCACTTTCTAACAAGGATGGCCTTTCCCCCAGTTTCCAATAACACGCTCCTCAGTTCCACCTGAGACTCATCAGAATCCCCCTGATGTCCATATTTCTAGCAAGCTCCTTAAAATGATTCCAACCTTTGCATATGACTCGCTTCTGAAGCTGCTTGCATGTATTTAGGTGTTTGTTTCAGTAGCACCCCACTTCTTGCTAACAAAACCTGTAGTAGGGTTTTCTAGAGAAACAAAACCAACAGGGTGTTCGTGTGTGTGTGTGTGTGTGTGTTTGAGAAATGGGGGTGGGAAGAGGAAAACGTTATCTTGGTAGGTGCAACCAGTCATCTTGGTAGAGCGCGTTTGTAGAATTTGGAGGTCTACCAGAGGGAGAGGCTGCGGCTTCCCGAGGGAGATGGGAGCTGAAGCTCCGGAGCGAGAGGTCCCAAGTCCTGGAAGGGCTGAGGAGTGCCTTGTCCTCTGTGATGAAGAGAGTGTTGTGAAAGTGTGGGGCAGGCTTAGGTACTGAAGGCCTCATTGGAGGTTCCTGTCCCTCTGCAGTGAGCGTTATCTGCAGGCAGCCAGGAGGGTGAAGCTTGGGGAGGAAGTTTGAGGAGAGTGAAAGGCATAAGTAACAGCTAAGGAGCATGACGAGGATGTGGCGTCTCCAGCCAGCTCCGCCTGGGAGTGGGAGCCTTCAAGCTGTTGCAGGGCCCGGCGGTGGAGGGCCATGGTGGAATGGACAGTGAGCCCAGGATGGAGGATCCCTTCCTCACCACCCACCTCTCACCGCCCAACTGGTTAGGTTTCAAATGGAGGCGGGTAATGGTGCCTGAGGGTTTGGATTTCCCTTCTGACACTTTGTGAAGAGAAAGCCTCGGCTGGCTGGCCTTGTGACGACGTAAGCTCCTGTCGGCAGCTGAATACCTGCACTGAGGGTGGTGCTTCCCGGGACCCCACATCCAGCCAGGGCTACCCAGACACAAGTCACACCCCTTCCCTCGGGCGGTGGCCAGGCCCAGCATACAGCGGCCTCTTGGCCCACTCAGCCCTTGCTTCTCCTCCAGTCAGGACCTGCAGCAGTGTCCCGAGGGACCAGGGAGGTGTGGAGGGGAATTCCCAGGCCCCTGACCACAGTCCTTGGAAAAGCAATTGAGTAAAACCCTCCCTCTCCCCTTGGTTAAAGATCTCACCACCTGTCTAGATGTAAAATGCCCCTTTTATCCATAGTGAGAGGATGTGCAAATATTTACAAGTCTAAAAAGTGATGGAGCAAATTATTATATTTTAATAAGTGTTAATTAGGAAAGAATAGATGCAACCTAAACATTCTCCTTTTCTTTTTTTTAATTTAAATCAGTTTTAAGAATTTCCAACATCGACAACTCATAAAAAGCAGCCAAGCACAGGACACAGAACTGCAGCAAACAGCATTCTTACGGGTAGCTAACAGACATTAGAACTTGCACCCTTCTTTGAGACACCTGAGCTCACTGGTGGCCTCTGCTTGCAAGTCCTCCTGCAAAGCACACCATGACCTCAGTCCACGTTCTCAGCTCATCAGCTTCAGTTCATGTTGCCACACTTACGTGTCAGTAACAGAAGAGAACACACACCACACAGCATTCACAGCAGTTGACAAAGCAGGAGGGGGAATCCGAGTACCATTTCACTTAACATATTCAACTAGTGTGGGTTACTAAGAACAAAAGCTCACTTAAAGCCTTCCAACAGAGGAGGATGTCCTTTGAATGCAAAAAACATTTGTACATTATTTGCTGCCATTGCTCTCTGCACACTCTCTCACCAAAGCCACAGGATTGAGAGACGCATCTTTCCAAGTTAAAAACTATCCATTGTGTCCCACCAAGTCTCTGCATGTGCTCTCCTTTTCTCACTCATACTAGTCTTTCATGCCTCGGCACCACCATCAGTCCCACCTCACCCAGCTAGTTTTTTTTTTTGTATTTTTTAGTAGAGACGGGGTTTCACCGGGTTAGCCAGGATGGTCTCGATCTCCTGACCTCGTGATCTGCCCACCTTGGCCTCCCAAAGTGCTGGGATCACAGGCTTGAGCCACTGTGCCCGGCAAAGCATATCCATTTCTTTTTTTTTTTGAGACGGAGTCTCGCTGTGTCGCCCGGGCTGGGNTCTCGGCCTCCCAAAGTGCTGGGATTACAGGCTTGAGCCACCGCGCCCGGCCAACCACACATTTATTGTCTGTCTCTATAGATTTGCCTGTTCTGGACATCTCATATAGACTGGATTGTACAATACACAATTTGTTGAAGGGGTGGCCTGCCCCTCCACACCTGTGGACATTTCTCATCAGGTGTGATGAGAGACTGAGAAAAGAAATAAGAGACAGAGACAAAGTATAGAGAAAGAAAAGTGGGCCCAGGGGACCAGCGCTCAGCCCCAGGGGAGAAGCGCCGGCACCGGTCTCTGAGTTCTCTCAGTATTTATTGGTCATTATTTCTACCATCTTGGAGAGGGGGATGTGGCAGGACAATAGGGTAATGGTGGGCAGAGGGTCAGCAGGAAATCATGTGTACAAAGGTCTCTGTGTCATTAATAAGTTTAAGGAAAGGTGCTGTGCTTTGATGTGCAGGTACACAAACATCTCCGTGCATTAAAGAGCAGTATTGCTGCTAGCACGTCTCACCTCCAGCCCTAAGGCGGTTTTCTCCTATCTCAGTAAATAGAACATACAATCGGGTTTTACACTGAGACATTCTATTCCCAGGGAGCAGCAGGAGACAGATGCCTTCCTCTTATCTCAACTGCAAAGAGGCCTTCCTCTTTCACTATCTTCCTCAGCACAGACCCTCCCCTCCCACAAGGCCATATCTCAGGCTATCAGATGGGGAGAAACCTTGGACAATACCTGGCTTTCCTAGGTCCCTGCGGCCCCAGTATATTGTGTCCCTGGGTACTTGAGATTAGAGAATGGTGATGACTTTTAACAAGCATACTGCCTTCAAGCACTTTTTTTAACAAAGCAGATCCTGCGTAGCCCTAAATTCATTAAACCTTGAGTCAACATGGCACCTGTCTCTGCAAGCACAGGGTTGGGGCTAGGGTTACAGATTAACAGCATCTCAAGGCAGAAGAATTTCTCTTAGTACAGAGCAAGATGGAGTCTCTTATGTCTACTTCTTTCTACATAGACACAGTAACAGTCTGATCTCTCTTTCTTTTCCCCACATTTGTGACTGGCTTCTTTCGTTTAGCATCATATTTTCAAGATCTCATTGTAGTATGTATCAGAACATTCTTTTTTTTGGCGGGCGGGAGAGGGGGACGGAGTTTCGCTCTTGTTGCTCAAGCTGGAGTGCAATGGCGTCATCTCAGATCACTGCAACCTCTGCCTCCTGGGTTCAAGTGATTCTCCTGCCTCAGCCTCCTGAGTAGCTGGGACTACAGGCACCTGCCACCACGCCCAGCTAATTTTTGCATTTTTAATAGAGACAGGGTTTCACCATATTGACCAGGATGGTGTTGATCTCTTGACCTTGTGATCTGCCCACCTTGGCCTCCTGAAGTGCTGGAATTACAGGCGTGAGACATTCCTTTTTATGTATGAATAATATTCCATTGCATGGATATACTACATTTTGTTTATTCATTTTATCTGGTGGTTGGCATTTGGGCTGCTTGTGCATTTTGGCTATTATGAACAATGCTGCTGTAAACATTCACCTACAATTTTTTTTTTTTTTTTTGAGACAAAGTCTTGCTCTGTCACCCAGGGTGGAGTGCAGTGGCGCGATCTCGGCTCACTGCAAGCTCTGCCTCCTGGGTTCACGCCATTCTCCTGCCTCAGCCTCCCAAGTAGTTGGAACTACAGGCACCCACCACCACACCCAGCTAATTTTTTGTATTTTTTTAGTACAGACGAGGTTTCACCGTTTCAGCCAGGATAGTCTCCATCTCCTGACCTCATGATCTGCCCACTTTGGCCTCCTAAAGTGCTGGGACTACAGGCATGAGCTACCGTGCCCGGCCCAGAAAACAGTTCTTAATTCAAGGTCATGAAGATTTACTCCTATAAACTCTTCTAAGAGTTTTATAGTCTTAGTTCTTACTAATGGTAAAATACTGAAAGCTTTTACTCTAAGATCAGGAGAAAGTTAAGAATGCCTGCTTTTGCTACTTTTATTCAACACAGTACTGGAAGTTCTAGCCAGAGCAATTAGGCAACAAAAAGGAATGAAAGGTATGCAAATTGGAAAGAAACATAAAATTATCTGTCTGCAGGTGATATAACTGTGAATGTAGAAAACCTTTACGATTCCACATACACATAAAAAACTGGTAGAACTAATAAATGAATTTAGAAAAGTTGCAGGATACAAAGTTAGCACACAAAAATCAGTTGCATTTTCTTTACACTAACAATGAACAGTCTGAAAAGAAAATTAAGAAAACAATTTCATTTACAACAGCATCAAAAAGAATAAAATACTTAGAAATTAACCAAGAAAATGAAAGGCTTCTACAATGAAATCTATGAAATATTTCTGAAAGAAAGGAGACATAAAGCCCATGTTCATGGATTGGAAATCTTAATATTGTTAAGATGTCAATACTACCTAAAGATTCAATGCAACCCATATCAAAATCCCAATGATTTTTTGAAACCCATTCTAAAATTTATATGGAATCTCAAGAAACCGCAAGTAGCCAAAACAATCCTGAAAAAGAACAAAGCTGAAAGGCTCACACTTTCTGATGTCAAAATTAACTACAAAGCTACAGTAATTAAAACAGTGTGGTATTGGCATAAAGACAGACATACATATATAAACCAATGAAATAGAATAGAGCCCAGAAATAAACTCTCACATGTATGGTCAAATGATTTTTGACAAGGGTGCCAATACCATTTAGTGGGGAAAAGACAATCTTTCAAAAATGGTGCTGGGAAAACTGGATAGCAACATGCAAAAGAATGAAGTTGGATCCTTAGCTAAGACCATATACAAAAACTAACCAAACTAAGGACCTAAAAGTAAAACCAAGAACTGTAAGACTTATAGAATAATACACAGGGCAAAAGTTTTATGACATTGGATTTGGCAAGGATTTTTTTGGATATGACACCAAAAGTACAGGCAGCAAAAAAACAAAACAAAGCAACAAACAAGTGGGACTTTCTAAAGATAAAAAAAGTGCATCTTAAGACATTACCAGCAAAGTGAAAAGACAACCCACAGAATGGAAGAAAATATTTGCAAGTCCTATATCTGATAAGAGATTAATATCCAAAATATATAGAAAACTCTTAAAACTCAACAACAACTTGATTCAAAAATGGACAAAGGACTTCTAGACATTTCTCCAGAGAAGATATACACATGGCCAATACGCCCATGAAAAGATGTTCAACATCACTGAACATTAGGGATATGCAAAATAAAACTACAAAATGACAATGAGATACTGCCTCATGCCTATTCAGATGGCTATTATAAAAACTAAACAAAATTAAACAAAATTTTTAAAGATAGCACATGTTGGTAAGATTGTGGAGAAATTAGAAAACTTGCACACTGTTGGTGGGAATATAAAATGGTTAAGCTGCTGTAGAAAACAGTATAGCAGTTTCTTCAAAAAGTAAACAGAATTATATATGATCCAACAATTCCACTTCTGAGGATATAGTAAAAAGAATTGAAAGCCAAGTCTCAAAGAGATATTTCTACAGTGCTAAACCAACGAGTATCTGAGACAGGCCTCAATCAATTTAGAAGCTGATTCGAAGTTAAGAAGTTAAATTGTTGTTTACTTGTTAACTTGTTTAGAAGTTAAGTTTTTGTTTACAGTCTCTAGCCAGCTGTCCATGGAACCACAGTCAAGCCTCTTTTAATGCTGCCTGCTGGTGCCAGTCCTTGCTCTGTCCTTGCTGACAGGCTGCCCCTGGCCTTATGAGATCCCTGCCCAGGGGATAGGTTACCCTCATGTAATTAGTAGAACAAGGTGAGTTGGTGTTAAAAAGACAGGCATGGCTGGGCGCTGTGGCTCACGCCTGTAATCCTAGCACTTTGGGAGGCTGAGGGGGACAGATTGCCTGATCTCAGGAGTTTGAGACCAGCCTGGGCAACACGGTGAAACCCTGTCTCTATTAAAATACAAGAAATTAGCTGGGCGCAGCAGTGTGTGCCTATAATCCCAGCTACTCGGGATGCTGAAACAGGAGAATTGCTTGAACCCGGGAGGCGGAGGTTGCCATGAGCTGAGATCATGTCACTGCACTCCAGCCTGGGCAACAGCACAAAAGACAGGCATGATTTTGTACTTACCACTCAGCTTTATAACCACTGGGGGTCCAAATGCTCACCTGGATTCTAACTTTGTTGACATCTGGGCTGAAAAGCCCTGATGCAGGTGAGCAATGTGCCTGCTGGCCAGGGCTCTGTGCCTGGTGGGCTCTGTGCACCTGGTGGACTCTGTGCCTGGTGGGCTCTGTGCTCCTGGCGGGCCCTGTGTGCTCCTGCTTTTGCCCTCCTGCCTCCCACCCTGGTTTGTTGTGGATGCTGTTTCAGGAATTGCAGGTGTGCAGTTTCTCTGGACAGATTTTGACCAGGACAGGTGGTGAATGGATGCCTCTGGTTACGCTGTGTTTGGGCTGGAGGGTTTATGTGTGTATGGTGAGAACATGGGAATGTTAGCATGATGGGATGTGTATGTCACATGCACAGGAGTGGCAAGTCTGGCCTGGGGTGTGAGACACAACCCCTTGGATATCCCCAGCTCTGGTGAGCCCCTGGTAACGAAACTTCAGTTCACAAAGTATGGTGCTTATGATGTTTTGTTTTGTTTTGTTTTTGAGATGCAGTCTCACTCTATTGCCTATGCTGGAGTGTAGTGGTACAGTCTTGGCTCACTACAATCTCTGCCTCCAGGGTTCAAATGATCCTCCGGCCTCAGCCTCCCAAGTAGCTGAGACTACCGGCGCACGCCACCCCGCCCAGCTAATTTTTACATTTTTAGTAGAGACAGGGTTTCACCATGTTGGCCGGGCTGGTCTTGAACTCCTGACCTCAGGTGATCTTCCCGCCTCGGCCTCCCAAGTGCTAGGATTATAGGCGTGAGCCACCATGCCTGGCCTATGGTGCATTTTTGATATTCTTTTTTTGTGGATGTTTTTAAAAATCAAACCTGCAGTGAGTGTCTCAGACTCACACCTGGGAATGTGGGAGAAACAAGCTCCAGTCCTGATGGGGCCCAGGTGAAGACACTGGCTGCCACCCACCAGCTCCGGGGTGGCTCGCTGGTACTGGTCAGTGCTGGGTTAAGGTGACTTTCCAGCCTGCGCCCTGTCATGAGGTTTCTGTGCCACTGAGTCCTTCATGTCTGCAAGCTGACAGCTGGAGTGTCTGACCCCAGAGGCCACAAAGCAATCTCAATATTGTGACAGGAAGGCCTCATCCCAGACACACTTGACTGGATCTTTACAAAATATGCTTCTCCACACACACGCAGACACATGCCTTGCCGTGCCCCGAGGGGTCCAGACGGTGCACTTGAGGCCCCTTTCTCTGGAATTCAGCTGTCAACCGCATCAGCGGCCTTTTCGCACAGCGGGGAGTTTGCTAATGTGTGTGCAGCCAAATGAACTTGGATAAAACCGTAGACAGCCAGCTGGGTACCTCCAGCCACCACAATCTCTCTGCAGAGTAACCATGAAAAATTACCCGGAAGGGTTTTCAGCAGCAGGTTCTCCATGCTGGAGAACCCACCTCCAATCCAGACCTTGCACTGGAAGGCCAGGCATGTCCAGCCTCTCGGGTGCTGCCTTCACCGTGATCAGTCCCCTCACCCTGTGTTCCCTGAGTGTGGTGAGCTTGGCCTGGGGGACTCACCAGCCTTGCACCTCACTCGCGTGTGGAGTACTGAAGAGTGGGGGACCTGGTGAGCCAAGGCTGAGGCCTTGTTTTTAGTCCTGGAGTGCTGAGTCCTCTACACCAGAGTTCCCCACCTGGCACTGAGGACGTGGGTACAGCACAGGTGTCAGCGTGAACAGGACAGACAAGGCTGAGCTGTGGCCAGATGTCTTTGTTGATGTCGAGGCTTGGTCCGTCACCAGAGGATGCTCAGCCCACAGCCTCCCTTAGTACAAAGACAGTCACCTCCACTGCACAACCCATGTTTTTAGAGACAAGGTCTCACTCTGTGGTGCAGGCTGGAGTGCAGTGCCACGATCATAGCTCACTGCGTCTTTGACCTCCAAGCCTCAGCCTCCCAGGTAGCTGGGACCACAGACACCTGCCGCCACGCCTGGCTCCTGCAACTTTTAAAAACAATTCTTTTTATTTTTTGTAGAGACAAGGTCTCACTGTGTTACCCAGGCTGGTCTCGAACTCCTGGGCTCAAGTGATCCTCCTGCCTTGGGCTCCCAAAGTGCTGAGATGACAGGTGTGAGCCACCGTGTTCAGCCCAACTGCAACATTTAAAAAAGTCAGTGGGAGCAAGTGGGTTCTCAGCCTCACGAATGTGTTCGGGGTGGGTTTCCTTTAACTGGGAGGCTCTTGGAGGTTGCCTTAGTGAACTGGATACTGGCCCAGCCTGGAGATGAACTGGAGATCAGAGGTTGACGAGGTCACATCCTGACTGTGGATCAACTTCCCTGTTCCGACCTACACCTCCCCAGCTGTTGGCCTGTCAGAGTCCATCTGGACGTTCCATGGGTGTCTGGGGCACCATCACACTTTATGGCCAAACAAGAAGGGGGGTCCCACTGTCAGCTTAAGAAGGTGACTGACCCCCATGTGTGACCCACGGTCCCTCTCTCCCTCTCACTAATCGTATCATGTGCTGGGCCCCAGCAGACACTATGGCCCCTGCCAACAGGGGCCTATGGAGAGCTTATCATGAGAACCTGCAGGAGCTGCAGGGCCACCGGAAGGACAGGATGAGGCAGTTGCCTCTGTCTTATTGCTCTCATTGGACAAAAGCAACCAAAACTGAGGCTCCAGGAGACTGCTGGAGCCACCGCTGCAGGCAGCACACAGGATGCAGAGGGGCTGAGGGAGGGTCAGGAGGCCAACGGGGGGCATCCTGCTTGGTCACCCCAGGACAGGCCAGAGGCACTTAGCAGCCCCATCAGGTGAGTAGGCAGCCCTTTGCCCACCCCAGCACTTGCACCCCTACAGGGAGGCTTTGAGTTTTTGGTAGGAGCTATCAGTGGCCAGTGCCTGGGGAGGGCCTGTGCCCATCACCCCTCCACGGGCAAGGAGCAAGCTCACTCCTAAGAGTGTGTAGGGAAAACAAGGAGGCCAGGGGAGCCTCATCCCCCAGGAGTAAGTGGATATGTATCAGGGGAGGAGAGTCAGAGGGAGTCCCACAGATCGTACCTGAGGAAAGAGTGGGAGGGCCGCACAGCACATCAGAGCTTCCCCATGGGTGTTCACTGTAGGCTGATGTCACAGGCATGGTGGGTTTAGGGGCCTCTAATTTGTATATTTGTTTTGAGTTTACATTGAGTTTATATCAGTATATATTTGTTATATGATTAAAAACAACTTAGCTTGGCATTAGTGAGTTATGAGATTTTTTTTTCTTTAGAAATTGTCCATGCATTATTCATGCAAGAAACACTGGCCTTGCATGACACAGGACCCGTGTCCCTGGCACTGTAGTGCAGGGGGTGCTAATCAGGATGTGCTGCACTTTGCTGTGAAGACCAGTACCCCACCTCACTGGCATCTTGGGAAAGGTTTTTTTCTTTGTGGGGCTCTGTTCCTGCCCTTCCTGCATCTCAGGGATGTGGTAAGGATGAAGTGTATGGAAGTGCTTAGGAATCTGCATGAGAGACACACTCCAGCCCGTCATCTGTCAATCTATCCGACCATTTGCCAAATCTCTATTGAACCCTCTTAATCCCTCTGCTAGAGGCAGGCCCATTCACACTTAGGGATGCCCACAGAGCTCTGAAAGTCACATTATTCCTCATTTACAGATTAATAAATGGAGCTTGAAGAGGTTGAGAGGCTTCCCCAAGGTCACCCGGCTGCCAGGCAGGCACCAGACTGCCCACGTGTTGTGACAGGCACTGGAGTGATGGATGGTGATTTTGGGTATGTTAAGAGCAGGTCCCCTGTGGGATGGAAAAGGGGTGGGATGGGCAGGCATTGGCTTCTCCATTGCCTCTGCAGGGCTTGCCTTCCCCTAATGCACGGACCTCATCTGAGCTGTTCTGCTCTACTGCACATGGCCCGGGGGCCGTGAGTAATGCTGGAGGAGCTGGGCCCTGGGGAGAGCGAGGGATTGTCTTTCAGGGAAGACTGACCACATCAGCTGGAAGTACTGTAAGTGTGGCCTCACAATGAGTGAAATTAAAAGAATACAAAATGAAATTTTATTAACCCACTCTGAAAGTGAGTACATCGTCTGCCACATGAGGAGCTCTGAACAGATGCAGAGCAAAGTAAATTGAGTTGTGGCAGTGGTGACGCTGTGTTGGTGGTGATGGTGAGATGAAGATGATGTGAAGATGGTGGTGACGGTGATGATCACGATGGTGATGAAGATGATGATGGGGGTGGCAATGGTGAGGATTATGATATGAGGATGATGAAAATGGTGGTGGTGATGACTGTGAGAATGATACTGATAATGATATTGATGATCACTACCACTCATTGCTACTTTAGACCAGACTCTGTATGGGACATCAGACTGGAGTGCAGTGGCACCATCAGAGCTCACTTGCAGCCTCCACCTCCCTGGGCTCAGGCAATCCTCCCACCTCAGCCTCCTGTGTAGCTGGGATTCCAGATTCTGCCCTGTTCTGTCTGAAGTCTTCCTCTGCCTGTCTCTTGTAGGGACACTTGAGATTTCATTTAGGGCCCATTCATAGTCTAGGATAATCTCTACATTACCAGATCTTCAACAATCATTTGCAAAGGCCATTCTTTCCCAATATAATGTAATGTTTACAGATTCCAGGGACTAGGACCTGATATCCTGTGGGGCCATTTATCAGATTACCTCAAACCACCAGTCCCACAGCTGAGCACCAGCCAACTATGGGTGTGGAAGAGAGTCCAGATGAGACAAACTGAGGAATCCCATCTAACCCAGCTAGAACTGATAACCACAGAATCCTGAGCTAATAAATGAGCATTGTTTTAAACCATTAAGTTTTGGAGAAGTTTGTTATGCAGCAAAAGCTAACTGATATATAATAATTTTGTTTGACTGACAGTACCTAAAACCCACTTTTAATCCCAACCTCCCCTCTGGATTTAGTTTATTTTTACAACATGCCTTGTGAAAACACTTGTTTAAGAATTTCCGGCCGGTTGCGGTGGCTCAAGCCTGTAATCCCAGCACTTTGGGAGGCCGAGATGGGCGGATCACGAGGTCAGGAGATCAAGACCATCCTGGCTAACACGGTGAAACCCCGTCTCTACTAAGAAATACAAAAACTAGCCGGGCGAGGTGGCGGTGCCTGTAGTCCCAGCTGCTCCGGAGGCTGAGGCAGGAGAATGGCATGAACCCAGGAGGCAGAGCTTGCAGTGAGCCGAGATCCGGCCACTGCCCTCCAGTCTGGGCGACAGAGCCAGACTCCGTCTCAAAAAAAAAAAAAAAAAAAAAAAGACAAATGGTTACAGAGAAACAAAGTTTCTAGGTGCAGGGGCTCTAAATCTTTCATAAGATGTTATATATGTGGGTTCTGCCAGACACATACTCAAGGTTTTATTGTTATCTCTTGAGTAAAATCCAGGGAACTTCCTACCTTGCTTGCTTCAGTACCTTATCAGTTAATTGGACTCTGAAATGTTGAGAGTCAGCTTACCCANAAAAAAAAAAAAAAAAAAAAAAAAAGACAAATGGTTACAGAGAAACAAAGTTTCTAGGTGCAGGGGCTCTAAATCTTTCATAAGATGTTATATATGTGGGTTCTGCCAGACACATACTCAAGGTTTTATTGTTATCTCTTGAGTAAAATCCAGGGAACTTCCTACCTTGCTTGCTTCAGTACCTTATCAGTTAATTGGACTCTGAAATGTTGAGAGTCAGCTTACCCAAGTTAACTCCTTGAGGAAGGGGGTGGGTAAGGAGTCCTTGAAGCCTTGCAAATGACAGAGCCAAATGGAGTTCGTCCATACGGCTTTCTCAGCTGAGGGAGAGCTTATTCATGTGGAAACAAGGCTAGGTGATGAAGGGAGAAAGGGAGAGTCTACAAACAAAGTTGGTAAAAAACAAGGTTAGGTATTACAAGAGCAGGGCAGAGGAAAGCATAAACAGCACTCCGGCTAGACCTCTGCCTGTCAGGGCACAATGCTGCCCACATTCAGATTCTATGTGAGATTAGAAATCGAACCTTACCTCACAATGGGACGTTTTCATTTGAGGGAGAAGGTTAAAGCATTACTGAGTGCTGGTGATTGTTTTGGTGTTATTTGCACCCTCTGTGTCAAGTTGCAGGGCTTTGTTTCTTTGATGTCTCAGTGTTTTTTGGCTTAAGAGTCCAAGATAACGGACTTCCTGTCATAAAACAACATCATCAACACCCAGGAATCCACAATGCTGTTGAAAAATGGGCAAAAATGGCTTCCCTCTTCTTTCCCCTGCTGTGTGCAGCTCAACAGTCTCTAACGAGCAGAGGACGAGAGGGGTCCCCGCCTGGGCTCTGCACTGGGTGAGTCCCTTGACCTCCTGGTCTTTAGTTCTGTGGTTTCTTTGTCCACTCATCCATTCATTCCTTCATTCACTTGTTCATACACAGAACAAATACTCATGAAGCACCCACTGTGTGTCTGGTTTTTGGGTGACAGTCGTGAGCAGGACAAATGGTCCCTGGCCATCCGGTCATGCCTGTGGACCCATGCTAACTAAGGAGGTCTTACTGGTGATATTCAGGGCTCATTTTAGTTCCTCAACAATGAATTCTGTGGTTCTAAGTCACAGGAGTGAATGGAAGTGCTAGAGTAAGCCTTTGCGGTTCTGAACGCTTTATGGAAGGAGAAGCAGCGGCTATCTGAGCCTCGCCAGGCTCTCTTCTTTTGCTCTGCGGTGGGACTGAGGCCCCACACACCCTGCATTTCAAGGTGTCCTGTGGCCTAAATGTTCCAGTCAACCCCATCCCTGCAGCCCCTTCAGACTGGACACCATCTTCCTGTGGCCTAAATGTTCCAATCAACCCTATCCCTGCACCCCCTTCAGACACCGCCTTCCTGCACACAGACTCCACAGACCACCCAGACTCCGCAGACCAGCCCCTTGTCCTGTGTCCAGATAGTGAATTATGAGCCCCTTTCAGGTGTCCAGGCCAAAGGCTCACTCTTACCTTCTCTGTCTGCGGCCGTCAGGTCAGTGCCCTACGGTGATCTAAGAACTGGGCATCCAGTGGCCTCTACCTGGCCACCTGGGATGGCCCTGATTGCAGAAAGGAGGCCGTGTGGTCCCCCACTCATTCGATGCTGAGCCTCAGCCCTCAGCTTGGAAACATGGTCACCAGACACCATGGTTGTGGGGCCCCTTCCGGGTGAACGTCTGGGCATGTCTGCTGCTGCATGCTCCTCGTGTCCCTTTCCTTTGAACATTTTTGTGGGTTCATAAATAACTTTTTAAGCAAAGAGAATTCTGTATGCATTTCCTGTAGTATAAAATGCACTGAATTAAATGAAGTCGAAAAGTATATCTTTGGAATCCAGAGATTAAGCTTTCAAATATGTGTAATTATACCCATAGAAATAAGTTAAATATTCACCCAGCAATCTGAGAGTTTAAGAAACTTTAATTTTAAGGAAAATGTCAGTAGTTAAGGCCCCAAATCACTTGTGTAGAGATGCAAAGCACGACATCATCTTAACGTCAGACCTGGGAGAAAAATGTCTTTGCTGTTGGGCCTGGAACCCCCAGTGCCATCTTGCGGCCTTCGTTTTGGGAACACTGCTGTTAGGAAAACAGGAAACTGAGTAAGAACAGATTTGCTGAAAAGAGAAGAGGGTTAGTTCAAGGAGTCTAAAATTGATACTTGCTTATTCAGGCTTTGATTAGGAATCTGTTTATTTTGGTTTCAGGAAAGTTTATCAAACCTGGTCTTCAGATTTTCTAACCTACAACAGATGAAAACAAAACACTGGGAAGAGAAGTGAGCAGGGACCCTAGAGATGGGCAGCCTGAGATCCCTGAAAGCAGAAGTGAGGGGTTGCAGTGTCCAATGAGAAGGGACAGAAAACCCAGCAAAGTTGGGGGAGGACTCAAGATGTGGCTATTTGGGGCCATTTAGGGTTCAGGGAAACAGCTGTATATCCCTGCTCAGTCCTGAGGGCATCACCCAGAAACCACAACAGGAGCTGAGGGAAGCAGCAGCACTGTCATGTGATTTCCATCCAAAGCTGCATTTCTGGGGGAAAGTTAGTTACCTGAAGACTTTATGCCTACAGAGGGCCTCAATCCCCAGCAGCACCAGGCAAAGAGAAGTGCCGGTCTCTGCATGGGGTGCTGGAAGTGGTGCATGCAGGGAGTTGCAAGAGGACCACATTCAAATCTCTATGACTAATTCAAGTTTTGGGGGTCCAAAGATAGGCTAAATTATGGGGAGCATCCAGGCTGCTCAGCAATGGCCCAGGAGACACCAAATGGGGCCCTACAGGGGGCTGTGGCTGCCACCACTACTGGCTTCACGTGACCCACATGGCAGTAACCTGCTACCTTTGCAAAATCCGTGTCCCCACTCTGGACCCCACAGCAACCCAAGCCAAGGCTGGGCCAGCTCCATTGCCCCTCCTTGTACTGTCTCTCTGGGCTAAGGCCCTGACATGTCCACATTTGCCAGCAGCTCTGTACTTGACCAGTGTGGTGGGGTGCCCTTCCCTGCTGGTCCCGGTTTTCTGAGACCCTGTGTACCAACACCCACCCGGAGCCTAATGTCATAGCTGCCCTGCATGGACGTGGGAGGCCAGGCCAGGTCAGGGGGGCAGATAGGCTGGGCCAGGCTAGGTGGCACCTGTGGTCTGTCTTTGACTTGTCCCATAAGCTCTGCTGGGCTGCTGTAGTGGTTGCCACCTGAATGTGCGGAGCTGTTGGCAGAGTCAGGAGAGGGGAAGTTCTGCTGAGGAGCCTGGGGAATGGCATCTCTCAGGTGGCCAGCCTGGTGATGGACACGTGGTGCCCCTTCTCTCACCTGCCAACAGTGCTCCTGGCTCTGCAGCACCCCCTGCACCCACTGCTGCTGCTTGGTGGCTGGGTTGGGGTCTGCAGTGTAAGAGCCCCGCATGGCTGAGGATCCAGGCAGAAGTACTGGGGAAGGACAGGCTGGACTCCTGGAAAGCTGGTTTGGCTCCAGCGAGTGGGGTGGATGCTCTCCCTCTCCAGATTTTTCCTCTGGTGTCCCAGGTGCCCCCTGCACAGACGGGGGCTGACCTCTGTACAAGCTGGGACTGGGTGGCCATGTCCATGGAAGGCAGGAGTCAACCATCCATGGGCAGCTGAAGGGGTCAGGCTGGGCCTGCCCTGCTTTCTGCTCTGCCACCACCTCCATGGGGACTGCAACTGGGTGGCCCTGGATGGGGGAATCCCAAATGCTGCCCAAATGGTGGGTACCACATGGGTTGACACATAAAGTGGGGTCTGAGGGGATCAAGGACCCCTGGCCCTGACCACTGTGTGTGGAGGTCCAGGGCATAGATTCCTTGCAAAAATTCAGAACACCAGGGCCTAGTGGAGCCAGGTATCCAGGAACATTTTCTCCTAAAGAGAGAAAGGGTGTATGGCTTGGCTGAAAACCCTGAGCAGGCCGGCTTGGGCTGGAGGCCTGAGGCAGTGGGCTGAGGTCAAATGTTGGCTTCTGACACATCTCAAAGTTCGAAGGCACTGCCTGGCTGTGCCGAGGCCACCACTGTGGGGGGCCCTGGAGGGGGTTCTGGAGTGTGGGGCCAGGGAGAGAATGACCAGTGATAAGACAATCCTGGGGCTGTGCTTGAGGGTAGCTGGGCACCAAGCCCACATTTGGAGGTGGAGTTACTTCTGTGGCTAGCTGGGCTGAGCCCTGAGAAGATGGTGGATTCAGGGTCTGTGGAGAAGTCATGCTGGCTGGTGGGGGCAACCCCACGTTGCCAGTGTCATAAAACTGGGTCTCCTTCTCCCTGTGGAGTTTTCTTCCTTGGCTGGGTGGTGGCAGGTGGCAGTTCTGAGGTCCTGCAGGGCCCAAGTCAACTCCTTGAAGCTTCTCTTCCCACAGACGCTGGTTGAGATTGGTGACAGCCAGGTGCTGGAGGGTGGAGTAAAGGTCGGGCTGTTCTTCCTTGTCCTTCTCCAGCAGGGTCTCGATGAGGGCCAGGAGGGAGCTGCCTTCCTCCTTCTCTTTCTCTTCCTTGTCCTCACATCTGTTATCAGACCCCTGCCTCTCTAAGGGTGAGCCCTGGAGGGTGGGAGCAATGCAGGACAAGTACACGGATTCATTTTGCTGCATCATGGCTCCAAGGAGAGATCCGGGGCACGAAGAGTCCTGGCCAGCTGGAAGACCCTTCCTACCCCTGGTCCTCTTCCTGGCTGGGAGGGCAGTCAGGGCGCTTGGGAGGCTGCTCTCATACAGGACGGCCTCCCCCGTAGTGAAGGTGAACGGCAGCTGCAGGGCCCGTTTGCGCAGGTGCTCCTCCCCCTCCAAGTTCCTGTGGTTAAGGAAACACAAGCCCACATCCAGGAGCTGGTATATGAATGACAAAGGGGCAGGACACCATCTTTTTTTTTTTTTTGGAGACGGAGTCTCGCTCTGTTGCCCAGGCTGGAGTGCAGTGGCCGGATCTCAGCTCACTGCAAGCTCCGCCTCCCGGGTTCCCGCCATTCTCCTGCCTCAGCCTCCCGAGTAGCTGGGACTACAGGCGCCCGCCACCTCGCCCGGCTAGTTTTGTATTTTAGTAGAGACGGGGTTTCACCGTGTTAGCCAGGATGGTCTCGATCTCCTGACCTCGTGATCCGCCCGTCTCGGCCTCCCAAAGTGCTGGGATTACAGGCTTGAGCCACCGCACCCGGCCTACATCTAATTACTTTCAATCTTTTAGTGTCATTATTTAAAACTGTATCTTGTTTAGAAGGCATACAGTTAGGTCTTGATTTTTAATCCATTCTGACAATCTGTGTCCTTTAATTGGAGTTGTCTTAGTCTGTTTCGTGTTGATATAATAAAATACCTGAGACTGGGTAAGAAAAGTTTATTTGGCTCACAATTCTGGAGGCTGGAAAGTCCAAAATCGGGCAGCCTACCTAGTGAGGGTCTTGTGCTGCTTCAATTCATGGTAAAAAGCAGAAAAGGCAAGTGTGCATGTGCACAAAGACCAAACACAAGGAAGAACAACCCGCTCTGTAGTAATGAATTCAGTCCTGCAAGAATGAGAACTCATTCCAGAGAGAGGGAATGAATCTATTCATGAGAGCTCCACCCCATGGCCCAAACACCTCTTACTAGGCCTCATCTCTCAGCACCACCACACTGGGAATCAAATTTCAACATGAATTTTGGCAGGGACAAACCACGTCCAAACAATAGCAGAAGTCTTTTGTCGACTAACCTGTAGATGTAATTATTGATATGGTTGAATTTGGGGCTTCTGTTTTACTGTTTGCTTTCTGTTTGTCACCTCTGCTTTTTATTCCTCTGTTCTGCAGAAAAAGTCCTGCCTAGAGAGAGGATTTTTTTTTTTTTTTTTAAAGAAACTCATCTCAACTTGCCTACTTTTGGCTACACCTTTTGCATTATATTTTATAGGAACTACTTTACACTATTGACTTTTCATTGTCTACTTAGAATTAATACTGTGACACTTTACATAAAACATACGCACCTTGCAACTGTATAGTACACACACCCCTAATGCCTGTTCTTTATGTTAGAGTTGGCAGATTTACCACATCCACATGTTATAAATCCTACAATATGCTATTTTTTTTTTTTTTTTTTTTGCTTTAAGCAGTCATTTGTACTTTAAATAAAGGGGAAAATAATCTTTTATATTTATCCACCTGTTTACCATTTCCCAAACTCTCCATTCCTGTCTCAAGTTTCAATGTTTCACCAGGTATTCTTTCCCTTCATCTTGACAAATTTCTGTTAGCATTTCTTGTCTATTTTTGGCAACAAAGTATTAGCTTTTAAAATTCAAATGATACTGTCATTCATTACAAAATTCAGAGTTGACCAGTTTTAAAGCACTTTAAATATATTGTTCTAATGTCTTCTGATCTCCATTGTTTCTCAGAATTCTATAATAATTGTAATCAGTGTTCCCTATGTATAATGTACTTTTCTCTCTGATTGCTTTCAAAGCTTTTCTCTTTATTTTTGGTATTTGACGGTCTGACTAGATATGCCTTTGTATAGTTTTCTTTGTATTTATCTTGTTTGGAATTTGATGATTGTTCTGATCCATAAAGTTACAATGTTCACTAAATTGGGAAAGTTTCCAGCCATTATTTCTTCAAATCTTTCTTTTCTCAGCTCCATTTGATCTCTGCTCTTCTTCTGGGACTCTATTTGCCCATATATTAGACCTTTTATTATTGTCCTGCAGATCCCTGAAGCTGTTTATTTCTTTTTTCAATCTTTTAAAATCTTTGTTCTTCAGATTGGATAATTCTATTGCTCTATCTTCAAGTTCACAAACTCTCCTGCCATCTTCGATCTGTTACGTACACCCAGTGAATTATTTATTTGTAGATATTGTTCCAAATATTCTTTCTATTTTTTTTTCTGCTGAGATTTCTTATCTTTTCATTCATCATAAATACATTTTCCTTTATGTCCATGAGCATAATTATAATAGTTGCTATAAAATTCTGTATCCCAGGGCTGCGGTGCGGGTGGGCCTCATTGCCTGTAAAAATTCCAGCACTTTGGGAGGCCAAGGAAGCAGCATCACGAGGGTCAGGAGATAAAGGAACCTCCTGGCCTAAACACAAGCTGAAAACCCTGTCTGCCTTTACTAAAAAAATACAAAAAAAATTTAAGCCGGGCGTGCGGTGGCGGCTGCACCTGTAGCCCAGCTACTTGGGGAGGCTGACGCGCCAGGAGAATGGTGTTGAACCCAGCGGCAGGTGGAAAACTTTGCCAAGTGAAGGCCGGAAGATTCACGCCACTGCACTCCAGCCTGGGTGACAGAGCTGAGAACTTTCTCTCTCAAAAAAAAAAAAAAAAAAAAAAAAAAAAAAAAAAAAAAAATTTTCTTGAAAAATTCTTGTCCAATACTTGGGTCGTCTTAGGATTGGTCTCTATTGGTTGCATATTCTTCTGAGATCTTCTTTCCTGTTTCCTCATATGTCAAGTAATTTTGGATTATAGCCTGGATATCATGATGACACACTGTTGATTTTGTATTCTATTCTATCCTTCCAAAGAGTATTGAGTTTTTTGTTTTGTTTTGTGTAACTGGATGACTTAAAATGCAAATGCAAACTATGTTTCCCTTGTGGTGGGCAACAGTGGAAATCTCTGTTCAGTTCTTTTGATCTTAAGTTGGTTGCTGTAAGTCTATCTCAATGCTTGCATGATTCAGTGGTCAGCAGAAATTTAGATTGAGTTAATTCATAAAATATAAAGGCTCCTCTTTTCTAGATCATTCATTTCTAGCTTTGCTCCTTCATTTGCAGCTGCTGCAGTTACCATAATCTATGTTCTCTGGTTCTTGAGATATTACGATGATGAGTCAACATTTCAGTTTTTAACTGCCCAGCACCAAGTAGAGTTTTCTCAGACAGAAAGCAGTAAAAAGTAGGAAACTCAACAAGGGCCATTCCTTTCTTTCAAGCATTGACTCTCCAGTGCCTTGTTTTAAAACAATATTTTGGCCAGCTATTTCAGCTATAGTTGTTATGGCTATTACTTATGAGAGGGTTGATGCAAAAAGAGCAACTTCAACATTACAGTAGTGGAACTGTTCCAGAAGAGTTTAACAAAAAGAGTACCATATCTGGATACATTTTTGTGGTAAAAGGTATGAGGGAGGGATTTAACTTTCCTCCCCCAACTCCCTGTAAATCGCTAAACTGTTGTCCCAACCTTACCTACAACTTTGTCCTGTCCTCATGGGTTTAAGATACTTCTTTAATTTAACAATTCAGTCTTCATACCTCCACCTAGATCTGTTTCTTGACAACCTGCCTCTTCATCACTCTGTCTATCTGATGCTAGGATGACTCTGTGCTAAACCTGTATTGCATTAAGCCTGGCCAGAGAATAATTTGGTGTAGGCTCTCTGGAGAACAATTTGACAATAGTATCAAAGAATTTTGAAATGCTTAAATCCTTTGACCTAAAAGTTCCACTCTTGAGATTCTAAGGAAACTGGAATAGCAGCCAGTTATTTACATATAAATTTCCATTTATCACAATATCGTCATAGTAATTTAAAAAACCCAACCCTAAATTTCAATATTTAATGAAAGGCCATCACGTATCCATATGGGAGCATATGAAACAACAATAAAGGCATTTATGGATAATTTTGATATGAAAATTGCTTTCAATTTATTCTCATGTGGAAAAAGTAAGATATGAAACATACTGTATAATTTCAAATATAAAATTTCAATGTGTCAAAACTTACTTGAAGTAAATGTATTAAGATACTGACAACATTTTTTTCTCTGACTAGTAGCACAATAGCTATTTCACTGTTGCAGTGTTTTCATTTTCTAAATTTTCTACAATGAGCATGTATTATTTTTGCACTTGATGAAATAAACACTATTTAACAAAACTATTGATTTATGAACTTCTTGCTTAGTAAATCCAAAGAATAGTAGAGCTGATAAGAGCCATAGAAAATGCACACTAAAGCCCTCTCAGTTTTGCATGGCAGGAAGGTGAGGCACATTTATAAGGTGGTTTTCTGAGACCAGAGTGGAATCAAGCTCAGAATCCAAGTTGTTTGACACAGTTCTGTGATTTTCACATGATCTAAATATTTCTCAGCAAGGTTTCAGGCTCCAAAGGCAGGAAAGTTTGTTACCTATGGCATATTTTCACATTACTGGATCTCTGATCACTGTTCATAACGTGGCACTAATGGGAATGGTCCAGATAGCTTCTCTTGGCTCATTTGTTTACACAGTTTGAATATTTTTCCCCTCCAAAGCTCATGTTGAAACAATCCCCAGTGTGGCAGTCTTGAGAGGTAGGGCCTTCAGGTGGGGACTGGATCATGAGAGCTCTGTCCTTATGAATGGATTAATCCCCTAATGGATTAGTGAACTGATAGGTTATCATGGTGGGGGGGCTTGTTGGCCACACTGGAACTCTACAGAGTCCCTACCAGCAAGAAGGCTGTCATCAGATGCGGCCCCTGGACCTTGGACTTCTCAGCCTCCATAAACTGTAAGAAATAAACTGCTTCTCTTTATAAATTACCAAGTTTCAGGAATTCTGTTAAAAGAAACAGAAAATGAACGAAGACGTTCATCATCCCTTACATTTCCCATTTTGACCATCCATTTTATAAAGACATGCCACAGATCCACATGGGGGCTGGGCCATGCTGGTTCACTAGTTGGAAGATAACATTGTGTGGTCTGATATCCTGGCAATGTAAAAATAAATAAAAACAATGAAATGCTTTCTGTTAGTATGCACATTATAGTTTACAAAGTATGTTGTAGATTGACAAGACTTCAACATGGAATCTTGGTCTTCTGGAAGTTAATGACAGACACTCTGCATCACCCAGAAAGTGTCATGGGAGCTGTTATTAGCCTGCCCTGCCCTGAGATGAGTCTACAGAATGATAGCTTTGATTCCTTTCCTCTTAAAAGACCACATGGCACAGAATTATAGCAGAAGTGAGTACGGTAGGTTGAAGGAATGCCATTTCTGAGGAGGCACATTTTTAGTGTAAACCAAAGAGTATATGAGACAGGTCTCAATCACTTTAGAAGTTTATTGTGCCGAGGTTAAGGACATGCACCTAGGAGACAAGTCTCTTCTCCAAAGATGATTTTGAGGGTGTCAGTATTTAAAGGGGAAAAGCAGGCTGGAGGGGAAAGAGAGAGGGTATGGTCATATTACTGAATCCACATGTTGCAAGAGAAAGGGAGCAAGTAGGGCAATAGTCAATATATATTCGTCTCCCACTCAGTAAGATAAGGTGAACTTAGAGTAGCTACTTGTGGAGATATTTAACTTTTTATCTGTAACTATCTACTCAGGAACAAAAGGAAATACAGCTTCTTGCATGACTCAGCTTTCAGCTTAATTTTTCCTTTGGCAGAGTGAATTGGGATCCCAAGTTTTTATTTTCATTCACATTTCATTTCTGCAGCATGCAATGGAAAACAGCAACTTCTGCTGAATATGGTTGATGGAAGATTCTAGATTAAGAGTTTGAATTCTGGGCAAATGGAGTCTTGAATTCTTTGCAGTTAGTATTCAGGGCCTCAATACTTGTAGCCATTTTGGTACAGGCCTAAGAATTTGGCATATTAGTGTAACTGAGTAATAGAGCTTCAAAATACATTAAAATATTTTCTTCTTTCTCCTTTTCTCCTTTTGTTCCCCCCAGTTTCAAGGTGTAACCTTGAAGCAAATTACAGAAGCCTTTTCCTTAGTCTTAAAATATGGCTGTGAAATGCACTTTAAAACTCCACTCCCTTCTCTTTCCCACCTTACACTCCCTTGCCTTGTGCACATTTATCTAACTGAATGCTTGTTAAACTCACACCATGCACACTTATCTAACTATATGTTTGTTAAGAAGTACCAGAGGCTAATTTAAAAAGAAACAAGCACAAACACCCAGCTGTTGAATTCTCTCTTTCTTACAGACTCTCTCAAGATGAATAAACTACCACCCAGTCACTGTCAAGATGGCATCAGCCTGAAGCTCCAGGTGGACCGTAACTCAAGACAGGCACTGGGGCAAGACACACATCCACTGAATCCTGCACAACTCCTGCATGCCTCCCATATCAAGGTTCCCTTTTTAAAATCGCTTCCCTCAGCCCAAACTTTTGAAGTGGTTCTAGAGGCATACACCAGTTGTTTCCCCACTGCTAGCTTTGGAAAATAAAGTCACTTTCCTTTGACTGCACTTGGTCCTTGTCGTTGGCTTTGCAAGCAGTGAGCAGCTAAGCCTGCAGTACAGGAGGAAGAGAATCAGTGAACCCAGAGAATGAAGTTTCCCATTCCGGATGTCAGAGGCATTCGAACCAGAGTGACTCTATCATGAGTGAGGGTGAGGAAAAATGAGGCTTGGACTTGCTGGGCTCCATTTCCAGGAGTTTAGGCATTCCTAGCCTCTAGATGTTTACGGTTAAGGGAACAGATTCATAACGTTTACTAAACAGACCCAGACTCAGGAATGTCCCAATATCCCAGTATCTTGAGAACAAAGACGTTCCTAAATTTGCTTTAAAGATAATAGTATTGATTCTTGCAAAATATAGTAATTAAAAAATCAATCCTTTATCACAAACCCTTGTATTAATAGTAGAGCACATCCCTGCATTTTGTTATCCTATATGTAAACAAATATTGTACCTAGGATGGGCGTGTTCCTCCTCTTACTTTCAGGAATGCCCTACTCTTTCTATACAGTAGCGTTTCTTTCACCACTCCACTTTCTTAATAAATTTGCTTTCGTTTTGCACTGTGAACTCTCACTGAATTCTTTCTTGTGCGAGATTCAAGAACCTTCTCTTGGAGTCTGGATTGGGAACACTTTCCTGGCAAACCCCATGGGGATTCTACTGAAGAGACCCTCCACCCAAAGGAAAGTCATCTGCTTGCAACACCAATTGGCCAACTTTGGGTAAGTGGGGTGCGTTTACCCGGGTAGAGGATGGGATTGGGTTAGAGGCTCAATTAGGGGAGTTAGAGTCTCTCCTAAGACAGACAGGGTTAAAGGCCCCTCTTTAAAAAAGGTAAATATGCTTGACTCAACTGGCATTTGAGGCCCAACTTAGGAGGTTAGAGTCCTTCCTAAGATTTAGGGGTTTGGAGTAAAGTCCCTCTAAGCTAAGAGAAGGTTTGGTATCACAGGATGTTAACTGTTATGCTCTTAGTATTAATCTGCCTTTTCCTCTTTGCTGCATGAATCAATTTCTTGGTTGGTATCTCTGTTTCACCATCATTTTCAGAAGTCTTCATTTAACTGGTCTTAGGGATTTTAACCTTTCTCTTCTCCTGTGTACCTCCTGATTTCTGCCTGTTTGCTTGTGAAACACGGGGGGAAAAAGGCACTGCAGGATTTGGTTTACTTTGGTTTATTTTAAGACTGTAGCTGCTTAGCCTTCACCCCTAAAACTGCTGATTAAGATTTGGTATTTAACAGCTATGAGCAATATGATTAGATAGGTGTGGTTGTGTTTTGTTGGAAATCAGGGGACTTTTCTCCTTGCTGTTTTGTTCCATTTGCACACTAAAAAACTTCTTTCCTTTCTTGGATCCGGGCAAATTGTCTTTGCTTGTCCAGCCCACGCTGGCACTACTGGCCAGAGGCTGCTTGCTCTGGTCATCTCCATCTAAGTTCTCTTCATTTCCTTTGCCTTATTCAACATTTATTTTGTCAGATCCATGTTGTGGTTAATCTAAGATTAATGGCTCAGCTCATTTATGTTATTTGGATAGTGTGAATAAGAGAATTTGATTTTCAGCAGGGATCCCCTCATTAATGCAGCTGGCCTTAAAAACCTCTCTTATACTTTTTAGTGGAACTCGGCCAGTAACAATACAATCTCATAGGTTTGGAACTTTTCTTTCAACATCACCTGCCTCCTTCTCAGGAACCATGACATTGATCCCAAAGGACTCACTGCTAGTATGTATTCTTGAACACTGGAACTGTTTAAACTAAATGGGCTTAAGAAGAGAATACTGATGTTTCTATGTAATACTTTTTGGCCTCAGTATTAGCTGGAAAAATAAGAGAAATGGCCTCCCACTGGAACTATGGCCTTTAATACTATACTTCCACTTCATTTGTTTTGTAAGAGACGAAAATGAGATAAAATACCATATGTTCAAATATTTTTGCTGTTCAGTTGGGATAAAACCCTGCAACAGGCATGTGCATGTTTAATGAGAGGGAATGAAGAAAATGAACTAGACATACTAGATATTAGATGATCCCTTGATGCAAGCCCCCAGAGTTCAGTAAGCATTTCTGAATGGAGCAGAACCTCCTTCTGTCATCTCTGAAGGTTCAGGTGTGTCGACCCTTTCTCCCTTTAGTTGACCTGGAAGTTCTATTGAGACCTCTTTGTCTCCACCTCCTTACCCGCCTAGTCCCACTCTATACCCACCACTCCCTGAAGAACCTAGCCTTGTGAGGACTACTCATAGTGGAGCCTCTTATTAACCTCCAAAGGGAAATCTTTGTCCACTTAGAGAGGTGGCAGATGGGGAAGAAGGCACTGTGAGAGTACATATCCCCAACTGGGTGCAGAGGCTCGCACCTGTAATCCCAGCACTTTGCGAGGCCGAGGCAGGTGAATCACAAGGTCAGGAGATTGAGACCATCCTGGCTAACACGGTGAAACCCCGTCTATACTAAAAATACAAAAAATTAGCTAGGCGTGGCGGTGTGTGCCTGTAGTCCCAGCTGCTGGGCAGGCTGAGGCAGGAGAATGGTGTAAACCTAGGAGGTGGAGCTTGCAGTGAGCTGAGATTGCACCATTGCACTCCAGCCTGGGCGAGAGAGGGAGACTCTGTCTCAAAAAAACAAACAAACAAACAAAAACCAGGAAACCAAAAAACAAACAAACAAACAAAAACAAAAAAGAGTACATATCCCCTTTTCTATGTCTGATTTGACTCTACGTAAGGAGAAGTTTGGTCATTTCTCTGAAGATCCAGGAAAACTCATAGACGAGTTTGAGAAATTAACTCTGACCTATAGTTTAACTTGGAAGGATCTGCATGTTCTGTTGTCTCTGTGTTGTAAAGTGAAAGAGAAACAACGCATCCTGGGACGGCTGGGATCCATGCTGATGAGTGAGGACTTAGGGAGGAGAGATCATATGGTCACTTGTTTGTTGGAAGGGATGAAGAAGTGTATGACAAAGCCTGTTAACTATGAAAAGGTTAAGGAAGTTCCTCAGGGTAAAGATAAGAATCCAGCTTTGTTCCAACAGTGTTTAGTTGGGGCTACTAGGAAATATATTAATACAGATCCTGACTCAAGGGAAGGACAGACCCTTTGGGGAGTACATTTTATAACCCAGTCTGCCCCGATAACTGTAAGAAACTACAAAGCACAGCTATGGGTCCCCAGACACCTATAAATCAGCTTTTGAATATGGCATTTTCATTTTAATAACAGGGACAGAACAGGGAAAGCAGAAAGAGCAAAAAGAACCTCCCACAAGGTGCAGCTCTTGGCTGAACTAGTGAAGCAAAAAGGTGGAACGCCCAGAGCTGGGCATTTGAGTTACCATGTCTTGGATGTTCATCAGTGTGTACACTGTAAGAAAACTGGCCATTGGAAAAGGGAATGCCCACCGTTCCGAAGGGAGCCATTGGCACCCAAACCAATGATGGCCAAAATAGCCAAGCAAGCCCAAGAGTGCTGGGGCCCACGATGTTCTTACACACCTCCTGTTGGACAACTAGCCACATCTTCAGAGGAGCCTCAGGTAACCCTTAAGTGAAGGTAAGAATATTACCTTCCTTCTGGATATGGGAGCTGCTTACTCTGTTTTGACCCATTATAATGAGCTTCTGTCACCCCAAAAGCGTATGATCATGGGGTTAAACAGACAAGCTCACCGATGCCACTTTACCTATCCTGTAAGCTGCCCATCAGGGACTTTGGTTTCCTCATAAAGTTTTCTTTCTTATAATTTGCCTTTCTTATAATGCCTGACTGTTCCACCCCTTTATTGGGAAGGGATTTGTTGATCAGCTGCAAACAGTGGTACCTTTTGGAAATAACAAGGCAGATGAAAGATTGCTCCTTCTCCTTTTCTGTGATAAGGGAGTAAAGTTAATGGGGACTTATCTAGCTAACCTACCGAAGTAACCCCCCAAGTAAATCCTATAGTATGGGACACTGAGGTTCCAGGCAAAGCATTAAACAGTCCCCTGGTTTGCATCCAACTTAAGCCTAGTGCCCTGTACCCCTGGAAGAGACAATGGCCTTTAAAGCTCGAGGCACAAAGAGGGATTGGACCATTAATAGCCAAGTTTTTGCAATTCTGGTTGTTAAGGCCCTGTGAGTCTGCTTGTAATACTCTAGTCTTGCCAGTTGAAAAGCCAAAGAGCGACTATAGATTTGTTCAATAGCTTCAGGCTTTCAATGAGGCTGTCGTTCCCATATATCCTGTAGTGCCCAATCCCTATGTGCTGTTAGCCCAGGTCCCTGGGGATGCTGACTGATTTACAATCTTAGATCTTAAAGATGCCATTTTTTTGGCATTCCATTACACCCTGATTCATAATTCACCTTTGCGTTTGAACAGACAGATCCCAAGTTAATTGAGTCATTTAGTTTCTCAGTTAACTTGGACGGTTCTTCCCAGGGAAGGCTCTCAGGCAGAGCCTTCATCTGTTTGGAAATGCATTGGCTAGGAAATTAAGGCTATTACAATTGAATAAGGTCACTATTATCCAATATGTGGATGATTTATTGGTTGCTAGCACAACCAAAAGAGACTCGGAAGAAAACACCATTAAGTTGGTAAATTTTCTGGGAGCTAATGGGTATAGGACCTTGCTGCATAAGGCCCAGGTTTCATCTCAAGAGGTTACATACTTAGGATATGTATCAACCCCTGTGGCACTTGGGCAATAGCCCCAGCGTGAAGGGACGCTATCCTGGGCATTCCAGAACCCAAAACCAGAAAGCAGCTGCAGGCTTTCCTAGGGCTGGCAGGATTCTGCTGTTTATGGCTGCCTGGATTTGAGCGTATGGCCAAGCCGTTATATGAGGCCCTAAAAGGAGCAGATGTAGATCCTTTTGAATGGGATAGCAATTGCAAAAAAGCTTTTAATCCTTTCAAGGAGAAATTTGGATCAGCTCCAGCCCTGGAGATCCCTAATCTTGATAAGCCATTTTCCTTTATGTGGCTGAAAACAAGGAACTGCTTTGGGTATCCTTGTCCAGAAGCTGGGACAAGCCTACAAGAGGCATATTTTTCTACAATTAGACCAGGAAGCTTCAGGATGGCCTGGATGCCCCAGCTGCTCTTTTGGTAGATGAAGCCAATAAACTGACTTTAAGACAACATGTGGAGGTTTTAACCCCACATCAAGTACAAGGAATCCTAGAAGCTGAAGGACACCACTGGATGACAGGGGGATACTTAGTGAACTATTAGGCTTTGTTGCTAGACACTCCTGCAGTAACTCCTAAAGAATGCCAGATTTTGAATCCAGCTACCTATCTGCCTGATCCTACAGGCACTCTAGATCATTCTTGTATACGAGTTATGGAGCAAGTTTATTCCAGCTGGCCAGATTTAAAGGATGAACCTCTAGATAATCCTGAGCTAGAATGGTTTACAGATGGAAGCTGCTTTATGCACCAGGGAAGCAGAAAACGTGGGCATGCAGTTGTCAGTCAACACGAGGTAATTGAATCTTAAAGGGCCTTACCAGCTTCTATCTTGGCTCAAAACGTGGAATTAATAGCTCTTCTCAGAGCCTTGCAATTGGGAAGGGACTTAAGAATTAACATTTACACTGATTTTAGTTATGCCTTTCTTTATGCTCAAGCTGCTATCTGGAAGGAATGGGGACTCCGTCTCAAAAAAAAAAAAAAGCCACAGACACTTTCTCCGGTGGAACTCGGCCTCCAAGGCTCTGCACGCCAAGCCTGGAAAAAGTGACCCATCCCACTGGCTCCACATCAGGAAACCACCCGGAGGGTGCACTCTCCCTGGTCTACAGGAGTAACCGAGGCCCGTGAGGGGTTCAGCCTTCCGTCCAATGTCAAACAACTAGACAAGAGGGGCCCGGGGCCATCGGCTCAGGCCTGGAGGCTACTGAGGGACTTCTGGGGTGGCGGTCTCACGGTGCTCGCCGCCATCAGCCCGCCTTACGTCTGGCTCTCATTTCCGACCCTCAGGACAAGGCCCGGACTAACAGCGTGGCCTGTGGGGCTTCACTTCCATCTCGCCTGGCAACGACCCTTACATCGGAACCTCACTTACGACCGCAACCAGGCCAGGGGATCTTCATGTACTACCGGGCCGCGGAAGCTCACTGGGGAGCCGGCTCTCACCGGAACCGCCAGGGGACTCCACTTCCGGCAGGGTGCGCCGCTGAGGTGCGACCGCGGCTTCTGCCAGGGCCCCTGGCCACTTACGTGAGGGCCCGCTGTCGGGCGACGATGCACTCGGGCCGGCCGCCGCGGAACACCAGGCGCGCGTTGGACTGCACCCACAGCCAGCGCCCCTGCTTGGTGAGCAGCCGGAACACCGTGAGGCCGCTCTCGTCCGTCTTCATCACTGCAGGAGGAGAGACGAGGCTCGTGTCTGACGCCGCCGCCCACCACCCCGCTCGGAGCCCTCAGGAGCCGGCCCCGCGGGAGGTGGGGAGGAGCCCCGGGCAGGGTGCAGGGGTCTAGCCGGCCTCCCACGGGGCAGTGTGAGACCCGCAGGGCGCCTCTGGAACTCACTTCGCACGTGGTTCTCTGCGCAGTACATCATGTCTGCAGCGTGGATGAACTGGTAGCCAGATCCCCTCCTGCAGAGCTCGCTGGCGGTGTAGCCCAGAATCACCTTCCCTCTGTGTAGAGGAGACATCGCACATCCTTTTATTTCAGCCCGGAAGCGGAATGCCAGAAGGAATGAAGAGTCACTGCCCCACGCCACGCTTTGCGCAGCTCCTCCCAGTTCTCATTCACAGTTCTCATCGAGCCAAGGAGGGACCTTAGGGCCCCCTCTGGAAACCCAGGTCTGGGAAGGGCACCCCTCCCCCATCAGCACGGCTGGGGCGAGAACTTTAAGGGGCTGCCACACTGAAAAGATTGTGGTGTCCTCTCAGACACTTCTGCCACACGTGCAGTTTCAGAATTCTGCTTTAAGCCTGTTTTTATTTGCCTGTGGTGTGGAGCAAGCGTTCTTGTCCTGGAGTAAAGAGAATCCCTGAAACTGTACACAAAATTGTGCTTGTGGGAGAACAATTGGAATTTTTGTTAAGAAGTTCCACAGCTTTCATCAAACGGGTGACCATTATCTTAGCAGAAAAGGTAAATCTTGCAAGTCATACTACTTGCTGTTAAGCCAGTGTTTTCTAGACTATGTTCTAAGAAACACTGGTATTGTTGCATGTTAGTTGATGTTCACCCAAGAAGGCTTCCATTGTCAAGTAAGTTTGAAAAAAAAAAATGAACTAATTAGATTTCTTCCTAGTGGGACTGCTTGGGGCTTTGCTATGATCTGTTAATGGGAATCTCCAAGAAGGAGATAAGCTTTTCTCCCTATCACACTCTCACTCAAATGCCCTATCTTACATGGAAGATTTGGTACATTGTCTCTATAAATGCAGCATATTTTCTACTGACTCATTTCACGGAACCTATTTGGACAGGACTGGCTAATTATTCGTGCTTTGCTTTGGTTCTAGGCTCAGGATTTGGGCCATAACTAGTCTTGAAGCACTACTCCTAAGAGTCATGATTTTCAGTCAGAGGGATATACCTGGAATCACAGGCTATAGGTGTGAAATCCAATTTGTGTTTTGTTTGGAAAATAAATGTTTTGTTTTGGAGCTCCAGGATGGTGAGAGGCTGACGAGGTGTTGCAGTGGCAAACAGGGTAAGGTGAGGAGACAAGAAGGTGCCGTCTTCTGACTTAGTGTTCTGCCCAGGGAGGAATTTGAGATGGCCCTGGAAATTCAATTCCTGGAAAAAGAAAACCGCGAACATAATGAGCACAGAAGGTAAGAGGATGTTAAGTAGCTAAAACTGTATGGAACTTGCCCCGTTATGGAATTCAGAGGAGTCCAGTATCCTGCTGGGAGCCAAACAGGCAGAGCTCTCCTTGAACCCCCAACATAGCACAGGTGTTTGCAGGCCTAGAATCTAATTCTTCTGGCCTGCCCAGCAGGCACTCATCATTTTTCATGGCTCCTCAGCCCTCCCTCAGGGCCCTGCCCCATACAGCCCTTTTCCCAAAGCTGCAGAGCATAGTGTTAGTTAAGCTGTGAGGGGATATACAATTCCAGGTGATGGTGAAGAAGATGAATGTTAACATCCTGAGTTCACCAGGGACTCCCCGTGTAGGGCTGTACCAGAGGTAACAGGTGTATCTGAATCCTAAGTAAACATATCCCAAGTCTTAACTAGGCAGAGGAAGTTTCAAAAGACAACTGCATCTTCAACAGGCTGACCCTCTGAAATGTTAGTAAGTCGAAGGCCTGAGAACCCCTCCTGGGGAGGTGAGGAGGCTAGGCCCAACCCTTGGGCAGTGTTCCACCTGAGCAGACTTACATACTGGTTTTGCTAGTCCTGACCCTGTAAAGACAATATGGTTACCAGAAACCCAGAAGAATTGTCCAGCAGGCAGCGGAACCGACAGACAAAGCTTCTCTCCAGGTAGGAAGGGTCTTCCAAGGGCAGATGCTGAACGCTGGCAGGAGAGGTGCCACTAAGTGGGAGGGAACTCTCTCCAGGCAGAGCTGGAAGGACAGAGACACACACTGAGGAGACTCCACCAGTGCAGCCATCGTCACAGAGGTGAAATACTATAGCTATGGAAGCAGCTGGTGGGTCAAAAAAATGGGTCACAAGCCCTGTGGCCAAGTGAACTGTGACCTTCACTTGGCTGGATGACTTTGATCAGCCACTCAGGCTGGATTTCTCACACATCACATGATGCTAGTAGTCCTTCCTGCCTGCCTTCCTTCGCCATGTCATGAGGACCAAGATAAAAATGGGATGATACACTATAACATATATATCCTCCATTGGTTACCCTGTTGGCTCCACTGTTGAGCTACAGCATAGAGCCAACCACTTGTCATCCCCTTCACCTCTACTGTGCTGGTCAGTTTCCTTGTCATGAGATGAGCAAAACATTATGGTGAACCTGGACCCAGACTGGAGCCTCACTTGTTTTGTGACTCTGGTTAGATTATTTAACCTCTCTACGGGCCTCAGTTTTCTCATCTGACTTAATAAGGTTGCTAGGAAAATTAGACAACTTTACATACGTAAAGCACTTGGAATAGTACGTGGTACATTATAACCTTTATAAGACTTGGCTGTTACTATCACTTTTTTTTTCTTGTCTTAACTTTGCCATTGCATTCTAACTGGTATCCCTGCATCCACCCTTGCACCCTACCATCTGTCCTTCACTCAGCTGCCATAGCGACATAAAATATGTCACATCATGTCATTTATCTGCTTAGAACTCTCCAGTTACTTCCCACCTGAGAGTCTTCATAGTGGCCTGAGAGGCTCACCTAATATGCACCCTCAACCCTGCAATCTCTTACCAGTCTTCCCTTCACTTTGTGACCTCCCTGCACTCCTTGCTATTCCATAGCTATGCTAAGTGCACTTCTGCCTTAGGGCCTTTGCACCCTTGCCAGTCCTTCCACCTGCATTGTTCTCCCCCAATTTATCCATACCTCTTTATTTTTAATTGACAAGTAAAATATGTATATATTTACGGTATAAAACTTTTGATATATGTATACATTGTAGAATGGCTAAAGGAAGCTATTTAACATATGCATTACCTCACATACTTATTTTTGTGGCTATCCATACCTCTTCAAATGATAGTGTGCCCATCCGGTAACTTTTCTCTTCCCTTAATTTAGTTTCTTCTTGGCACTTCCCCACCAGAAACATTACATATTTATTCATGTCTTTATTTTTGGCCCCCTTACCCCATTGAAATTTAAGATCCATCAGAATAGGTACTTGGTCTATTTTTCTCTCTACTCTGTGCCTAGAACATAGCCTGGCACATAATAGGTGCTCAGTAAACATTAAATGGAAAACTGAACCAAGTGTGGTAGGAGTGATAATTTTCTCCTTCTCATTTTCTAGAGTGAATGTCAGTTACTGCTACTTCAGCAGGAAAAGAAAACATTAGGCACAGAAAAGTGACTGGATAGTCTCTCTTACCAGGAAAAAAACACTTTTGTGGAGAATGCTACTTTCATCTTTTTTGGAGTGCTGATTCAGCCTCCTCTCTTTCCCATCCGAGGAATTTGTAGAGAAGTCCTCTCAGAGAGTAATAAGAGGAAAGTCAAATTCTTGGGGTTAAAAATGAAAGTCTCATTTATGCCTCATTAGAAAGTCAAGGATGCAAAACCCAAATTGTTTTGTTAGAATTCTCAACGTGACAAGTCTGATTATATGTACACCGATGGTTCTCCCTTTGTCACATAAAAATTTAATTCATCTAGACTCAAGTTTTGTGGAAGAATAAGATGAAAGCAAGCTTGTAATAGATTAGCAATCCTAAATGTTTTCATGGGAGGGATGAAGGGAAGAATTTAATCAGAGTCTGGTAAGTTTTACTACTGTTTCTTCTTAATCTGATTTAATAAGGCCCCTAGCACAGTGCCTGGCATATGGTAGACCCTCAGTAAATGTTGGAACATATACACATGTGCAAAAAGTGTACATCAACTTGAATTTGGGTTAGATGGAGTGGTCTGTAGATGTTTTCTGGCATGTTTATAGCACTGTGATGAAGGTTTTACTTGTATTTTGAGGACTTGTCATGCACACGTAGACATGGAGGTAGATTACTGCGTAGTTTCTGCTACTGTGGCAGCATAAGGGTATAAAAGGAATTAAAAATGTGAAATTTTATGTAAAATTTCAGAATATTCACTGTTAAGGACATAATTCAAACTTGCTGCTGTCAGGATGTGTGCAAAATCCTGCAAATTGTGACATTCACAAATGTATTTTGACTATGGTTTAAAATCCAGGAAACTCTTCTTAAATGGGGATGAAAATTCCAATTAATATTTGAGGTGGAAAAAAGAATGAAAGATTCCAGGGAAGTGAAATCAAGGATTATAATGGTACATTGTAAATTTACCTTAGGGCTTGCTGCCTCAAAGTATATTTATACCTTACATATAAAATAAGGCATAAATAAAAGTGATAGTATTTCATACTTGACTTCAAAGTGCTAGGAATGAAGTGAGATAATTTGGAGTATTGTTGACCTCACTATCTTTTGAACAAATGCTAGAACTGTTAGGGCACAGCTATTCAATTTATTCAACAGAAAACCTGTTGAGTTATTACTAACAGTGTTTTAAGTTTTCTCAAATATTTTAGATTTATGTATGAAAATGTAATTGGAACACAAAGTTACTGGTTTCTTTGAGAAAGAAATGAATAAACATAAGGAACCACTAAGTTAGACACAGTAACAGTGTAGGACCTAGCGAGGGGTGAGGATACTGGACTGTTGGTGTCGTGTCTTGGCTTTAGACTACTTGGGTGGCAAAAATCCCCACTCTGCTCCGATGCTTTGTTTCTAGAACTCTAACACAGAGGAGTTGGAGTAGGTGCCCACTCAACTCCCACAGCCCAGGCTGAACTTCAGACCTCTGTTCCTTCCCCTCAGACTCCTGACCAGTCAATGTGGACAGGGTGGGACACAGAATGAGTCATCACACAGAGGTGCAAAGCTCAATGCTGAGGATAAGGATCCTGACTGACTTCAAGGAGCTGAAAATCTGATGGGGGGTCAGGAGGAAGAAAGTAAAGATATATTTTGTGATAAGTAACCACCCAGTTGACCTTAGGCTGGTTGAGAGAGTCTTGTGTGGAACTTCTAGAGAGGAAGCAGCTTTGGAGAAAGATGGATTAAAGTTTTCACACTAGCCAAAGTTGATCTGAATTAAAGCCAAGTCTCCAGAAGTCACACAACTATACTTATAGTGAGCCTTTTAAGTTCATTTTTGTTTAATATTTTAGACTCCCTACCATGAAAAGGACATCATTAGTGTGCAGATATTGGCCCATGGCTTCATCATTTTTCTTGGTCAAACCTCCAGTTTTGAGTATTCTTTTCTGATCATCATTCACAACAAAACAGTGAAAAGCCTTTCCTTCCGTCCCGTGTGGATGCATAAAATGCACTCTAAATCCCTGGAGAAGGGACCTGTGTCTGTGCTTACAAAATGGCATTTACCTGTAAATAACAATATTGCCTGTTGGTGAGTGTCTGTGGTTTCCCACCAGCCAACGGAGTAACACACATCTAGGGCATAATGGCCACCCACCTGTGTGCTCATCAGATACACAGATGTGAGACTCTTGGCCACCTGAACGCGATTTAGGGGATGCAGGGCATTTCCTCCAGTGCGAGTCCTGCCAGATGGACCCATATGGGCAGCCTCAATCTCCTCATCTGCACATTCATTCATTCAAGCAACTAATATTTACTGAGTCACTGTGTGTCAGGTACTCTGCTAGGCACTGAGGATATTATCAGTAAACAAGACAGTCAAAATCCCTTCCTGCATCCTATTGGTAGTAAAAACAACAGAAATTCATGCCACAGGTATGTTTTCCAGTTAACAGATGGACTTCAAGGGTTGAAACATAGGTACAGGGTTGATTTCATTTCCACCCCCGTTTCCTCTGAGATGGTGACTTACGGCTGGTGTCCGGATCTGCTTCTCTGCTGACTGATGCTGTGTCTGGAGGCCAGCGTAACTGGCTCTGGAACATGGCTCTGTCCTCCTTGTGGATCAGCTCGAACACACTCTGGTAGATGACATCTGACTACAAAGACCAAGGGGCAGAATCATACTCCTAAAGGTTTCTGTCTTCCCAAGGCCAGCATGTGACCCATTTACTTCAAATGTCCCTGAGTCTGTCCAGCCGCTCTGAAACCCTCCCCATGTAACTATGCATCCTTGTCCCCACTGTCCTTAAGGCTAGCTGGTACACTCTGCTCCCTACTTCCCTCTTCTGGTCTTGCACAGCCCATCTTCTCAGGCTGCTGCTCTCACCAGACCAAGAACACAGTGTATGAGGCAGGTATCCTATGGTTTTGGAGGTCATGTCGGTACTTTGTGGCAAAAAGGATGGCAGTTCTTGGGGGCCTGCCCAGGAGATGTCTGAGACGGGGATACCCATGGGAAGGTGTTGAAACAGCCCTGAAAGTTGGCTTGAAGTTCTATGCAAGAAGAATGTGGAGTTTCCATGGAAGTCACTCATCAGCTCCTCTGGGTAACTGATATGGTTTGGCTCTGTGTCCCCACCCAAATCTCATGTCGAGTCGTGATCCTGGGTGGTGGAGGAGGGGCCTGGTGGGAGGCAACTTGATCATGAGGGCAGACTTCTCTCTTGCTGTTCTCATGACAATGAGTGAGTTTTTGCAGGATCTGGTGATTTAAAAGTGTGTGGCACTTCCCCCTTCATTCTCTTCCTCCGGCTCTGGCCATGTGAAGATGTGCCTTGCTTCCCCTTCCTCTTCTGCCATGACTGTAAGTTTCCTGAGGCCTCCCCAGCCATGTAGAACTGTGAGTCGATTAAACCTCTTTTTATAAATTATGCAGCCTCAGGTATGTCTTTATAGCAATGTGAGAATGGACACCACAGTGGGTGTGGGTAGAGGCTCTGGCAGGTGCTGTGGCCTCAGGACTGTCTTTAACAAATAAAACCCCTTCTCAGATTCCCAGCTAGATACAGCATAATGATATTGACAGAATACCTTTTTAAGGAAAGGTGAGGAGACTGTAAAACTTCTGTACATGTATTTTCTCATCACAAGTTAGAGGGAAAGGTCTCAGTGCAGTTGTCAGGTATGTTGTAGGATACATGTGGGGGTGGGAGTGGGAATGTGTGTGGGATGGAGAAGGAGGGACTCTGAGTCTTTGCATTGCCTTGATTTCAGAAAATTCTCTACTGCTACAACATTAAAACAAATTTTAGTTGACGCATAATCATTATATTTATGGAATACAGAGAGATATTTCCATATGTATATACAAATGTGTAATGATCAAATCAGAGTAATGAGTATATCCATCACCTCAAACATTTATTTCTTAATGTTGTGAACATTCAGACCCTATTTTCCAGTTTTTTGAAAATATACAATAAGTTATTATTAACCATATTTGCCCTACAGTGCTATAGAACAGTAGAACTTATTCCTTATGTAGTAATTTTATATGTTAACCAACCTCTCCCTACCTCCCTTGACCCCTATTCTTTCCAGCCTCTAGTAACCACAATTCTACTGTCTACTTTTATGAACTTAGTTTTTTTCACCTTCCACATATGAGTGAAAACCTATGGCATCTCTCTTTCAGTGCCTGACTTATTTCACTTAACATAATGTCCTCCAGGCTCATCCATGTTGCTACAAAGGACAGGATTCCTTTTTGTTTGTGACCAAATAGTATTCCTTTGTGTATACATACCGAATTTTCTTTATCTATTCATCCATTGATGGACTCTTAGGTTGATTTTATATCTTTGTTATTGTGAGTAGTGCTGCAGTATACATGGGGTGAAGTATACCTTTGCATATTGATTTCCTTTCCTTTTGATGAATACCCAGTAGTGGGTTGCTGGATCATATGGTAGTTCCATTTTTAGTTTTTTTTTGAGAAACCTCCATACGGTTTACTATAATGGTAATTTTCATTCTTACTAACAGTGTATAAGGGCTTCCTTTTCTTGATAGCCTTGCCAGCATCTGTTATTTTTTGTCTTTTTGATAAAGGCCATTTTAACTGGAATAAGACGATATCCCATTGTGGTTTGGATTTGTATTTCACTGATGATTAGTGATGATAAGCATTTTTTTGTCATACACCTGTTGGCCATTTGTATGTCTTTTAAGAAATGTCCATTCAGATCTTTTGCCCACTTTTAAATGAGGTTATTTGGTTTTTGTTTCATTTATGTATTTAGCTGCTGAGTTCCTTATGTATTCTGGATATTATTTCCTTGTCAGGTGAATAACTTGCAAATAACTCTTATTCTACAGATTGTCTCTTCAATCTGTTGACTCTTTCCTTTGCTGTGCAGAAGCTTCTTAGTGTAACACAGTCCTACTTGTCTATTTTTGTTTTTGTTGCCTGTGCTTTTGAGGTCTTAGCCATAAAAACTTTGCTTAGATCAGTGTCCTGAAGCACTTCCCCTGTTTTCTTCTAGTAGTCTTATAGTTTCAGGTCTTATATTTAAATCTTCACTCCATTTGAATTGATTTTTGTATATAGTGAGAGATAATGGTCTGGTTTCATTCTTCTGCATATGGATATCCAGATTTCCCAATATCATTTATTGAAGGGAGTGTCCTTTCTCCAACATGTGTTCTTGGCATCTTTGTTGATAATCAGTTGGCTATAATATATGGCTTTATTTCTGGGTTCTGTATTCTGTTTCACGTATTTATGTGTCTCAGATTATTATTATGTTGTTTTCGTTACTATAGATTTGTAGTATAGTTTGAAGTCAGTGTGGTGCCTCCAGCTCTGTTCTTTTTGCTCAGTATCACTTTAGCTCTGTAGAGTGTTTTGAGTTCCATATGAAGTTCAAATATTGTTTTTATATTTCTGTGAAGAATGTCACTGGTATTTTAATAGGGATTGCATTGAATCTGTAGATTGCTTTAGGCAGTATGGTCATTCTAACAATATTGATCTTCCAATCCATAAAAATGGGAAGCGTTTCCATTTATTTTTGTGTCTGCTTCAATTTCTTTCATTAGTGTTTCGTAGTTTTCATTACAGAGATCTTTCACCTCCTTCTTAAATTTGTTTGTAGGTATTTTTTGTAGCTATTGTGAATGGAATTTTTTTTTTTTTTTTTCTTTTTTCTTTTTTTTTTTGAGACGGAGTCTGGGGCTCTGTCCCCCAGGCTGGAGTGGCGGTGGCTGGATCTCAGCTGCACTGGCAAGCTCCGCCTCCCCAGGCGTTCAATGCCATTCTCCTGCCTCAGCTCCCCAAAGTAGCGCTGGGACTACAGGCGGCCCGCCCTCGTCGCCCCCGACCTAGTTTTTTGTATTCTTTAGTAGAGAACAGGGGTTTCACCGTATTAGCCAGGGTGGTCTCGATCTCCTGACGCTTGTGATCCGCCCGTCTCGGGCCTCCAAGTGCTAGGATTACAGGACTTGAGGCCACCACCGCGCCCGGCCGTGAATGGAATTTTTTAAAATTTCTTTTCAGCTAGTTCATTATTGGTGTATGGAAATGCTATTGATTTTTGCGTGTTGATTTTCCATCATGCAACTTTACTGAATTCATTTATCAGTTTTAAGAGTTTTTGGTGGAGCTTTTGGACACTTCTAGATACAAGATCATGTTGTTTACAAAGACGGATGATTTAACTTCCTCTTTTCCAATTTTGATGCGTTATATTTCTCTCTCTTGCCTAATTGCTCTGGCTAGAACTTCCAGTACTATGTTGAATAACAGTGGTAAAAAGTGGGCATCCTCACCTTGATCCAGTTCTTAGTGAAAAGACCTTCATTTTTTTTCCATTCAGTATGATATTAGCTGTGAGTTTATCAAATCTGGCCTTTATTGTGTTGAGGTACATTATTGTTTTTTTTTTTTTTTTTTGAGATGGAGTCTCGCTCTGTCGCCCAGGCTGGAGTGCAGTGGCCGGATCTCAGCTCACTGCAAGCTCCGCCTCCCGGGTTTACGCCATTCTCCTGCCTCAGCCTCCCGAGTAGCTGGGACTACAGGCGCCCGCCACCTCGCCCGGCTAGTTTTTTGTATTTTTTTTTTAGTAGAGACGGGGTTTCACCGTGTTAGCCAGGATGGTCTCGATCTCCTGACCTCGTGATCTGCCCGTCTCGGCCTCCCAAAGTGCTGGGATTATAGGCTTGAGCCGCCGCGCCCGGCCGAGGTACATTATTGTTTGTACGCCTAATTTGTTGAGAGTTTTTATCATTAAGTGATGTTGACATTTATCAAATGCTTTTCTGCATCTGTTGAGATACTCATGTGGTTTTAATTCTTCATTCTGTTGAAGTGATGTATTATCATGTCTATTGATTTGCATATGTTGAACCATCCTTCCATCGCTGGGATAAATCCCACTTGATTATGGTGTATTATGTTTTTGATGTGCTACTGGATTTGATTTGCTAGTATTTTGTTAAGATATTTGCATTTGAAAACATACAATAACTTATTGTGTATTCGACATAAGGATATTGGCCTACAGTTTCTTTTTTTTCGTTGGGTCCCTGTCTGGTTATCAGGGTAATCCTGGCTGCATAGAATGAGTCAGGAAGAATTCTCTCGTCTTTCATTTTTTGGAATAGTTTGAGAAAAACTGGTGTTAGTTCTTGTTTAAATGTTTGGTAGAATTTAACAATAAAGACATCCTATCTTAGGGTTTTTTTTGTTGTTGTTGGGAGACTTTTTATGACTGATTCAATCGTGTTATTCATTATTAGTCTGTTCAGGTTTGCTATTTCTTCCTGGTTCAGTCTTGCTGGATTATATATGTCTAGGAATTTATCCATTAAGTTTTCCAGTTTGTGGGCATACACTTGTTCATAATAGTCTCTAATGGTCCTTTGTATTTCTGTGGTATTTGTTGTAATGTCTCCTTATTTGTTTCTGATTTATTTGGGTCTTTTCACTTTTTTCCTTATATGTCTAGCTAATGGTTTGTTGATGTTATCTTTCAAAGAGACTGACTTTTCCTGTCATTCCTCTTTCATGTTGTTCTTTTGTCTCTATTTCAATAGGTTCTGCTCTGATATTTATTATTTCTTACCCTCTGGTAATTTTGGGTTTGCTTTGTTCTTGCTTTTCTAGTTCCTTGAGGTGCATTGTTAGGTGGTTTATTTAAGATCTTTCTACTTTTAATTGCTATAAACTTCTCTCAGTACTTCTTTTGCTGTTTCCCATAAGTTTTGGTTGGTGTGTTCCTATTTTCATTTCTTTTGATAAATTTTTTCATTTCTTTCTTAATTTCTTCATTGACCCAATGGTCACTGAGGAGCAGGATGTTTAATTTCCATGTATTTTTACAGTTTCTAATGTTTTTCTTGTTATTGATTTCTAGTTTCATTCCATTGTGGTCTGAGAAAATACTTTATATAATTTTGATTTTTAAAAGTTTGTTGACACTTATTTTGTGGCCTAACATATAATCTACCCTGGAGAATGTTCCATGTGCTAATAAGAAGAATGTGTATACTACAGCTCTTGGATGAAATGTTCTGTAAATTTGCTGTATAGTGCAGTTTAAGTCTGATGTTTCTTTGTTGACTTTCTCAATCTACACAGTGCTGAAAGTGCGGTGTTGAAATTCCCAATGACTATTGTATTGGGGTCTGTCTCTTTTTAGCTCTAATATTTGCTTTATGTATTTGTGTGCTCTGGTGTTTAGTGCATATATATTTACAATTTTTTATTTCCTCTTGTTGAATTGCTCACTTTATCATTAAATAATGACCTTCTTATCTATTTTTATGTTTTTGATTTAAAGTCTATTTTATCCTGTGTAAATATAGATGCTCCTGCATGCTTGTGGTTTCCATTTGGTGTAATACCTTTTTCCATCTTTTCACTTTCAGTCTGTGTGTGCCTGTACAGAAGAAGTGAGTTTCTTGTAGCCAGCATATAGTTGTGTCTTTTTAAAAAAATTCATTCAGCCAGTCTATATCTTTTAATAGGGGAATTTAAGCCATTTATGTTTGAGATTGTTATTGACGGGTGAGGACTTACTCCTGTCATTTATTAAATGTTTTCTGAGGCCAGGCATGGTGGCTCATGCCTGTAATCCCAGCACTTTGGGAGGCTGAGATGGGTGGATCATGAGGTCAGGAGTTCAAGACCAGCCTGGCCAACATGGTGAAACCCTGTCTCTACTAAAAATACAAAAAATTAGCTGGGTCTGGTGGCGGGCACCTGTAATCCCAGCTACTCGGGAGGCTGAGGCAGAGAATTGCTTGAACCCAGGAGGCAGAGGTTGCAGTGAGCCAAGATTGTGCCACTGTACTCCAGCCTGGGTGATAGAGTGAGACTCCATCTCAGAAAAAAAAAAAAGCTTTCTGGTGGTTTTGTACAACTTTTGTTCCTTTTTTCCTCTTATTGTTTATCTTTTTGATTTTGTGGTTTTCTCTAGTGATATGTTTATTTTTCTCATTTGTGTATCTGCTCTACCAGTGAATTTTATACTTTTGCATGGTTTCACAATGATAGATATTATCATCTTTTTGCTTCCAGATGTAGGAATCTCTTAAACATTTCTTGTAGAACTGGTCTAGGGTTGATGAATTTCCTCAAATTTTGTTTATCTGGGAAATACTTTATTTCTCCTTTATTTCTGAAGGATGGCTTTGCAGGGCACAACATCCTTGTCTGGCAGGTTTTTCCTTTCAGCACTTTGAATGTGTCATCTCTCCTGGCTTATAAGATTTCTGCTGAGAAATCTGCTATCAGTCTGATGGGAATTTTATGTGACTTGATATTTTATCACATTTTATGTGACTTGATATTTTTCTCTTGCTGACTTTAGAATTCTCTATGTCTTTTACTTTTGACAGTTTGACTAATGTTCCTCAGAGGGGACCTTTTTGGGTTGAATATTTGAGGAACTTTGAGCTTCCTATGCCTGGATGTCTATTTCTCCCTGAAGACCTTGGAAGTTTTCAGCTGTTATTTTATTAAATAGGTTTTCCATTTCTTCTCCTTGTGCAACTTCCAAAATATGAATATGTGTTTGCTTAATGGTGTCCCATATGTCATGTAGGCCTCCTTCATTCTTTTATTTTCTTTCTTTCTTTCTTTTGTCTGGGTTATTTCAAAAGACCTATCATCAAGTTCAGAAAGTCTTTCTTTTTGATATATATATAATTTTTTTTTTTTTGAGATGAAGTCTCATTCACTCTGTCCCCCAGGCTGGCATACAATGGCACAATCTTGGCTCACTGCAACCTCAGTCTCCTGGATTAAAGTGATTCTCCTGCCTCAGCCTCCTGAGTAGCTGGGATTACAGGTGCCTACCTCCATACCCAGCTAATTTTTGTATTTTTAGTAGAGATAGGGTTTCACCACGTTGGCCAGGCTGGTCTCAAACTCCTGATCTCAAGTGATCTGCCCACCTTGTGTGAGCCACTGTGCCCGGCCTTCAGTTGTATTTTTTATTTCATTCATTGAATTCTTCAGTTCCAGGATTTCTACTGGTTCTTCGTAAGTGATATCTATCTTTTTGTTGAATTTTTCATTCAGGTCACAAAATTTTTCCTAACTTCTTTGTATTGTCTATCTGTGTTCTTTTGAATCTCACTGAGTTTCTTTCTTTCTTTTTTTTTTTTTGAGATGGAGTCTCCTTCTGTCACCTGGGCTGGAGTGCAGTGGCCGGATCTCAGCTCACTGCAAGCTCCGCCTCCCAGGTTTACGCCATTCTCCTGCCTCAGCCTTCTGAGTAGCTGGGACCACAGGCGTCCGCCACCACGACCGGCTAATTTTTTGTATTTTTTAGTAGAGACAGGGTTTCACCATGTTAGCCAGGATGGTCTCGATCTCCTGACCTCATGATCCGCCCATCTTGGCCTCCCAAAGTGCTGGGATTACAGGCTTGAGCCACTGCGCCCGGCCTCACTGAGTTTCTTTAAGATCATTATTTTGAAATCCATTTTAGACATTTCTAGATTTACTTTTCTTCAAGCTCTGTTACTGGAGAATTATTGTGTCTTTAGAGGGGTCAGTTTTCTTGCTTTTTAATGCATCTTGTGTCCCTACATTGATATCTGTGCATCTGGTATAACAGTTGCTTCCTCGAATTTGTAGAGTAGCTTGGGGGAAGACTTTTTTCTGTAGATGTATCTATAGTATCATTTGGGTAGGACACATTGGCTTTGGTTCTGGTTGGGCATGGTAGCATAGTCTCTATATTTCTTTGGCTGCAATCAATGTCAGTGGTGTCTGTGAGTTCCTCAGTGGCTTACAATGTGGTTGTTTCTGAAGGTTGTGGCAAGGCTTTACTGCTGGTGGGGATGCTAGTGGACCAGACCTCTGGGTCCTGGTGGGCACTGGTAGTGGTAGTGGTCAACTTTGGGTGGGCCATTCCTTGGGCTCCTGGGTGATGAGTGCAGGCACATGGCAGCTCCACTGTTAGAGTGGACAGGATTGCTAGTGGTGGTGAAAGACCAGTTCTGGGCCCCCCAGGTGGTGCATGTGGGTGCCAATTGTCATGGTGGTGGTGGGCCCTGAGCAGGTTGGTTTTCCGGCCCCCAGCAGCCCATGTGGACACCAGCTATGGTGGCAGCTGGCCCTAGGCAGGCTAGTCCTTGGGCCCCTTGGCTGTTGCACAGGTACTGGCTATGGTGGCAGTGAGCCCCAGAAAGGGTGGTCCTTGAACCCCAGATAGTGTGCATGGGGAGCTGGCGGTGGCAGTGATGGGCCTGGATGAGTCAGTTCTTGGGCCCCCTGGTGGCCCATGCTGGCACCAGTGGTTCTGACAGCAGGCCCTAGGTGGTCCAGTCCTCAGCCCCTGGTGGTATGCATGGGTATGCAGTAGGCCCACTGCTGGACATTGTGGGATGGCTGTTGGTGGCAGCAGCCTTGAGCAGATGGCTCAGAGGCTTTGGGGATTGCCTTCTTTGGCTCTGTATGAACTGAGAGTAGCCCTTCTGATGTGCTGGACTGCCTGTTCCCCAGTGTGTAGGGTGCTGATAGGTTCAGGTGCCAGGGATGTGGCCCACCTCTGCATCTAGCTAGTATTGCAACACTGCAGCCCTCTGGGTGGATACAGGGGGATGTTAGTGGGGCCTGTGATGTGGAGAGGCAGAGGCTACTGGGCCCCAGGGCAGGATGTGGTCTGGTAGTGGCTCTACTCTCAAAATGGTGCTGGGTTATAGCAGCTTGGGTTCCAGGAGTAGGTGGGACCCAGAATGAATTCCTTATCTGGAACGATGCTGTTTTGTGGACTCCAAACAGCTCCCTATACTAGGCTAAGGGCCTGTGAGGGTTGAGGGGCTTTCCTGTAGCTAGGATTGCCAATATCTGTGGTGGGAATGCAGACTGCTGTGGATCTCCTGCTTACCTTTTCCTGGCAATGGAGAATCCCTCCTTTGTCTGAGCCCATCCCAGCTGGGTACTTTACTTACCTCTCCATGCTGCTGTTTTGAGTTTCTGTGCTTCAGAGGGTCATTGTCACTTTCCTGCTGAATTCCATTATTCTCCCTTAGGTATTTTATTCAGTATGTGATTATCTTCTTGCTGTTTTCGTCCTTCTTTGTGGAGGAGGTGAGTGGTGAGTACCTCTAGTCAGCCAACTTGATGATATCTCCTATTGCTATAGAATTTTAATAAATCCTTTCCACTGCATGGCATTCTTGGTGTATAAGGTGCTTGCATATGCATTGCTGTTATTCAGTCTGCACAACAGTACTGTGAGGTATGGAATATCTTCCCTCAGTGGTGGTGGTTAAAATGCAGATTTCCAGCTGCAGGGAGTATAACTAAGTCACGCCCTCAGCTGCTGCACTCTGAAATGCTGTGGCTTTAAGACAAGCATGGTCCTGGTAGACACAGGACTTCTCTATGGGAACTCTGGCTTGAGGGCTCCCCTTTGGCCTTGTCAAACTTCCTTAGAGCTGTACCACAGTCTAAGACTTTCCCATGTAACCTTCCTCTTCCATCCCTCCTTCTTTCACAAGGGCCAGAGCTGCACTTCTTAGGACTCAGGATTGCACACCCTAGTGAGGACCCCAGAAAATGGGGCAAACTCATTGCTGGGGTAGCTGCTAGAATTCTGGGAAAAGCCAATGGTTGGCAACATGGTAGTACCTGAGTTGTCCTGGCAGATGGCAGAAGAAGGAATAAAGGCGCTGAGAGAAAGGTGTGTGCTGGAATAAATGCATTTTATGACTCCAGAAGACCCATCAGAAATTATGTTCCTTGGGAGGGCCCAGGAGCTACACCACTCTCCAAGGCCATCAGGAGTGCAACAGGGGAGGGATACCAGCGTCACTGTGAGGTCTGGTGGCAGGCAGCTCTTCTATGCAGGTCAGCACTTTGGCAGGAGAAGAAGCCACAGAGTTGGGCTCATTAATATCCATAGAGACAATGGAGCCCTAAAGTAATAGAGGCCAGGTGGTGGCACTTGCCCAGCAGAAGCCAGCAGGCTGCACTTATAGTGACAACTGGCAAGGCTGAGGCACAGCCAAGAGGCTTGGCCCATAGGGAGTGGTGGAGGTGGTTAACAGAGAGCGGTGCCCCTAGGGGCAGAAGAGATGGCAGCCAGCAATAATGCTGCTTAACAGAAAAAGAGCCAGCATGGACGTTAGAAGGCTGAGGGCTTTTGCCTCAGTGAAAAGTGGCAATCTCTTGCTCAGTTTTGAATCTGAGACAATTTCCAGACCTGTAATTCATTGACTGAAGATCTGGCAGGGTCCCTAGGAGTAAGAGCACTGAAATACCATGGCAAGACATTCACTCAGGTGACCACACCTTCTGTCCAACAGAGGAAAATATCTGGATATTCTCCTTTCTCCCACTGTACGGTCACCTGAGTAATATCTGCAGGTGCATTTAGGGAATCCTCACAGTACGTAGCTGCCACTGTAGCTACTCTGCCTACTGCCCATCGTGCTAGTTCTGGGGCAGCCAGTGATGGAGGCGGGCTCATGCCACGTGGCCCAGTCATCCTGTCTGCCTGGCTGAGTAGTGCCTTTTCTACGGGGGCTTCTTTCTGTGAACACTGATGAGTGAAACAAAAATCTTCACCCTTGGCACCCACTCTCATACATTCAGCAACATGCCCTATTTCAGACATCCTTGTCTCTGATCTTCCTGCTTTTTCCTTCCAGGCCCCAACGTGACAGACAGACCACTGGCCACTGCTGAAGAATCTAGATACATTTGCATTGTGGCTCACGTCTCCCTCCACATGAGGCTGATGACCAGGTGCTCTGCTCTCACCTCTGTCCCTTCAAAGCCGGCAGCCTTCTTTCACTTTGGAGGGGACCTGACCACTGGACCCTGAAAAGCTGCCCCGAAGTGCAGCTCTCTGCATTTTAATAGGCTCATCTCCCTCCCACAGGGGCAACCATGTCTTGAGGCCTGCCCTCCCTAATCTCCTCTTGCTCCTCCTGCCCAGTCAGCATATCACTGTCACTGTAAATGGTCAGTGTCATGTCCTATGGGATGTCCAGGCCTCCTCAGATTGTGTTAGGACACAGGGGAAGGGTTAACATGGCCTTGAAGCAAATGTTTAAATGAATATTTTCTGTCCCACATGAACATGGTTTTTTTCTGATTTCTCTTTTTTTAAACTGTAATGGGAAAGAATACATTTGCCAAATCACTGGCCACATACCATGCACCTGAGGGCCTGTTAATCTGTTTGAGCAGTGGTAGTATGTTCTGCTCACAGCTGAAATCAGGCCCACGGTTTGGTTACATCTAAGCAGTCTGAAGTAATCACTGGGAACCTTCCGTTTCTTTAGGGCGCATTCAGGGGAATCCAGTGGAAACAACCAGGAACTCTGCGTTGTTTAGGCTTTCATGATGGCCTGCTTTCTGCCACCTCCCTGGATATGACTTACTATCTTGGTTTCAGAGATTCCCCTTGGCTTTGTCCACTATGATGCCTCTGACTCCACAGGCCAAGGATCCAGTATGGAAATCAGTCCAACTGTCAATCAACTATATTGATCCCAATGGTAAGTGCAGGGAATAGGTCGGTGACCACCGGGTGGGTCCAGGGACTCCGTGGGTTTGTGTTGGCCAGACTGTAGCTTGCATTTGATTTATTTTCTGGCCCCAGCAGCCCCCACCCTGATGTGGGGGCCACAATGACGCTTTGGGTGTCTGTGCTCAGACCCACAGGAATGAACATTTGGGTCACAGCAGCACATGCTGACGTGAGGCTGAGGGTAGGTGGGTTCAGAACAGGGGCTGGGGAGGGAAAGTTTGCTACCCCCAGATCAACTGCACTGATTGGGGGCTGCAGTTTGCCCCACTAACCTCTCCTTTTTGGGCTTCCCTCAGGAAGAGAGACTCACGGGAACCAAGGAGGGAGGAGCTGCTCCACACACCCACAGGGAGAACTCGCTCTGAGCAGCACCTGGGAGCGTGGCATTCGCGGAAATGTGCCCCTGGGCTCTGACTGCGGGGCTCGTGCCTACTACACCTCATGGCTCCACCACCGTGTTCAGGGCCATGATCTTGCAGTGTCCCCAGCCAGTGACTGAGTGTGGCAGGGACACCAAGGCTGGCCTGTTCCCAGGGGACTCTGATTGCCTCTGATGGGCAATTCGGGATTAAGAACTTCCCATCAGCCTTGCCGAATTCTCTTAGAACTTCTAGCTATACACGTTTCTCCTCTGTCTCCTGCCCAAGGGCCAGACCTGCGTGGAAGTGTGGCAGCTCCCCTGTCCACAGCTGCCTCCCCGTGTTCTGTTCCTCGGAAGATGCTCCCTGAGGAATCGCACTCATCTCATCCTGTGCGGCATCTGCTTAAAGGACCTGGCCTAACATGCCCTGCAACAGGTGAGGAAGCCAGCATGTCGGGAAGGTTCATTTCTGAGACATATGAGTGTGTGTAGGAGGGACTGAGACTTCCATTATAGTACCTCAGAGACCAGGCTGCACATGGCCCATGGCCCTGTCCCATCTCCAACTCACTCACTTCCCTGAAATGAAACAAAACTGCTCACTTGATGAAATCCCAGGTAGTCCTGGACTGTGGGAGAGACGTAAAAGATGTAGCCATCCTCTGTGACTGCCATGAGGAAGCCGTTGAGGGCCTGGGGAGAGGCAGAGAAGAGAGTGTGTTCAGACTGGTCCGTTAATTTGTCTCGCTTCTGGGCATGTGGAGCTCCTGAAGGCCCAGGTCCAGGCCCTGGGTGTTTCTGTGGAACTACTTTGGCATTGACTGCCACCACATCCTGGGCTGTCCCTTCCAAAAGCAGGGCCCAGGGCACCCACAGAAAACTGGGGAGGGTGGGGAGTGAAGGCTGCCCATTTCTTACAGAGGATGACAGGAAGCCTTACTTTACATCAGATGGGTTTGAGGGAGCCCCGAACTGAGAGCATCTGAGGTTCTGTGAGGCGGTAGAGAAAAAAAGGTTTGTGTTTCTGTATGGTTAGGAATTCTGGGAAAATCAGAGTGAAACTTGGGACCCGGGCTAAAAGAGCAGCAAACTGCAGAAGTTAATTCACAACTGTAGCTTGTGAAAACTTCAAAGAGATTTTTGGCTCTGGTGGTATTTGTTATTTCATTTTTTTTTTTTTTCTTTTTTAAGAGATGGGGTCTGGCTCTGCTGCCCAGGCTGGATTGCAGGGGCATGATCCTAGCTCACTGTACCCTCAAACTCCTGGCGTCAAGGGATCGTCCTTCCTTGGTCTCCCAAAGTGCCGGGACTACAGAGTTGTTTACCTTTCAAGGGAGGCTGAGACCCAGGAACATGGAGACATCCTGGGTTATAAATCTGGAGACCGACGGTCTTATGTTTCCCTTGGGAAGATTTATTTACATTCTAAATGGTTAAAGTAATAACTCAGGATCCTTTCCAAGGCTTTTATCCCTCCTTTCAGTAGGGGAGGGAGAAAATATGTATATGAATGCCTAAATTTATATTTCTGCATTTCCTGCAGGCTTGATGAGTAGGATAACCTCTGCTTTCATTGCATTGTCTAGAGGTAAGGAATTGGGGCACAAGAGAACCAAACAGTTCTTGTTTGGTTATAAGTAAATAATTCTTGTTTGCTTGTCAGTAAATAATAATCTGCTCTCCTCTTGTGTGTACATTCAGGGTTATGGAAACAAATGAAGACCAACCAAATGAAAAAAGCAAAGGCTATTTCTTCAGAGCTTTCTAAGGTAAGGGAGCCAGCCACTGTCACTTTTTGCATTTTGGCAAAGACTTCAGTGCAGGCAGAGGAGTGGGACGTTTTACAGAGTTAAAAAAGGGAAGGTTTCAGGTTTCAGGGGTGCACTGATTACAGGCTGCTCGCCGGGGAAGCTGTGGAATCATGAGCTAACTGGAAATGGGCTTCCTGTGTAGCAGGGTAGGCTGCACATTTGGCTTTCTCTGGTTGGTTCTAAGTTGGAAGCAGGGGCAAAAATTAGGGAAGCTGTCAGTTATTAATGAAGTCCTGGCCATTTGGGGCCAGTTGTTATAGAAGTTATTGTTTAGCTTCCTGGTTTGTTATTGGAAATGGTCTTACCTCCTGTAAATCTGACTTACAGCAGGCTGGCCTTCTGGGCTGTTCATTGTAGACAAGGGACTGGTTTCCTGTGCAGGCTGTGGGTCAGAGTTCTGTTTTTATATATGGTCTAGCCATTGTTTGTTTGTGTATTCAGTCTCTCAGAGTAATATTAATGAAGATAGATATTTAAAGCTTAGCCGTTTTCCTTCCCTGGTAAGATTCAAGAAGTGATTTCCTGATGAGTCTTGGCAGAGGGTGCCTGGGACATATCAGAGTGCTACCCCAGCCTAGAATGGGCAGGAGAGCTTGATGACCCTGGGCGGTGAGGATACTAGTGCTCAGGAGCAAGGGAAGTTATCAGGGTCTGCATGGATGCACATCCAGAGAACAGGAAGGGAACATGAAGCCTGCAGAAATTGCCGGCACCCTGATCAGGTGCCTTCCAGTTCCCAAACCTTGGCACCATGCAGGTCTTCATGAACTTAGATCAGTTTCAAGAAAGAGGGTAGGAACTCATGAATTGATAGAAATTTATGTTTCCACTTGGAAAAATAAAGTCTTAAAATGTTAAGTTATAGAAAAACAGTGAAAACTATGGTTCTTGCATGCCTCAGTGTGTGACTTGAGATAGTCACACTGCCTTAATTATAATAATGATAACAACAATGATAAAAATAGTAATGATAATCATGTTGAAACACATTACGTTCTCCTTTAGTATTATAGTTTTACTATATATCTATCATTGTAATGATTCCTTTGTGTACATCCTCAAATCCTATGTTCTCTTGATTCACTGAACTCAATTAGGATTTGTGACTGTGTACCTCAAACGGCCGCTAATGCCACCCATAAATCCTGATACATTTCCCTGGTGCATTCACTTTCCCATTCTCTTAGATGACTGTTTCACATCATTTTCTCTCAAACCATCAATACCTCCTGCCTTCTCCTTATACTCAACTTTGCTTACTATTTCATTGAAAAGAAAATGCAGTCAGAACTTCTACATACTCCCACTGATATGGTTTGGATCTGTGTCCTTCAACCAAAAATAAAACTTTAAGCCCCCCAACCATCTAAATGGACCTCTCCTCTTGGCCAAGGGCATTCCAAAGTTAACCTGTAAAACTAGTTTAGGCCATGATGGGAACAGGAGGTTGGACACACCTCCTTACTGTTAATATCAACACAGACCTTAAGACTGATGGAACAGACTCTTTAAGTCTGACAGGAAACATTTACCATCTCTTCTCTTTGAAGCCTGCTACCTGGAGGCTTCCTCTACGTGATAAAACCTTGGTCTCCACAACCCCTTATTATAACCCAGACATTCCTTTCTTTTGATTCCAGGTCTTTAGATGATAACTCAACCAACTGCCAATCAGAAAATTTTTGAATCCGTGTGTGACCCGAAAGCCCCCAGTTCCAGTTGTCCCTCCTTTCTGGATTGAATTGATTGATGTTTTAAGTCTCCCTAAAACCAAGTTGTAGGCTGACCACCTCGGGCCCATGTCATCAGGACCTCCTGAGGCTGTGTCACAGGCGTGTCCTTAACTTTGGTAAAATAAACTCCTAAATTACTTGAGACTTGTTTCAGATACTCTTTGGTTTATAGTCTCCACCCAAATCTCAGGTTGAACTGTAATCCCCAGTGTTGGAGGTGGGGCCCAGTGGGAGGTGACTGGATCGTGGGGGCAAATTTCTCATGGATGGTATAGCATCCTCCCCTTTGGGCTGTCCTCACAAGAGTGAGTGAGTTCTTAGGAGATCTGGTTATTTAAAAGTGTGTGTGGCCCCTCCCTCGTTGCCCTCTTGCTCCTGCTCTGGCCATGTGACATGTCTGCTCCCCCTTTGCCTTCTGCCATGATTGTAAATTTCTTCAGGCTTCCCAAGAAGCTGAGCGAATGCCAGAATGTTGCTTCCTGTACAGCCCGCAGAACCGTGAGCCAATTAGATCTCTTTTCTTTATAAATTACTCAATCTTGACTGTTCCATTATAGCAATGAGAGAATGGACTAATACAGCCACCACTCTCTCCTACCTATTTTATAGGCTCTGCCTCACCTCTTGTTACCATGCATGAACTCTCCATGCTTCAAGCCAAGCCCAACCCCTACATCCCAGTTGCGTAGGCAGTTATAAGCAATGTAAATATATATCTTAATACTGTTATTCCTAGTTATATGGAATGGTAGAAGGAGAATTGAAACAATTAAGCAGTTCTTACATTGGAAATATGAGAACAATGCAGAATAACAAATAAGTAAAACTGATATTTAAAAGTAACTACAGGCTGCGTACGGTGGCTCACACCTGTAATCCCAGCACTTTGGGAGGCCGAGGCAGGCAGATCACCTGAGGTTAGGAGTTTGAGGCCAGCCTAGTGAACATGGCAGAACCTCGTCTCTACTGAAAATACAAAAATTAGCTGGGTGAGGTGGTGCATGCCTGTAGTCCCAGCTACTTGGAAGACTGAGGCATGAGAATTGCCTGAACCCAGAAGGCAGAGGTTACAGTGAGCCGAGATTGCACCACTGCACTCTAGCCTGGATGACACAGCAAGACTTGTATAAAAAAAAGTAAATAAAATATAACTGTAGGCATTTTTCAATTAAATCAAGGATGACAATTTTGGTAAAATAAAATACCTCAATCCAAGCTTATAGGACACAGATACAAAAACGAGCAAAGAACTGCCTTGATTTAAAGACTTTTAAAAAGAAACTTCTGAATATTCTGTTTCTTCAAGGGGCTAGTATTAAGTGACACCAATCTACATATAATAATTCTGTTTTCCAAATTGATATATAGTTTACATACATCGAATTGCACATTTCCTAAGTGTACAACCCGATAGATTTTTGACAAATACATTCACTTTCCCTACCAAGATATAGAGTATTTTCCAGAAAGTTCCATCATGATCCTTCCTAGCCAACCTCTACCTCTCTCCACTCTTGATGACACACCCAATACTTTATTTTATTTTTTTATTTTACTTTAAGTTCTAGAGTACATGTGCACAATGTGCAGGTTTGTTACATATGTATCCATGTGCCATGTTGGTGTGCTGCACCCATTAACTCGTCATTTACATTAGGTATATCTCTAAAGCTATCCCTCCCCCCTCCTACCACCCCACGACAGGCCCCGGTGTGTGATGTTCCCCACCCTGTGTCCAAATGTTCTCATTGTTCAATTCCCACCTATGAGTGAGAACATGTGGTGTTTGGTTTTCTGTCCTTGCAATAGTTTGCTAAGAATGATGGTTTCCAGCTTCATCCATGTCTCTACAAAGGACATGAACTCATCCTTTTTTATGGCTGCATAGTATTCCATGGTGTATATGTGCCACATTTTCTTAATCCTGTCTATCATTGATGGACATTTGGGTTGGTTCCAAGTCTTTGCTATTGTGAATAGTGCCACAACAAACATATGACACACCTAATACTTTAAATTAATTTTGCCTGTTGTAGAATTTCATACACATGAATTTAGTATAGACCCTTGTGTTTGACTTTAATTCAGCACAAAGGCTTTAAGGCTTATGTATCTTGTTGCATGGACTAATGATTCATTACTTTTTATTGTTGAGTCCATTACACAAACACACCAATTGTTTACTCTCCTGTTTTCAGAAATTAGACTAGAATAGTTTGGTGTCCTCTGTATTTATCTTGCTTCAAGGTCATTGAGTTTTATGGCTCCATGGGCTAATATTTTTCATCAAAGTTGGAAAAATTTCAGCCATTATCTGTTGATATCCTTTTTTCTGCCCAATCTCTTTCTACATTCCTTTTGTGACTCAATTACATGTATGTTAGGCTGCATGATAATGTAGCACAGACCACTGAGACTATTTTAATTTTTTTCATTTTTCTCTTTGTGATTTTATTTGGATGGTTGCCATTGACCTATCTTCAAATTCAATGACCTGTTTTCTTCCACTGAATCTAATCTGCTGTGAAGCATATGAAGTCCTTTCTTTCTAGTCAGATGTTCTGTTTTTCAGTTCTAGGATCTCCATTTAGTTCTTTTTATAGTTTCCATTTCTCTTTTGAGACTTCTCATCTGTTACTTATTAGGCCCATCTTTTTCTTTAAATCATGGAGCATATGTACAATAACTGTTTCAAAGTATTGACAATTTTTTCAAAACAAAACAAAACAAAACTCAGCTGTGATTCTGATACGTTTGTGTTGAATTATGTAGGACGATTTGGAGAATATTGCTATCTTAACAATATTAAGACTTCTGACCCATAACATAGGATTTCTTTCCATTTTTTATGTCTTCTTCAATTTCTTTCTACAATGTTTTAGTTTTCAGTGTGCAAGACTAGCTTAGTCAGCCAAATTTATTCCCAAGTATTTTATTATTTTTAATGCTATTGTAAATGGAATTGTTTTATTAGTTTCATTTTTAAATTGTTCACAGTAATGTATACAAATGTAGCTGGTTTTTGCTTATGATCTTGTATCCTGCAACTTTGCTAAACTCTTAGTTTCAATAGTTTTGTAATATATTCTCTAATATTTTCTATACATGATATGACATCATCTGCAAATAGAGATAACTTTATTTCTTCATTTCCAGTATGGAAACTTTAAATCTAATTTTTCTTGCCTAATTTCCCTAGAACCTGCAGTACTATGTTATGTTAAGTGTACCAATATACATGTAATGGGAACACCAAAAGAAAACAAGGGAGAAAAGGAGCAGAAAAGATATTTAAGGAAATAATGGCTTAATATTTTTTCAAGAGTACTCCTAGGTGTACATTTTCCAAGCTCTGTTCCAAATAATATCAGTCCCCTTAGAGAGCTGAACAGATCTCTGTTCTTATGACCTATCTTTCTCCAGTGCCACTGCATTGGAACTGGGATCATGGGTGGCAGTTGCTTCTCTCAGTTATAGCTTTGCTCTATGGCTGGGGTCCTGGGCATGGACAGTAACCCCTGATCATCTTGGCTTGCCTCTCTGGTTTGGATTCTCCCTGCTACACGTAAGCTGAGTTGGGGAAATTTGGGGCCAGTATTTTCAGCCTGCTGTGCCTGGGATAGAGTTTCTACCCTATGAGTTGGGGCTAGGTGGAGAAAGGGAGCTCCAGTCTTCTCAGCCATGTTTTCCTGGAGAAGAACTTCAGCAATACAAGTGAGGGGTGATGAAACGTGTCGGCAGCCTGCCTTTCCTGGGTAAAACCATAATCCTAGGCTGGGAACTTGGAAAAAGAGAGTCCCATTTTCTTGGCTCCTGGCTGCACCCATCACACTGAGCTGGGGGTAGGGGCCATCTGTCAAGCTTCTCACATTGCCAGTCCAGAAATCCCACCTCTCCACATCCTTTTATTTATTTACTTATTTTGAGACAGGGTTTTGCTCTGACACTCAGGCTGGAGTGCAGTGGTATGAACTTAGTTCACTGCAGCCTTGACCTCCCGGGCTCAAGTGATCCTTTCACTTCAGCATCCCCAGTAGCTGGAAATACAAGGTGTGCAGCACCACACCCAGCTATTTTTTTTCTTTGTAGAGATGGGGTTTTGCCACATTGCCCAGGCTGGTCTTGAACTCCTGGGCTCAAGCAGTCTGCCCGCCTCCGCCTCCCAAAGTCCTGGAATTACAGGTTTGAGCTGCTGTGCCGGCCTCCATATCATTATTACAACCAAACAAATAGAACAGCAATAGATATTCTATTTGGATTGCAAATCATTCATATTTTTACTGTTTTTAAAAATTCCTTTATACTTTATGTCTGGTCTTTGTTCACAGTATCTGTGTCTGATGTACTTTTAGAAAAAATAGAATAATTTAAATTCGATTTGATTTTAAATCCTAAATATCTGAATGTGTTCCCACAAAATGAAGTTGAATATTTCTTTATCAGTTTAAACAAGATTTTTGTCTTTAGCAACTGAAACTAATTCTTGTTAACAGCCACTTAGGAAACACCTAAATATAAAGCTGTGATGGTTAATTTTATGTGTCAGTTCGGTTGGACTGTAATGTCCAAATGTGTGAGCAAATATTAGTCTAGATGTTTCTGCAAAGGTATTTTTTGATTGACATTTGTCTTAGTCCATCTGTATTGCTATAACGAAATACCTACGACTGGGTAATTTATAAATAATATAAATTTATTTGTGTCTTAGTCCATCTGTATTGCTGTAACGAAATACCTACGACTGGGTAATTTATAAATAATATAAATTTGTTTGTCATAGTTATAGAGTCAGAGAAGTTCAAGATCAGAGCACTGGGAGGTTCAGTGTCTGGTGAGGGCCCCATTCCCTGCTTCCAAAATGATGCCTTGTTGCTGCACCCTCCAGAGGGGACTAATGCTGTGTGTCCATATGGCAGAAGGCAGAAGGCAAAAGGGCCTCAGCCTGTTCCTCCATCCCTCTTACAAGGCACTAATCCATTCACAAGGGCAGAGCTCTCATGTCTTAATGACTCCCCAAAGGTCCCCACCTCTTAATATCACCACAATGGGATTAATTTCCAACATGGATTTTGGGGGACACATTGAAACATTTAAATAAGCAAACTTTGAGTAAAACAGATTCGCCTTTATAATGTTGGTGGGTCAAATCCAATCAATCAATCAATTGAATCCCTTAAGAGAAACAGATTGAGATCCCCTGAAGAAGGAAAATTCTGCCTCCAGACAGCTTTTCGACTTCAGACTGAAACATCAACTCTGCCCTGGGTCTCCAGGCTGCTGGTCTCTCCTGCAAATTTTGGACTTATCCCACAATCACATGATCCAATTCCTTAAAATTTATCTCTCTCTTTTTTTCTTTTTTCTTTTCTTTTTTTTTTTTGGAGACGGAGTCTTGCTCTGTCGCCCAGGCTGGAGTGCAGTGGCCGGATCTCAGCTCACTGCAAGCTCAAGCTCCACCTCCTGGGTTCACGCTATTCTCCTGCCTCAGCCTCCGGAGTAGCTGGGACTACAGGCGCCCGCCACCTCGCCCGGCTAGTTTTTTTTGTATTTTTTAGTAGAGACGGGGTTTCACCGTGTTAGCCAGGATGGTCTCGATCTCCTGACTTTGTGATCCGCCCGTCTTGGCCTCCCAAAGTGCTGGGATTACAGGCTTGAGCCACCGCGCCCGGCCTATCTCTCTCTTTCTACACACGCAAACACATACATCCTATTGGTTCTGTTACTCTGGAGAATCCAGATTAATACAGAAGCCCTATTGGGAATTTTCAGCCAAACAAACTAATTCTAAATAATTCTTAGGAATTCCATTTCAAGAGATTTTGTTGTGTTAAATTTCTATTTTAAAGGAGAAACACAAAAGATTTCAAACTTACGAAAAAGTGAAGAGAACAATATAACCTATGCATAGATATCTTAACATACGCTAACACGTTGACAAGGTCTTTGTAGCAGATCTCTTTTGAGTTTATAAAAAGATCCCTCACCTTGTGGTTGGGCACATGAAACTACAGACTTTTAAGACAGAGTATGCTGAGACTAAACCCGCAGCCAGAGAAGAGCCTAATGATTTGCCAATAGATAAATAAGCCTTAACCAGATAAATGAAGATGGAGTGTTCTTTCATGCCACCTTCTCTTACCTAAAGAAGAGACCCACCTGCTTCTAATCATAATCCTTGAGGGAGTTCACAGGGGATGACCAATCAACCAGTGGTTATGTATGTTCTTTGTGGACTGTCTGCTGAAGTTTCATACTTCTGGTGTGTAAGGTAAAAAATCTGCTATATTTATGACACCCAGAATGTGGATTCCTTTGTGAGGTAGCAGGAATATATCGTATTTAGATAGAAAATTAAAGAGAAAGAAATGTTTCAATTGCTTAAAATAGTAAAAATGAAATATGATATGGTAATGTTTTTCATCTACACACAGTTCTTCCTTTGTACAGTTTCTTCATGACTCAGGACATGATGGCTTACAGTATGATTTTCACATATATTCCTACATCTGAGTCTCACAGCCCCTGGGGCATATAGAGAAGATGGAATATCACTTTTGGGGAGGTAGTGACTACCATTCTATTAGCAGGTGACCATCAGGGACTGATATCTAGAGTTTCTGACTCTTCCTACCCCAAGCATGATTCCCACCCGCATTGCACCATGAGTAGAGATTTGTCCAAAAATGGAAAATTAGATATAGAGTACTCGATTCAACCAGAAATTTAACATGATAATTAAATATATATTGAGTAAAAGTTGAAGCAAAATATTTTCTGGAAAACTCCGAGGCCTGATTCTGCTATAGTTATAACCACTGACATGAAGTAGAGATGGTCAATATTGTACAGTACCTGAAGAAGCAAGTCCCCTTCAGAAAACAAATCTACATTGATTTGTGGAAAGGTCTGTTCACTTCTTCCTGGGTTCATGGGTGGGTCGACTGAGCAGCTTGCATTGTTGTCCTTTAGGGTTGCTGAGAAAGAAAAATGGTGTTATTGTGAACATGTGCCATCCCACAGGGATGAAAAGGAGAATCCAGGCAACCCTGGTTCTCAGTTTCAGGATAGCAAGTGTCACTCTGTGTACTGGCACCTTGAGTTCTTCCAAGGTTCCAGTAAGAGCGGTCACATCTGATTGAACACTTACCTCCTCTAGCTGGGAAAAGAGCCCATTTTAATTTTTGTCTGGGCTGTTCCTACTGTGGCTTCTCTACAGGCAAAATATTAATTCAGTTCAAATTCTGCTTCCTCTGAGGTGCTCTTGCTATTTCTCCTGAGGAAAATTTGTTGTGCCTCCTTCGACTCCCTTAGCATTAAAGTCACTGCCATTAACATTGACTTGGTGTATGATGATTTCATTTTTGCCTTATCTATCAGGTCAGGTATAAGTGCATGACATGACCTGTTACCAAAAAATTGCAGATCCAGACCCTCACCTGTTTCACCACCTCTACCACTATTATCCCGGTCTGAGACATTATCAACTCTTGCTGGCCTTCCTGCTTCTACTTCTGCCCCGTGTAATGAATTCTCTGAATAGAAGTGTGCATGACATTTCTGAAAAATTATATAACCTATAACATCACCCTTCTGCTCCAAAGGCCTCATATATGCACAAAACCCTCCAATGGCCTCATATACACACAAATCTTATGTCCTGACCATGACCATTAGTTAAGATTCATTTTTTTGTAACTAAAATTCCCCAAATAACAATAGCTTACAATATAAAAGCGTATCTCATGCTCATACTGTATCAGAATAGTGTAGTCAGGGATGTGTGCAGCCCTGTCCCATGAGGCTCCATGGGACCAGCTCCTTGGAGCTCATTCTCCGCCTTCCTGGACTCAGCCTCAAGGCCTCACCCCTTCTGCTCCCAGGAGGAGGGATCTGCAGAAGAAAGGGTGGCACCATCTCTCTCAAGGAAGCTGCCACCTGACTCCTTTGCTAATAGCCTAATAGAACCACCTCGTTCTAGTTCCCAAACGCTGTCATCACCTCAAATGAAACCCTAGTCCTCTTCCCCACAACCTGGGCCACCACCTGGAGTGTGTTTGGTCCTTGGAGGACGTTTCATGTTGTTGTTGGGAATGATTAAATAATTGCTGCCCTTCTGCAGTCACCATTGTACTTTGAGCAAAAGTTTCGTAAGTTTTCAGAATGTATTATCTGGGTTGACTGGATCCAATTTTAGTTTTTGAGTTTCTTTTCTGAACAGCTGTAACAATTTTAAAGATTAATATGTCCTGACTTTTGTTCTTTATTAGAGGTCTTCCAAAGAACAAAGATAAATCTATTTTAAAATAGAATAAAATTTATCCTGTCTTACAGTGATCATATGAGTCCATTTAACCCATATATAAATCTAAGATACATTCATCTTAGTGATTTTATTTAGTTTTTTAAATCTTGGAACATTTTGCTATTTTATCATCCTAAAAACGATTTCAAAGTTCATCATTTTTTTTTTTTTTTTTTTTGAGACGGAGGTCTTGCTCTGCCACCCAGGCTGGAGTGCAGTGGCCGGATCTCAGCTCACTGCAAGCTCCGCCTCCCGGGTTTACGCCATTCTCCTGCCTCAGCCTCCCAAGTAGCTGGGACTACAGGCGCCCGCCTCGTCGCCCGGCTAGTTTTTTGTATTTTTTAGTAGAGACAGGGTTTCACCGTATTAGCCAGGATGGTCTTGATCTCCTGACCTCGTGATCCGCCCGTCTCGGCCTCCCAAAGTGCTGGGATTACAGGCTTGAGCCACCGCGCCCGGCCCAAAGTTCATCATTAAGGATTCTCAGCTTTGCCACGAAGGCTAAAATAATATGAAAACAGAAGGATGATGGAACACAGAGAAAGATAACGTGATGCAGAAATCAGCATTCTTTGGTATTACCCTCCAGTTTTCTTGTTGCCAAAGTTCTATTCAAGAAGATGCATCTGAAGAAATGGAGATAGTGAGGGCTGTTTTGTCTTTAATTAAATACAGTGGGGGATTCAGAAGTTTCCATTTTCTTTCCATAGTGGCAAAGAGAAGACAACTGACAGAGAAAGAGGTTTTACAATTTTAGATGAGTTGGAAGATAATTTCCTGGGGAGATCAGTGCTTTCCCCTGTGATAATGGAAATGGCTTCATATTTGCTGTCCCAGCCACATGTGGCTACTGAGCTCTGAAAATGTGGTTGGTGTGACCAAGAAGCTAAGATTTTAATTTTACTTAATTTTAATTGATATAAGTTTAAATTTAAATAACTATCTATGGCTAATAGCTACCATACTGAATAGCAAAATTCTTGACTCTAACATTTAAAGTGAAAATGATCATATAAATGAAAGCTCAGCAGAGAAATGGAACTATAAAAAGAACCAAAGAGAAATGTTTGATCTGCAAAATATAATACCGGAAATAAAAAATATATTTAATAGGCTTAACAGCAAAATGAACCCTCGCAGAGAAAAGGACTGATAAGCTTAGAGACTGGTCAGTGGAAATTATCCAAAATGAAGCAGCAATGAGAAAACTGAACAAAGCACCAACGGCCTGTGGTACAGCATCAAGCAGTCTAAAATACATGTAATTTGAGTTCTACACAGAGAAGAGAGAGAGAAGACTCAGAGAAAGTATTTGAAGAAATAATGGCCAAAAGTTTATCAAATTTGATGAAAACGATGAATCCACATTTGTTCTTGTTGGAGTAGAGCTGGGGAGGAGTTTATTAAAAACTTCAGAGATGATGCTTACTTGGGAGATGACTTTTCTAAGTTGATGGTCTCATTATCAATCAACTTAGATATAAATTTAAATTTCCCCCAGATTTTCTCCCAAATTTCCAGCAATTCTAAAAAAGCTTTTTAAAAATAAAATAAATTTCATGAGAGGATTGTGACCATTTTTTAACCTTTTGTTCAGGCCCAGAATCTGCCTCCCTTGTCCATCCTCCCAGGACATGTCTCTGAGCTACAAAGGGGACACATTCTCCCTCATGAGAGGTGACACTGCAGGGAAGACAGGAGGCCACAGACTCACCCATGTTCGTTCAGCGTCACTGAATACAAGTTCCACTTGCGGGAATGGGTTAGAACATCTGTCTTTAAGTAGCAACACAGTTAATGAGCAAGCAGGACAAGGAAGAATAGATTGTGCCCTCTGTGTAATAGAAAATTTTAGGAGGAAAAGTTTTCAAGAAAACAAGAAGAAATAATATCCTAGATCCTATGTTATATTCAGAGAAAGAGGACCTTTGTTCTGAACCAAAGTTCTATAAGGTAGAGGAACACTTGGATCCTCACAAGAAATGACAAAGCAAAGGGAGGCAGGAGCACGGTGGTCGCGTTAAGGACTCTCCCTGGAGAATAACAGAGCCAGGCAAGGGGACTGGTGCCATCTCTTTCCACGAGCAGCCTGGGACAACAAGGAGCCAGGGTTTGCACCTCAGACAGGCACACTCCCAGGTGAGCGCCTGGCTCACCTAATGCACCTGTGTCGAGCAGGTGCCTCTCGCCTCTGCCTGAGGTCTGAAGGCAATGGTGCAGCTCTCACCAGGACAAAGGGTTAACCCAAGTTACCCCTTTTCCTCTTGTGGCCACAGCCTCCACCAGGGTCCCAGCAGGTGTCAGGAGGCCTCTCACCCTCGCTTTGTAACAGCAGCCACCACTTGCCTGCAAAGTAGTCCTTCACCTTCAGGTAGCCCACGATCAGCCTGAGGACGGACAGCTTGTCCAGCCGTGCACGCACGTCCTCAGGGAAGGGTAACAGGTTGGTGAGTCGGGTCAGCTCTTGATTCAGTCGGTCCCGGTGCCTTTTGGAAGGGTTGGTCTTGGCTCCCTCTGGAGGCAGTGGCTTAGGACTTGGGGGAGAGAGAAGAATGATCATGGCCCCACTTTCCACTGCCATTTCACTCTTGCATCACCCCAGGGGTTCCAACACTATGCCCCGCACTGTGCAGCCCAAATCCCTGGTGTTCAGAGGCACAATCCCTCATCCACTAAAAGTGGTGACACTTTCTCTACAATTGTTTTGTAGAGACTTGCTATGTTTTTTGTAGGTCTTGCTATGTTGCCCAGGCTTGTCTTAAACTCCTTGGCTCAAGCCATCCTCTCACCTCAGCCTCCCAAAGTGCTAGGATTACATGTGACAGCCACCACACCCAGCTCCAAATCATTTTTATGGGGCCAGCATAACCTCAAAGTCCAATCTAGTAAGGATAATTCCGTAAATAAAAAGTATGGGCCAGTCTCACTCACAAACAAAAATGCTGAATCATAAATTTAAAAATAACAAACCAAACGCACCAATAAAGTGACTGCATAGTATATTGCGATCAGGTAGAGCTTGTCTCAAGATTCAATTTTAGTTTAACGTTAGAAAATCACTAATGTAACTCACTATATTAAAAGACTAAAGGAAAAAATGTGATAATCTCAGTAGATGAAGAAAAGCATTTGATAAAATTTGGCGTTCTTTAATGATCGTTTTTTCAAAAGTCTTAGCAACTTGGAATAGAAAGAAATCCCCTAACCTGCAAAGGTCACTTGCAAAAACCAAAAAAACAAAAAACAAAAAGCAGAAACTCACCGCAAAAAGCACAGTTGATAGTAAACCATTGGAAACGTACTCTTTGAAACCAAGAGCACAAGAATGCCCACCATTACCACTTTTTTCTACGTTAGACTGAGGGACCTAGCCAGTCCGTTAAGGGAAGAAAAATAAGTGCTACGGTCTGAACGTCACCCAGAATTCATGTGTTGAAACTGAGCATGAGTTTGTGATAGTATTAAGAGGTAGGGCCTTTAGAAGACTGTGAAGTCATGAGGGTGAGCCCTCATGGGTGGGATGAGGGCCCTTGTGAAAGGTCTGGAGGGAATGGGTTTGCCCTCTTCTGCTCTTCCTGTGTGTGAGGATGCAGGAAGAAGGCCCTTGTCAGACACCAAGTAGCTGCGCCTTGATCTTGGACTTTCTGTTCCTTATAAATTACCCAGTCTGTGATATTTTGTTAAAGCAGCACAAACAAATTAGGACATAAAAGCTGAAATGGAAAAGGAAAAGAAGCCACTAATAGAAGATTATAAGAGTGTACCTGGGAGGCTCACAAACTTTCAGCCTGTCAGTCACTCCCTGTAGGGCTTGTGGCCCTGCCCGCACAGTTCAGGAGATCTGGGGTGAGGCAGGACTGTCTGCATGTCTAATGAGCTCCCAGGTTACCTAGTTCTGCTGTTCTGGAACCACACCTTAAGAACCACTGCTCTAAATAGAAGATTTGTAGGTTATTATGGGCTGCATTTTGCAAAATTCGTATGTTGAAACCCTGAAGTACCTCATAATGTGACTATATTTGGAGACGAGTTAAAGAGGTGGTGAATTTAAAATGAGGCCTTGGAGTGGGCCCTACTCCAATCTAACTGGTGTCTTTATAAGAAGAGAAGATTTGGATACACAGGGAGAGACACGAGACACATGCACACACAGAGGGAAGACCACTGGAGCTCACAGGAAGAAGACAGCTATCTGTAAGCCAAGGAGAGAGGTGTTGGAAGAAACCAACCCTGCTGACACCCTAACCTTGGACTTCCATCATCCAGAACTGTGAGAAACAAATTTCTGCTGTTTAAGCCACCTGGTCTGTGGTGCTTTGTTATTGCAGCCTTAGCAAATTTATGCAAAGATATATTGTTAGAATTAATAATAGGGTTTAATAAAGTTGGTAGATAAGAATCAAGATTCAGAAAACCATTACATTCTTATATACCAGCAACAATGAATTGGAAAAGGAATTTTTAAAAATACATCCTTTACAATTTCATAAAATTTAAAATGTTTAGAAATAAATATATTGTAAGGTATGCAAGGCCTAGAGAAAGACATTTATACAATATAAAGGAAGCCACTTTAAAAGGCCTATGTGTAGAGACAGATGATGCTTCAACAGGGCAAAGATGTTGATTTTCCCCAAAGACATTCGCAGATTTAATTCAGTTTCACTCAGCATCTCTAGAGGCCTTGTTTTTGTTTATTTTTCTTTTTTTTCTGAGGGAACTTAATAAGCTGATTCTATCTCATGATTGTTCTAAGGTTAATATAGATGTGCAGAGATCACAAAAGAGTCAGTCAGGCCTTCCTGAAGATGAAGAAACGTGTTGGGGCCATTAAAACTTATTGCAAAGTGGTGAACTTGGTCTGGACTGGGATCCAGGACCCAGGGACACAGCCATGCACACAGGGAACTGGATTTAGGACAGGGTGGGAACTGACAAGCCCAGTCAAAGGCTGGACTTATTGATGACTGTGCTGGCACAATTGGCTTTTCATATTGGAAAAAAAATAGAAATGGGATTCTCATCACACCACATCAAAAAATTACTTAAGGTGGACCATGGGCTTAAAATGTAAACAGCCAAACTATGAAACATTTGGAAGATAGTAGAGGTGGCTTTTTATGACATCATAGGTGGGAAGGACATTGTAAGCAAGACAAGAAAGTTCCAACCATGAAGGAACAGATGGATACATTTAAATAATTTGAAATTAAGAACTTCTGCTAATCAAAAATACCATGAAGAGAGTGAAAAGACAAACCACCAACCATGAGAAGGTATTTTAAACACATAGGGTTGCTTTACTTGATCCACACATGTTTAAAGAGAAATATTATACTCTTCTCTCTTCTCACTTCTTCACCCATCCATGTGACCAGTAGCCCTCGCAGGCTTCTCAGTCTGAATCCTAGATGCTTTGCTACTATTTAGATCACTGTTCACATGTTTTCCTATTATAGCTGAGCTGCCACAATGTCCTCGTAAGTAAATATGACTGCACATCCTTAGGTAATCCTCTGAGGATACATTCTTAGAAGTGGATATGCTGAGTGAAAGCAAAAAGACATTTTTAAGGCATTTGATAATTATTGACTACTTTTTTCCATAAAGGCTGCAGTAAGTTATGCTCTCACTAGCAATTTGAAAATGCTAGCTTCTTCCTAATCTAGAAAATTAGGTGCTATCAATATAAAAAGTCATTTTAAAATGCACAAAATGTAAATGTTCACATTAACATATTCATGTCACCAGAATCCTAGACATTCTCCTCCTAAAAGGTCACTGCCCTCCTGGTTTCTAATACCGTAGATTAATCTTGCCATTTGTGAGCCCTGTGGAAAGGAAGCTGCACAGCTTGTGCTTGCTGGTGTCTGGTTCCTGTCACCCAAGGTTATGTCCGAGAAAGTCACTCACGTTTTTTGTGTAGCCTAGTTCATGTTTGTTGCTGAGTAGTATTCTACTATGGAAACAGATGTTGCTTGATGTGTCCATCCTACTGTTGAAAGAAGTCTGGTGGCCTCCATCATGACATTTTCGTACATATGTACACATTTCTGTTCTCTCCAAATGGAAAGCGAATTTGCAGGGTCAACTTTAGTAGGCACTGCTAAATAGTTTTCCACAGTACGAGGTGCCTTCCTACTGGTTGCGCACGGTGGCTTCTGTTATTAATGTAAAAAAATGTATCTCATATTTGCCTGTTTTATCTGATAATGCCTTTCATATACTGATAGATGCCTTCCAGGAGGCCTGCTGTAAGGGCCACAGGGGATGACGGAGCCCTGGGCACAGAAACGAGGCAGACTGGATATCCTGGGGTGGAAATAGCAGCATTTGGAATGGTTTTCCAGAGAGGGAAGGACAACTCCGCAGGGTTCTCCCATGGGAGGGATGGGACAGGTAGGACAGGCCAGTCGGAATGGGCTAAGAAATTAGCCTGAAGATGAATGAGGGTAGTGTGTCACGCTCAGTGAATTTCCCGGCCCAAACCCTGACTGCCATTTCAGACTCCCACCTCCTGTCTTATAGCCTTACATATAACAACTTACTCTACGCAAATCCTAATCTGCATTTTCTTCCAACGCTACTGCAGATTCCCAGACCACTCCACCCTCCATGATTCCCTGTCAAAAAAGGCCACCACGGGCCCTCTGTCTGGAGCCCCCAGGTAGTCCCCCACTGTCCTCTTGACTTCTACCCTCCACCTGTCTCTCTCCATAAAGCAACCAGAACCATCCAACACACCATTCCCCTGCCAGAACCTTCAGTGACACTCTTTTCCTGAACCTTCATCTCTCTGCTGTTTCCATCACTCAGCTCCAGTTTTGCTCCAAGCGAAGCCCACCTCAGGGAATTTGCATTCACACTCTCCCTCAGATGGCTTGTATCATGTCCTGATGTATATTTATTATGTTTAGGATGTAGGCTACAGAAGGGAAGGTTTTGTTCTTTGCTGGATTCCTCATGCCTAGGACAGGGTCTGTCAGAGTCAATGTTCAGAATGAATCTGTCAAATGAGTGAATAAGTGAAGTTTCTGACTCCTCCCCTTTCCTTATGCTCTGACATTCTTAATATGTTGACTCTTATCTTCCTGCCTTATGGCCACTATGTGGCTAGAGCTATGGTATTGCATCTGCATCCCAGGCAGAAGTTGGCCATGCTCATTGCCTTGGATCAGGAGAGCAGAAGCCTTCCCAGAACTCCCAGAAGACTTCCACTTGGGTCCCATTGGCCAGAATGAGGTCACATGTCTGTCCTCAGCTGCAAGGGAGCCTGGGAAATGGGCCTTGATATGTTCCGCCCATCCTGGTCCATTGCCTGGGCCAGTTGCTCTGCTGCCGAAACCTTGTGCAGATTTGACCCTGGGGAGAATGAGGTTGGAGGTGTTTTGATGGCAGAGGCATATGTTTTGCATGACATCCTTGCACCTTCACTGAGGTCCTCTGTTCCTAGACAGATATGAGTGTCCTTTGCACCAGAGGGTTGCAGGGCTAAGTGCCAGCTTCCATGTTAAGAAAGAAACATCCCCCAAGGTCACGCTAGTTACAACTTGTTTTCTATGTGGTATGAGTAAAGAAACCTGCCAAGCTGGAAAGCTTCGTGGATGCTGAGAGACCTCACAGCCTCTCTGACTCCCCGACCAACACACACACTAAACCTGCTCTGGACTTGACTTTACCTTGCAAAGGAAGACCAAACCTGTGAGAACAAGCAGCCAAGTCTGCAGGTCTGCACTCCAGCCCCTGATCTCTCCTGGCTCAGAATCTCACCCAGGGGAAGATAGTCTTCCCCTAGCACAAGCCTCACACTTCTTCTGTGGAAGAAGAACTCATGGTTGTTCTAATGACCAAGTCCAACTCCCATCAATGCATGTACAGATTCTGAGGGTCTGATGGGAAAATATTTTCCAAGAATAAATCACCTGCTATGAAAAAAAAAAAGTTGTTTTAATCCCACTCAAAGGGGAACTGCTGCAGAGATGCTTCTATTACAAAAGAAATAATATTTAACAAGAAAACGAATAAGAAAAGAGTCATGAAATACTTTTTCTGCCTTCAGGAAAAAAATAATGAGGGCACTTCATGTAGAGAGAGTTTGATAGGAGGCAGTGGCCTTCCACGTGACACAGCAGCTCAAAGCCAAGGCAGGAACCAGAGCTTGAGGCTGGACAGAGCCTACCCCTAGCCCTGGGCTCTTCAACGGAGCAGAGCAGCAAATTCTTTTAAGAAAGCTTGGCAAGACTTGAATTCTAAGTATAAAGTATTACTTTGCAAAGATTTATGGCTTTAGAATTAGGCTGATTTTCAACCACATGCACAGCCTGATTTCAGCAGTGGATAGAGGAGGTCACCACACCTCAGTTACACCTCCAGGTTGGTAACATGAGCGACAGAAGTCTTCAAGAAAGCATTTGAAAAGACAGTGATGTGTGCAGGTGCTAGAATCCCAATGTCTGCCTTACAAACCTCCCCCAGGCTCTGTTTCAAAGCATTTTATGCAGATTTTACAAATGATTCTACCCAAAGTCCTTAGAAGTGGGTTACATCTTCCAGTGCCCTAAACCTTTCAAATGCACAATGGCATCCGCATTTCTACGTTATGCAGTGACCCAACACAAGGGTGAAAATGGTTGGCAAACCACCACAAAGCTGGTGCAAGTTTCTACACTGTGGTGTTTACAGCAGGTCAGGAGAGAGCCAGACAGGAGGGAAGGCAGCTTGGCAGGTGCCACGTGGGCTCCCAATCAGCTGCCACCAGCTTCAGAGGAGGATGCATGGCCAAGTTGGGAGGGGCTTTGAATCGCTCTCTCCATTTCCCCACTCCATCCTGAGCCCGAGGAGCCCCTGGAGCCCTGACTTTAGCATCCGCAACGCTGTCCCACATGGCCTGCCCAGTCTTGCCAGCAGGACCAGAGTCTCTTCCACATAGCCATGGGGAGTGGTGGGGAAGAGGCCTAGCTGGGAAGCTAAGACCCAGGTCCAAGCCAGAAGGCCATGAGGCTACCCCACCACCCAGCAAGTCACAGAAATCCCTAAAGCAATGCACTTGGAGCAACTCAGGAAACAAGACAGCACAGTGTTTGCAAATGAGGCCAGTTTTACACTAGATCACTGTTAACCAGCCACTTAGTTCAGTCCCCATCAACTGGTTGCAAACCTAAGACGTCCACAGTTCACCACGGTTTGACTCCCCAGACACCTGGAACTCTGCTCCCATCAGGTAAGCTGTGTACTAACCCAAAATCACTGCTAAATGTCCCCACACCTTTTAATTTCAACTCTTTCTGTTATGATTGTTAATGAAACGAGAGCAAAGAGAAAGTGTTGTTTCTTAGTGAACTATGATGGATGCTTTGGAAAGACTCGCAGTATGGCTGCAGAAAAAAAAAGTTGCTGGTGAATTAGTCTACACGTCAGGATCATATTGAGATGCAAGTGTCTTTAAACTGAAGACAGTACCTTGTGGGTGCAATTTATGCACACACACACACAAAGAAGAAGAAGAGGACCCCAACCAGCATCAGAGGATTAGCAAATTGATAGCCATTGATATTTTCAGTTAAAATAAAATATTTAAGGTATTTGTAACACTCTTAAAATTTCCCATTTTGAACATCTTTTCAGTTATCCAATGATTACTGGTTCTACTGCCCTGGAAAATAAACTTCTCCTGAGGAGTGTAGTTCTGAGATATCTTGTGCCCCTAC